>NW_027478416.1:0-306812 GCF_051014685.1 Ptiloglossa arizonensis
ACATACCGTTGTAATCGGGCGAGTTTCTACATTCAGATGGAACAGGAATTTCTCGATTTCGTCAATCCGTTCGCGAGATATGGGAGTTTGAAGTTAAGGAATGGTTGTGAAACCATCAAAATTTTCGCAATTCTGATGCTAGAAACGAATAACTGGAATGGCCTAGGGGAAAAATACACACACCGTTCTAATCGGGCGAGTTTCTACTTTCAGATGCAACCGGAATTTCTCGATTTCCTTAATCCGTTCGCGAGATATAGGAGTTTGAAGTGAAGGAATGGTTGAGTAATCATCAAAATTTTCGAAAGTCTGCTACCCGAAACCAATAACTACTATGACCTAGGTGAAAAATACAAACACCGTTCTAATCGGGCGAGTTCCTACTTTCAGATGCAACAGGAATTTCTCGATTTCCTCAATCCGTTCGCGAGATTTAGGAGTTTGAAGTGAAGGAATGGTTGAGAACCCATCAAAACATTCGCAAGTCTGATACTCGAAACGAATAACTACTCTGTCCTAGAGCAAAAATACACATACCGTTGTAATCGGGCGAGTTTCTACATTCAGATGCAACAGGAATTTCTCGATTTCGTCAATCCGTTCGCTAGATATGGGAGTTTGAAATTAAGGAATGGTTGAGAAACCATCAAAATTTTCGCAAGTCTGATACACGAAAACAATAACTACTGTGGCCTAGAGGAAAAATACACATACCGCTGTAATCGGGCGAGTTTCTACTTTCAGATGCAACAGGAATTTCTCGATTTCGTCAATCCGTTCGCGAAATATCGGAGTTTGAAGTGAAGGAATGGTTGAGAATCCATCAAAATATTCGCATGTCTGATACTCGAAACCAATAACTACAATGGCCTAGGGGAAAAATACAGACACCCTTGTAATCGGGCGAGTTTCTACATTCAGATGCAACAGGAATTTCTCGATTTCGTCAATCCGTTCGCGAGATATGGGAGTTTGAAATTAAGGAATGGTTGAGAAACCATCAAAATTTTCGCAAGTCTGATACACGAAACCAATAACTACTATGGCCTAGAGGAAAAATACACATGCCGCTGTAATCGGGCGAGCTTCTACTTTCAGATGCAACAGGAATTTCTCGATTTCGTCAATCCGTTCGCGAAATATCGGAGTTTGAAGTGAAGGAATGGTTGAGAATCCATCAAAATATTCGAACGTCTGATACTCGAAACCAATAACTACAATGGCCTAGGGGAAAAATACAGATACCGTTGTATTCGGGCGAGTTTCTACATTCAGATGCAACAGGAATTTCTCGATTTCCTCAATCCGTTCGCGAGATATAGGAGTTTAAAGTGAAGGAATGTTTGAGAACCCATCAAAATTTTCGCAAGTCTGATACTCGAAACGAATAATTACTATGTCCTAGAGCAAAAATACACATACCGTTCTAATCGGGCGAGTTTCTACTTTCAGATGCAACAGGAATTTCTCGATTTCCTCAATCCGTTCGCGAGATATAGGAGTTTGAAGTGAAGGAATGGTTGAGAAACCATCAAAATATTCGCAAGTCTGATACTCGAAACCAATAACTACAATGGCCTAGGGGAAAAATACACATACCGTTGTGATCGGGCGAGTTTCTTCTTTCAGATGCAACAGGAATTTCACGAGTTCGTCAATCCGTTCGCGAGATATAGAAGTTTGAAGTGAAGGAACGGTTGAGAACCCATCAAAATATTCGCAAGTCTGATACTCGAAACCAATAACTACAATGGCCTAGGGGAAAAATACACATACCGTTGTGATCGGGCGAGTTTCTTCTTTCAGATGCAACAGGAATTTCACGAGTTCGTCAATCCGTTCGCGAGATATAGAAGTTTGAAGTGAAGGAACGGTTGAGAACCCAACAAAATATTCGCAAGTCTGATACCCGAAACCAATAACTACTATGGCCTAGGGGAGAAATACACACACCGTTCTAATCGGGCGAGTTTCTACTTTCAGATGCAACAGGAATTTCTCGATTTCCTCAATCCGTTCGCGAGATATAAGAGTTTGAAGTGAAGGAATGGTTGAGAAACCATCAAAATATTCGCAAGTCTGATACTCGAAACCAATAACTACAATGGCCTAGAGCAAAAATACACATACCGTTGTAATCGGGCGAGTTTCTACATTCAGATGGAACAGGAATTTCTCGATTTCGTCAATCCGTTCGCGAGATATGGGAGTTTGAAGTTAAGGAATGGTTGTGAGACCATCAAAATTTTCGCAATTCTGATGCTAGAAACGAATAACTGGAATGGCCTAGGGGAAAAATACACATACCGTTCTAATCGGGCGAGTTTCTACTTTCAGATGCAACAGGAATATTTCGGATTCGTCAATCCGTTCGCGAAATATAGAAGTTTGAAATTAAAGAATGGTTGAGAGACCATCAAAATTTTCGCAATTCTGATGCTAGAAACGAATAACAGGAATGGCCTAGGGGAAAAATACACACACCGTTGTAATCGGGCAGGTTTCTACTTTCAGATGCAACCAGAATTTCTCGATTTCCTTAATCCGTTCGCGAGATATAGGAGTTTGAAGTGAAGGAATGGTTGAGAACCCATCAAAATATTCGCAAGTCTGATACACGAAACCAATAACTACTATGGCCTTGGGGAAAAATACACATACCGCTGTAATCGGGCGAGCTTCTGCTTTCAGATGCAACAGGAATTTCCCGAATTAGTCACTCCGTTCGCGAGATATGGTTGTTTGAAGTTAAGGAATGGTTGAGAATCCATCAAAATATTCCCAGGTCTGATACTCGAAACCAATAACCACAATGGCCTAGGGCAAAAATACACATACCGTTGTAATCGGGCGAGTTTCTACTTTCAGATGCAACCGGAATTTCTCGATTTCCTTAATCCGTTCGCGAGATATAGGAGTTTGAAGTGAAGGAATGGTTGAGTAATCATCAAAATTTTCGAAAGTCTGCTACCCGAAACCAATAACTACTATGACCTAGGGGAAAAATACAAACACCGTTCTAATCGGGCGAGTTCCTACTTTCAGATGCAACAGGAATTTCTCGATTTCCTCAATCCGTTCGCGAGATTTAGGAGTTTGAAGTGAAGGAATGGTTGAGAACCCATCAAAACATTCGCAAGTCTGATACTCGAAACGAATAACTACTCTGTCCTAGAGCAAAAATACACATACCGTTGTAATCGGGCGAGTTTCTACATTCAGATGCAACAGGAATTTCTCGATTTCGTCAATCCGTTCGCTAGATATGGGAGTTTGAAATTAAGGAATGGTTGAGAAACCATCAAAATTTTCGCAATTCTGATGCTAGAAACGAATAACTGGAATGGCCTAGGGGAAAAATACACATACCGTTCTAATCGGGAGAGTTTCTACTTTCAGATGCAACAGGAATATTTCGGATTCGTCAATCCGTTCGCGAAATATAGAAGTTTGAAATTAAAGAATGGTTGAGAGACCATCAAAATTTTCGCAATTCTGATGCTAGAAACGAATAACAGGAATGGCCTAGGGGAAAAATACACACACCGTTGTAATCGGGCGGGTTTCTACTTTCAGATGCAACCAGAATTTCTCGATTTCCTTAATCCGTTCGCGAGATATAGGAGTTTGAAGTGAAGGAATGGTTGAGAACCCATCAAAATATTCGCAAGTCTGATACACGAAACCAATAACTACTATGGCCTTGGGGAAAAATACACATACCGCTGTAATCGGGCGAGCTTCTGCTTTCAGATGCAACAGGAATTTCCCGAATTAGTCAATCCGTTCGCGAGATATGGTTGTTTGAAGTTAAGGAATGGTTGAGAATCCATCAAAATATTCCCAGGTCTGATACTCGAAACCAATAACTACAATGGCCTAGGGCAAAAATACACATACCGTTGTAATCGGGCGAGTTTCTACTTTCAGATGCAACCGGAATTTCTCGATTTCCTTAATCCGTTCGCGAGATATAGGAGTTTGAAGTGAAGGAATGGTTGAGTAATCATCAAAATTTTCGAAAGTCTGCTACCCGAAACCAATAACTACTATGACCTAGGGGAAAAATACAAACACCGTTCTAATCGGGCGAGTTCCTACTTTCAGATGCAACAGGAATTTCTCGATTTCCTCAATCCGTTCGCGAGATTTAGGAGTTTGAAGTGAAGGAATGGTTGAGAACCCATCAAAACATTCGCAAGTCTGATACTCGAAACGAATAACTACTCTGTCCTAGAGCAAAAATACACATACCGTTGTAATCGGGCGAGTTTCTACATTCAGATGCAACAGGAATTTCTCGATTTCGTCAATCCGTTCGCTAGATATGGGAGTTTGAAATTAAGGAATGGTTGAGAAACCATCAAAATTTTCGCAAGTCTGATACACGAAAACAATAACTACTGTGGCCTAGAGGAAAAATACACATACCGCTGTAATCGGGCGAGTTTCTACTTTCAGATGCAACAGGAATTTCTCGATTTCGTCAATCCGTTCGCGAAATATCGGAGTTTGAAGTGAAGGAATGGTTGAGAATCCATCAAAATATTCGCATGTCTGATACTCGAAACCAATAACTACAATGGCCTAGGGGAAAAATACAGACACCCTTGTAATCGGGCGAGTTTCTACATTCAGATGCAACAGGAATTTCTCGATTTCGTCAATCCGTTCGCGAGATATGGGAGTTTGAAATTAAGGAATGGTTGAGAAACCATCAAAATTTTCGCAAGTCTGATACACGAAACCAATAACTACTATGGCCTAGAGGAAAAATACACATGCCGCTGTAATCGGGCGAGCTTCTACTTTCAGATGCAACAGGAATTTCTCGATTTCGTCAATCCGTTCGCGAAATATCGGAGTTTGAAGTGAAGGAATGGTTGAGAATCCATCAAAATATTCGAACGTCTGATACTCGAAACCAATAACTACAATGGCCTAGGGGAAAAATACAGATACCGTTGTATTCGGGCGAGTTTCTACATTCAGATGCAACAGGAATTTCTCGATTTCCTCAATCCGTTCGCGAGATATAGGAGTTTAAAGTGAAGGAATGTTTGAGAACCCATCAAAATTTTCGCAAGTCTGATACTCGAAACGAATAATTACTATGTCCTAGAGCAAAAATACACATACCGTTCTAATCGGGCGAGTTTCTACTTTCAGATGCAACAGGAATTTCTCGATTTCCTCAATCCGTTCGCGAGATATAGGAGTTTGAAGTGAAGGAATGGTTGAGAAACCATCAAAATATTCGCAAGTCTGATACTCGAAACCAATAACTACAATGGCCTAGGGGAAAAATACACATACCGTTGTGATCGGGCGAGTTTCTTCTTTCAGATGCAACAGGAATTTCACGAGTTCGTCAATCCGTTCGCGAGATATAGAAGTTTGAAGTGAAGGAACGGTTGAGAACCCATCAAAATATTCGCAAGTCTGATACTCGAAACCAATAACTACAATGGCCTAGGGGAAAAATACACATACCGTTGTGATCGGGCGAGTTTCTTCTTTCAGATGCAACAGGAATTTCACGAGTTCGTCAATCCGTTCGCGAGATATGGGAGTTTGAAGTTAAGGAATGGTTGTGAGACCATCAAAATTTTCGCAATTCTGATGCTAGAAACGAATAACTGGAATGGCCTAGGGGAAAAATACACATACCGTTCTAATCGGGCGAGTTTCTACTTTCAGATGCAACAGGAATATTTCGGATTCGTCAATCCGTTCGCGAAATATAGAAGTTTGAAATTAAAGAATGGTTGAGAGACCATCAAAATTTTCGCAATTCTGATGCTAGAAACGAATAACAGGAATGGCCTAGGGGAAAAATACACACACCGTTGTAATCGGGCAGGTTTCTACTTTCAGATGCAACCAGAATTTCTCGATTTCCTTAATCCGTTCGCGAGATATAGGAGTTTGAAGTGAAGGAATGGTTGAGAACCCATCAAAATATTCGCAAGTCTGATACACGAAACCAATAACTACTATGGCCTTGGGGAAAAATACACATACCGCTGTAATCGGGCGAGCTTCTGCTTTCAGATGCAACAGGAATTTCCCGAATTAGTCACTCCGTTCGCGAGATATGGTTGTTTGAAGTTAAGGAATGGTTGAGAATCCATCAAAATATTCCCAGGTCTGATACTCGAAACCAATAACTACAATGGCCTAGGGCAAAAATACACATACCGTTGTAATCGGGCGAGTTTCTACTTTCAGATGCAACCGGAATTTCTCGATTTCCTTAATCCGTTCGCGAGATATAGGAGTTTGAAGTGAAGGAATGGTTGAGTAATCATCAAAATTTTCGAAAGTCTGCTACCCGAAACCAATAACTACTATGACCTAGGGGAAAAATACAAACACCGTTCTAATCGGGCGAGTTCCTACTTTCAGATGCAACAGGAATTTCTCGATTTCCTCAATCCGTTCGCGAGATTTAGGAGTTTGAAGTGAAGGAATGGTTGAGAACCCATCAAAACATTCGCAAGTCTGATACTCGAAACGAATAACTACTCTGTCCTAGAGCAAAAATACACATACCGTTGTAATCGGGCGAGTTTCTACATTCAGATGCAACAGGAATTTCTCGATTTCGTCAATCCGTTCGCTAGATATGGGAGTTTGAAATTAAGGAATGGTTGAGAAACCATCAAAATTTTCGCAATTCTGATGCTAGAAACGAATAACTGGAATGGCCTAGGGGAAAAATACACATACCGTTCTAATCGGGAGAGTTTCTACTTTCAGATGCAACAGGAATATTTCGGATTCGTCAATCCGTTCGCGAAATATAGAAGTTTGAAATTAAAGAATGGTTGAGAGACCATCAAAATTTTCGCAATTCTGATGCTAGAAACGAATAACAGGAATGGCCTAGGGGAAAAATACACACACCGTTGTAATCGGGCGGGTTTCTACTTTCAGATGCAACCAGAATTTCTCGATTTCCTTAATCCGTTCGCGAGATATAGGAGTTTGAAGTGAAGGAATGGTTGAGAACCCATCAAAATATTCGCAAGTCTGATACACGAAACCAATAACTACTATGGCCTTGGGGAAAAATACACATACCGCTGTAATCGGGCGAGCTTCTGCTTTCAGATGCAACAGGAATTTCCCGAATTAGTCAATCCGTTCGCGAGATATGGTTGTTTGAAGTTAAGGAATGGTTGAGAATCCATCAAAATATTCCCAGGTCTGATACTCGAAACCAATAACTACAATGGCCTAGGGCAAAAATACACATACCGTTGTAATCGGGCGAGTTTCTACTTTCAGATGCAACCGGAATTTCTCGATTTCCTTAATCCGTTCGCGAGATATAGGAGTTTGAAGTGAAGGAATGGTTGAGTAATCATCAAAATTTTCGAAAGTCTGCTACCCGAAACCAATAACTACTATGACCTAGGGGAAAAATACAAACACCGTTCTAATCGGGCGAGTTCCTACTTTCAGATGCAACAGGAATTTCTCGATTTCCTCAATCCGTTCGCGAGATTTAGGAGTTTGAAGTGAAGGAATGGTTGAGAACCCATCAAAACATTCGCAAGTCTGATACTCGAAACGAATAACTACTCTGTCCTAGAGCAAAAATACACATACCGTTGTAATCGGGCGAGTTTCTACATTCAGATGCAACAGGAATTTCTCGATTTCGTCAATCCGTTCGCTAGATATGGGAGTTTGAAATTAAGGAATGGTTGAGAAACCATCAAAATTTTCGCAAGTCTGATACACGAAAACAATAACTACTGTGGCCTAGAGGAAAAATACACATACCGCTGTAATCGGGCGAGTTTCTACTTTCAGATGCAACAGGAATTTCTCGATTTCGTCAATCCGTTCGCGAAATATCGGAGTTTGAAGTGAAGGAATGGTTGAGAATCCATCAAAATATTCGCATGTCTGATACTCGAAACCAATAACTACAATGGCCTAGGGGAAAAATACAGACACCCTTGTAATCGGGCGAGTTTCTACATTCAGATGCAACAGGAATTTCTCGATTTCGTCAATCCGTTCGCGAGATATGGGAGTTTGAAATTAAGGAATGGTTGAGAAACCATCAAAATTTTCGCAAGTCTGATACACGAAACCAATAACTACTATGGCCTAGAGGAAAAATACACATGCCGCTGTAATCGGGCGAGCTTCTACTTTCAGATGCAACAGGAATTTCTCGATTTCGTCAATCCGTTCGCGAAATATCGGAGTTTGAAGTGAAGGAATGGTTGAGAATCCATCAAAATATTCGAACGTCTGATACTCGAAACCAATAACTACAATGGCCTAGGGGAAAAATACAGATACCGTTGTATTCGGGCGAGTTTCTACATTCAGATGCAACAGGAATTTCTCGATTTCCTCAATCCGTTCGCGAGATATAGGAGTTTAAAGTGAAGGAATGTTTGAGAACCCATCAAAATTTTCGCAAGTCTGATACTCGAAACGAATAATTACTATGTCCTAGAGCAAAAATACACATACCGTTCTAATCGGGCGAGTTTCTACTTTCAGATGCAACAGGAATTTCTCGATTTCCTCAATCCGTTCGCGAGATATAGGAGTTTGAAGTGAAGGAATGGTTGAGAAACCATCAAAATATTCGCAAGTCTGATACTCGAAACCAATAACTACAATGGCCTAGGGGAAAAATACACATACCGTTGTGATCGGGCGAGTTTCTTCTTTCAGATGCAACAGGAATTTCACGAGTTCGTCAATCCGTTCGCGAGATATAGAAGTTTGAAGTGAAGGAACGGTTGAGAACCCATCAAAATATTCGCAAGTCTGATACTCGAAACCAATAACTACAATGGCCTAGGGGAAAAATACACATACCGTTGTGATCGGGCGAGTTTCTTCTTTCAGATGCAACAGGAATTTCACGAGTTCGTCAATCCGTTCGCGAGATATAGAAGTTTGAAGTGAAGGAACGGTTGAGAACCCAACAAAATATTCGCAAGTCTGATACCCGAAACCAATAACTACTATGGCCTAGGGGAGAAATACACACACCGTTCTAATCGGGCGAGTTTCTACTTTCAGATGCAACAGGAATTTCTCGATTTCCTCAATCCGTTCGCGAGATATAAGAGTTTGAAGTGAAGGAATGGTTGAGAAACCATCAAAATATTCGCAAGTCTGATACTCGAAACCAATAACTACAATGGCCTAGAGCAAAAATACACATACCGTTGTAATCGGGCGAGTTTCTACATTCAGATGGAACAGGAATTTCTCGATTTCGTCAATCCGTTCGCGAGATATGGGAGTTTGAAGTTAAGGAATGGTTGTGAGACCATCAAAATTTTCGCAATTCTGATGCTAGAAACGAATAACTGGAATGGCCTAGGGGAAAAATACACATACCGTTCTAATCGGGCGAGTTTCTACTTTCAGATGCAACAGGAATATTTCGGATTCGTCAATCCGTTCGCGAAATATAGAAGTTTGAAATTAAAGAATGGTTGAGAGACCATCAAAATTTTCGCAATTCTGATGCTAGAAACGAATAACAGGAATGGCCTAGGGGAAAAATACACACACCGTTGTAATCGGGCAGGTTTCTACTTTCAGATGCAACCAGAATTTCTCGATTTCCTTAATCCGTTCGCGAGATATAGGAGTTTGAAGTGAAGGAATGGTTGAGAACCCATCAAAATATTCGCAAGTCTGATACACGAAACCAATAACTACTATGGCCTTGGGGAAAAATACACATACCGCTGTAATCGGGCGAGCTTCTGCTTTCAGATGCAACAGGAATTTCCCGAATTAGTCAATCCGTTCGCGAGATATGGTTGTTTGAAGTTAAGGAATGGTTGAGAATCCATCAAAATATTCCCAGGTCTGATACTCGAAACCAATAACTACAATGGCCTAGGGCAAAAATACACATACCGTTGTAATCGGGCGAGTTTCTACTTTCAGATGCAACCGGAATTTCTCGATTTCCTTAATCCGTTCGCGAGATATAGGAGTTTGAAGTGAAGGAATGGTTGAGTAATCATCAAAATTTTCGAAAGTCTGCTACCCGAAACCAATAACTACTATGACCTAGGGGAAAAATACAAACACCGTTCTAATCGGGCGAGTTCCTACTTTCAGATGCAACAGGAATTTCTCGATTTCCTCAATCCGTTCGCGAGATTTAGGAGTTTGAAGTGAAGGAATGGTTGAGAACCCATCAAAACATTCGCAAGTCTGATACTCGAAACGAATAACTACTCTGTCCTAGAGCAAAAATACACATACCGTTGTAATCGGGCGAGTTTCTACATTCAGATGCAACAGGAATTTCTCGATTTCGTCAATCCGTTCGCTAGATATGGGAGTTTGAAATTAAGGAATGGTTGAGAAACCATCAAAATTTTCGCAAGTCTGATACACGAAAACAATAACTACTGTGGCCTAGAGGAAAAATACACATACCGCTGTAATCGGGCGAGTTTCTACTTTCAGATGCAACAGGAATTTCTCGATTTCGTCAATCCGTTCGCGAGATATAGGAGTTTGAAGTGAAGGAATGGTTGAGAAACCATCAAAATATTCGCAAGTCTGATACTCGAAACCAATAACTACAATGGCCTAGGGGAAAAATACACATACCGTTGTGATCGGGCGAGTTTCTTCTTTCAGATGCAACAGGAATTTCACGAGTTCGTCAATCCGTTCGCGAGATATAGAAGTTTGAAGTGAAGGAACGGTTGAGAACCCATCAAAATATTCGCAAGTCTGATACCCGAAACCAATAACTACTATGGCCTAGGGGAGAAATACACACACCCTTGTAATCGGGCGAGTTTCTACTTTCAGATGCAACAGGAATTTCTCGATTTCCTCAATCCGTTCGCGAGATATAAGAGTTTGAAGTGAAGGAATGGTTGAGAAACCATCAAAATATTCGCAAGTCTGATACTCGAAACCAATAACTACAATGGCCTAGAGCAAAAATACACATACCGTTGTAATCGGGCGAGTTTCTACATTCAGATGGAACAGGAATTTCTCGATTTCGT
Organism: Ptiloglossa arizonensis; assembly: GCF_051014685.1. NCBI lineage: Eukaryota > Metazoa > Arthropoda > Insecta > Hymenoptera > Colletidae > Ptiloglossa > Ptiloglossa arizonensis. Next base: position 11,037 of record NW_027478416.1, read on the forward strand.
CAATCCGTTCGCGAAATATCGGAGTTTGATGTGAAGGAATGGTTGATAATCCATCAAAATATTCACATGTCTGATACTCGAAACCAATAACTACAATGGCCTAGGGGAAAAATACAGATACCGCTGTAATCGGGCGAGCTTCTGCTTTCAGATGCAACAGGAATTTCCCGAATTAGTCAATCCGTTCGCGAGATATGGTTGTTTGAAGTTAAGGAATGGTTGAGAAGCCATCAAAAGTTTCGCAAGTCTGATACTCGAAACGAATAATTACTATGTCCTAGAGCAAAAATACACATACCGTTCTAATCCGGCGAGTTTCTACTTTCAGATGCAACAGGAATTTCTCGATTTCGTCAATCCGTTCGCGAAATATCGGAGTTTGAAGTGAACGAATGGTTGAGAATCCATCAAAATATTCGCATGTCTGATACTCGAAACCAATAACTACAATGGCCTAGGGGAAAAATACAGACACCCTTGTAATCGGGCGAGTTTCTACATTCAGATGCAACAGGAATTTCTCGATTTCCTCCATCCGTTCGCGAGATATAGGAGTTTGAAGTGAAGGATTGGTTGAGAAACCATCAAAATTTTCGCAAGTCTGATACTCGAAACGAGTAACTACTATGGCCTCGGCCAAAATACACATACCGTTCTAATCGGGCGAGTTTCTACTTTCAGATGCAACAGGAATTTCTCGATTTCCTCAATCCGTTCGCGAGATATAGGAGTTTGAAGTGAAGGAATGGTTGAGAAACCATCAAAATATTCGCAAGTCTGATACTCGAAACCAATAACTACAATGGCCTAGGGGAAAAATACACATACCGTTGTGATCGGGCGAGTTTCTTCTTTCAGATGCAACAGGAATTTCACGAGTTCGTCAATCCGTTCGCGAGATATAGAAGTTTGAAGTGAAGGAACGGTTGAGAACCCATCAAAATATTCGCAAGTCTGATACCCGAAACCAATAACTACTATGGCCTAGGGGAGAAATACACACACCGTTCTAATCGGGCGAGTTTCTACTTTCAGATGCAACAGGAATTTCTCGATTTCCTCAATCCGTTCGCGAGATATAGGAGTTTGAAGTGAAGGAATGGTTGAGAAACCATCAAAATATTCGCAAGTCTGATACTCGAAACCAATAACTACAATGGCCTAGAGCAAAAATACACATACCGTTGAAATCGGGCGAGCTTCTGCTTTCAGATGCAACAGGAATTTCCCGAACTAGTCAATCCGTTCGCGAGATATGGTTGTTTGAAGTTAAGGAATGGTTGAGAAGCCATCAAAATTTTCGCAAGTCTGGTACTCGAAACGAATAATTACTATGTCCTAGAGCAGAAATACACATACCGTTCTAATCCGGCGAGTTTCTACTTTCAGATGCAACAGGAATTTCTCGATTTCGTCAATCCGTTCGCGAAATATCGGAGTTTGATGTGAAGGAATGGTTGAGAATCCATCAAAATATTCGCAAGTCTGATAATCGAAACCAATAACTACTCTGTCCTAGAGCAAAAATACACATACCATTGTAATCGGACCAGTTTCTACTTTCAGATGCAACAGGAATTTCTCGATTTCGTCAATCCGTTCGCGAGATATGGGAGTTTGAAGTTAAGGAATGGTCGAGAAACCATCCAAATTTTCGCAAGTCTGATACACGAAACCAATAACTACTATGGCCTTGGGGAAAAATACACATACCGCTGTAATCGGGCGAGTTTCTGCTTTCGGATGCAACAGGAATTTCCCGAATTAGTCAATCCGTTCGCGAGATATGGTTGTTTGAAGTGAAGGAATGGTTGAGAAATCATCAAAATATTCGCAAGTCTGATACACGTAAACCAATAACTACAATGGCCTGCGGGAAAAATACACATACCGTTGTAATCGGGAGAGCTTCTTCTTTCAGATGCAACAGGAATTTCTCGAATTCGTCAATCCGTTCGAGTGATATGGGAGTTTGAAGTTAAGGAATGGTTGAGAAACCATCAAAATTTTCGCAAGTCTGATACACGAAACCAATAACTACAATGGCCTAGGGGAAAAATAGACATACCGTTGTAATCGGGCGAGCTTCTGCTTTCAGATGCAACGGGGATTTCTCGAGTTCGGCATTCCGTTCGCGAGATATGGTTGTTTGAAGTTAAGGAATGGTTGAGGAACCATCAAAATTTTCGCAAGTCTGGTACTCGAAACGAATAATTACTATGTCCTAGAGCAAAAATACACATACCGTTCTAATCCGGCGAGTTTCTACTTCCAGATTCAACAGGAACTTCTCGATTTCGTCAATCCGTTCGCGAAATATCGGAGTTTGATGTGAAGGAATGGTTGAGAATCCATCAAAATATTCGCAAGTCTGATAATCGAAACCAATAACTACTCTGTCCTAGAGCAAAATTCACATACCGTTGTAATCGGACCAGTTTCTACTTTCAGATGCAACAGGAATTTCTCGATTTCGTCAATCCGTTCGCGAGATATGGGAGTTTGAAGTTAAGGAATGGTCGAGAAACCATCCAAATTTTCGCAAGTCTGATACACGAAACCAAATACTACTATGGCCTTGGGGAAAAATACACATACCGCTGTAATCGGGCGAGTTTCTGCTTTCGGATGCAACAGGAATTTCCCGAATTAGTCAATCCGTTCGCGAGATATGGTTGTTTGAAGTGAAGGAATGGTTGAGAAATCATCAAAATATTCGCAAGTCTGATACACGTAAACCAATAACTACAATGGCCTACGGGAAAAATACACATACCGTTGTAATCGGGAGAGTTTCTTCTTTCAGATGCAACAGGAATTTCTCGAATTCGTCAATCCGTTCGCGAGATATGGGAGTTTGAAGTTAAGGAATGGTTGAGAAACCATCAAAATTTTCGCAAGTCTGATACACGAAACCAATAACTACAATGGCCTAGGGGAAAAATAGACATACCGTTGTAATCGGGCGAGCTTCTGCTTTCAGATGCAATGGGGATTTCTCGAGTTCGGCATTCCGTTCGCGAGATATGGTTGTTTGAAGTTAAGGAATGGTTGAGGAACCATCAAAATTTTCGCAAGTCTGATACTCGAAACGAATAACTACAATGTCCTAGAGCAAAAATACACATACCGTTGTAATCGGGCGAGTTTCTACTTTCAGATGCAACAGGAATTTCTCGATTTACTCATTCCGTTCACGAGATGTAGGAGATTGAAGTTAAGGAATGGTTGAGAACCCATCAAAATTTTCGCAAGTCTGATACTTGAGACCAATAACTACTATGGCCTAGGGCATACATACACATACCGTTGTAATCGGACCAGTTTCTACTTTCAGATGCAAGTGGAATTTCTCGATTTCCTCAATCCATACGCGAGATATGGGAGTTTGAAGTTAAGGATTGTTTGAGAAACCATCAAAATTTTCGAAAGTCTGATACACGAAACCAATAACTACAATGGCCTAGGGGAAAAATACACATAACGTTGTACTCGGGAGAGTTTCTACTCTCTGATACCACAGAAATTTTTCGGATTCGTCAATCCGTTCTCGAAATATCGGAGTTTGGAGTTAAGGGATGGTTGAGAAACCATCAAAATTCTCGCAATTCTGATGCTAGAAACGAATAACTGGAATGGCCTAGGGGAAAAATACTCATACCGTTGTAATCGGGCGAGTTTCTTCTTTCAGATGCAACAGGAATTTCTCGAGTTCGTTAATCCGTTCGCGAAATATCGGAGTTTGAAGTGAAGGAATGGTTGAGAAACCATCCAAATTTTCGCAAGTCTGATACACGGAACCAATAACTACTATGGCCTTGGGGAAAAATACACATACCGCTGTAATCGGGCGAGTTTCTGCTTTCGGATGCAACAGGAATTTCCCGAATTAGTCAACCCGTTCGCGAGATATGGTTGTTTGAAGTGAAGGAATGGTTGAGAAATCATCAAAATATTCGCAAGTCTGATACACGTAAACCAATAACTACAATGGCCTACGGGAAAAATACACATACCGTTGTAATCGGGAGAGTTTCTTCTTTCAGATGCAACAGGAATTTCTCGAATTCGTCAATCCGTTCGCGAGATATGGGAGTTTGAAGTTAAGGAATGGTTGAGAAACCATCAAAATTTTCGCAAGTCTGATACACGAAACCAAAAACTACAATGGCCTAGGGGAAAAATAGACATACCGTTGTAATCGGGCGAGCTTCTGCTTTCAGATGCAACGGGGATTTCTCGAGTTCGGCATTCCGTTCGCGAGATATGGTTGTTTGAAGTTAAGGAATGGTTGAGGAACCATCAAAATTTTCGCAAGTCTGATACTCGAAACGAATAACTACTATGTCCTAGAGCAAAAATACACATACCGTTGTAATCGGGCGAGTTTCTACTTTCAGATGCAACAGGAATTTCTCGATTTCCTCATTCCGTTCACGAGATGTAGGAGATTGAAGTTAAGGAATGATTGAGAACCCATCAAAATTTTCGCAAGTCTGATACTTGAGACCAATAACTACTATGGCCTAGGGCATACATACACATACCGTTGTAATCGGACCAGTTTCTACTTTCAGATGCAAGTGGAATTTCTCGATTTCCTCAATCCATACGCGAGATATGGGAGTTTGAAGTTAAGGATTGTTTGAGAAACCATCAAAATTTTCGAAAGTCTGATACACGAAACCAATAACTACAATGGCCTAGGGGAAAAATACACATAACGTTGTACTCGGGAGAGTTTCTACTCTCTGATGCCACAGAAATTTTTCGGATTCGTCAATCCGTTCTCGAAATATCGGAGTTTGGAGTTAAGGGATGGTTGAGAAACCATCAAAATTCTCGCAATTCTGATGCTAGAAACGAATAACTGGAATGGCCTAGGGGAAAAATACTCATACCGTTGTAATCGGGCGAGTTTCTTCTTTCAGATGCAACAGGAATTTCTCGAGTTCGTTAATCCGTTCGCGAAATATCGGAGTTTGAAGTGAAGGAATGGTTGAGAAACCATCCAAATTTTCGCAAGTCTGATACACGAAACCAATAACTACTATGGCCTTGGGGAAAAATACACATACCGCTGTAATCGGGCGAGTTTCTGCTTTCGGATGCAACAGGAATTTCCCGAATTAGTCAACCCGTTCGCGAGATATGGTTGTTTGAAGTGAAGGAATGGTTGAGAAATCATCAAAATATTCGCAAGTCTGATACACGTAAACCAATAACTACAATGGCCTACGGGAAAAATACACATACCGTTGTAATCGGGAGAGTTTCTTCTTTCAGATGCAACAGGAATTTCTCGAATTCGTCAATCCGTTCGCGAGATATGGGAGTTTGAAGTTAAGGAATGGTTGAGAAACCATCAAAATTTTCGCAAGTCTGATACACGAAACCAATAACTACAATGGCCTAGGGGAAAAATAGACATACCGTTGTAATCCTGCGAGCTTCTGCTTTCAGATGCAACGGGGATTTCTCGAGTTCGGCATTCCGTTCGCGAGATATGGTTGTTTGAAGTTAAGGAATGGTTGAGGAACCATCAAAATTTTCGCAAGTCTGATACTCGAAACGAATAACTACTATGTCCTAGAGCAAAAATACACATACCGTTGTAATCGGGCGAGTTTCTACTTTCAGATGCAACAGGAATTTCTCGATTTCCTCATTCCGTTCACGAGATGTAGGAGATTGAAGTTAAGGAATGGTTGAGAACCCATCAAAATTTTCGCAAGTCTGATACTTGAGACCAATAACTACTATGGCCTAGGGCATACATACACATACCGTTGTAATCGGACCAGTTTCTACTTTCAGATGCAAGTGGAATTTCTCGATTTCCTCAAACCATACGCGAGATATGGGAGTTTGAAGTTAAGGATTGTTTGAGAAACCATCAAAATTTTCGAAAGTCTGATACACGAAACCAATAACTACAATGGCCTAGGGGAAAAATACACATAACGTTGTACTCGGTAGAGTTTCTACTCTCTGATGCCACAGAAATTTTTCGGATTCGTCAATCCGTTCTCGAAATATCGGAGTTTGGAGTTAAGGGATGGTTGAGAAACCATCAAAATTCTCGCAATTCTGATGCTAGAAACGAATAACTGGAATGGCCTAGGGGAAAAATACTCATACCGTTGTAATCGGGCGAGTTTCTTCTTTCAGATGCAACAGGAATTTCTCGAGTTCGTTAATCCGTTCGCGAAATATCGGAGTTTGAAGTGAAGGAATGGTTGAGAAACCATCCAAATTTTCGCAAGTCTGATACACGAAACCAATAACTACTATGGCCTTGGGGAAAAATACACATACCGCTGTAATCGGGCGAGTTTCTGCTTTCGGATGCAACAGGAATTTCCCGAATTAGTCAACCCGTTCGCGAGATATGGTTGTTTGAAGTGAAGGAATGGTTGAGAAATCATCAAAATATTCGCAAGTCTGATACACGTAAACCAATAACTACAATGGCCTACGGGAAAAATACACATACCGTTGTAATCGGGAGAGTTTCTTCTTTCAGATGCAACAGGAATTTCTCGAATTCGTCAATCCGTTCGCGAGATATGGGAGTTTGAAGTTAAGGAATGGTTGAGAAACCATCAAAATTTTCGCAAGTCTGATACACGAAACCAATAACTACAATGGCCTAGGGGAAAAATAGACATACCGTTGTAATCGGGCGAGCTTCTGCTTTCAGATGCAACGGGGATTTCTCGAGTTCGGCATTCCGTTCGCGAGATATGGTTGTTTGAAGTTAAGGAATGGTTGAGGAACCATCAAAATTTTCGCAAGTCTGATACTCGAAACGAATAACTACTATGTCCTAGAGCAAAAATACACATACCGTTGTAATCGGGCGAGTTTCTACTTTCAGATGCAACAGGAATTTCTCGATTTCCTCATTCCGTTCACGAGATGTAGGAGATTGAAGTTAAGGAATGGTTGAGAACCCATCAAAATTTTCGCAAGTCTGATACTTGAGACCAATAACTACTATGGCCTAGGGCATACATACACATACCGTTGTAATCGGACCAGTTTCTACTTTCAGATGCAAGTGGAATTTCTCGATTTCCTCAATCCATACGCGAGATATGGGAGTTTGAAGTTAAGGATTGTTTGAGAAACCATCAAAATTTTCGAAAGTCTGATACACGAAACCAATAACTACAATGGCCTAGGGGAACAATACACATAACGTTGTACTCGGGAGAGTTTCTACTCTCTGATGCCACAGAAATTTTTCGGATTCGTCAATCCGTTCTCGAAATATCGGAGTTTGGAGTTAAGGGATGGTTGAGAAACCATCAAAATTCTCGCAATTCTGATGCTAGAAACGAATAACTGGAATGGCCTAGGGGAAAAATACTCATACCGTTGTAATCGGGCGAGTTTCTTCTTTCAGATGCAACAGGAATTTCTCGAGTTCGTTAATCCGTTCGCGAAATATCGGAGTTTGAAGTGAAGGAATGGTTGAGAAACCATCAAAATATTCGCAAGTCTGATACTCGAAACCAATAACTACAATGGCCTAGGGGAAAAATACACATACCGCTGTAATCGGGCGAGTTTCTACTTTCAGATGCAACAGGAATTTCTCGATTTCTTCAATCCGTTCCCGAAATATCGGAGTTTGAAGTGAAGGAATGGTTGAGAATCCATCAAAATATTCGCAAGTCTGATTCTCGAAACCAATAACTATAATGGCCTAGGGCAAAAATACACATACCGTTGTAATCGGGCGAGTTTCTACATTCAGGTGCAACAGGAATTTCTCGATTTCGTCAATCCGTTCGCGAGATACGGGCGTTTGAAATTAAGGAATGGTTGAGAAACCATCAAAATTTTCGCAATTCTGATGCTAGAAACAAATAACTGGAATGGCCTAGGGGAAAAATACACATACCGTTGTAATCGGGCCAGTTTCTTCTTTCAGATGCAACTGGAATTTCTCGAGATCGTCAATCAGTTCGCGAAATATCGGAGTTTGAAGTGAAGGAATGGTTGGGAATCCATCAAAATTTTCGAATGTCTGATACTCGAAACCAATAACTACAATGGCCTTGGGGAAAAATACAGATACCGTTGTAATCGGGCGAGTTTCTACATTCAAATGCAACAGGAATTTCTCGATTTCGTCAATCCGTTCGCGAGATATGGGAGTTTGAAATTAAGGAATGGTTGAGAAACCATCAAAATTTTCGCAAGTCTGATACACGAAACCAATAACTACTATGGCCTAGAGGAAAAATACACATACCGCTGTAATCGGGCGAGCTTCTACTTTCAGATGCAACAGGAATTTCTCGATTTCGTCAATCCGTTCGCGAAATATCGGAGTTTGAAGTGAAGGAATGGTTGAGAATCCATCAAAATATTCGAATGTCTGATACTCGAAACCAATAACTACAATGGCCTTGGGGAAAAATACAGATACCGTTGTATTCGGGCGAGTTTCTATATTCAGATGCAACAGGAATTTCTCGATTTCCTCAATCCGTTCGCGAGATATAGGAGTTTGAAGTGAAGGATTGGTTGAGAAACCATCAAAATTTTCGCAAGTCTGATACTCGAAACGAGTAACTACTATGGCCTCGGCCAAAATACACATACCGTTCTAATCGGGCGAGTTTCTACTTTCAGATGCAACAGGAATTTCTCGATTTCCTCAATCCGTTCGCGAGATATAGGAGTTTGAAGTGAAGGAATGGTTGAGAAACCATCAAAATATTCGCAAGTCTGATACTCGAAACCAATAACTACAATGGCCTAGGGGAAAAATACACATACCGTTGTGATCGGGCGAGTTTCTTCTTTCAGATGCAACAGGAATTTCACGAGTTCGTCAATCCATTCGCGAGATATAGAAGTTTGAAGTGAAGGAACGGTTGAGAACCCATCAAAATATTCGCAAGTCTGATACCCGAAACCAATAACTACTATGGCCTAGGGGAGAAATACACACACCGTTCTAATCGGGCGAGTTTCTACTTTCAGATGCAACAGGAATTTCTCGATTTCCTCAATCCGTTCGCGAGATATAGGAGTTTGAAGTGAAGGAATGGTTGAGAAACCATCAAAATATTCGCAAGTCTGATACTCGAAACCAATAACTACAATGGCCTAGAGCAAAAATACACATACCGTTGTAATCGGGCGAGTTTCTACATTCAGATGCAACAGGAATTTCTCGATTTCGTCAATCCGTTCGCGAAATATCGGAGTTTGATGTGAAGGAATGGTTGAGAATCCATCAAAATATTCGCATGTCTGATACTCGAAACCAATAACTACAATGACCTAGGAGAAAAATACAGATACCGCTGTAATCGGGCGAGCTTCTGCTTTCAGATGCAACAGGAATTTCCCGAACTAGTCAATCCGTTCGCGAGATATGGTTGTTTGAAGTTAAGGAATGTTTGAGAAGCCATCAAAATTTTCGCAAGTCTGGTACTCGAAACGAATAATTACTATGTCCTAGAGCAAAAATACACATACCGTTCTAATCCGGCGAGTTTCTACTTTCAGATGCAACAGGAATTTCTCGATTTCGTCAATCCGTTCGCGAAATATCGGAGTTTGATGTGAAGGAATGGTTGAGAATCCATCAAAATATTCGCAAGTCTGATAATCGAAACCAATAACTACTCTGTCCTAGAGCAAAAATACACATACCGTTGTAATCGGACCAGTTTCTACTTTCAGATGCAACAGGAATTTCTCGATTTCGTCAATCCGTTCGCGAGATATGGGAGTTTGAAGTTAAGGAATGGTCGAGAAACCATCCAAATTTTCGCAAGTCTGATACACGAAACCAATAACTACTATGGCCTTGGGGAAAAATACACATACCGCTGTAATCGGGCGAGTTTCTGCTTTCGGATGCAACAGGAATTTCCCGAATTAGTCAATCCGTTCGCGAGATATGGTTGTTTGAAGTGAAGGAATGGTTGAGAAATCATCAAAATATTCGCAAGTCTGATACACGTAAACCAATAACTACAATGGCCTGCGGGAAAAATACACATACCGTTGTAATCGGGAGAGCTTCTTCTTTCAGATGCAACAGGAATTTCTCGAATTCGTCAATCCGTTCGCGTGATATGGGAGTTTGAAGTTAAGGAATGGTTGAGAAACCATCAAAATTTTCGCAAGTCTGATACACGAAACCAATAACTACAATGGCCTAGGGGAAAAATAGACATACCGTTGTAATCGGGCGAGCTTCTGCTTTCAGTTGCAACGGGGATTTCTCGAGTTCGGCATTCCGTTCGCGAGATATGGTTGTTTGAAGTTAAGGAATGGTTGAGGAACCATCAAAATTTTCGCAAGTCTGGTACTCGAAACGAATAATTACTATGTCCTAGAGCAAAAATACACATACCGTTCTAATCCGGCGAGTTTCTACTTCCAGATGCAACAGGAACTTCTCGATTTCGTCAATCCGTTCGCGAAATATCGGAGTTTGATGTGAAGGAATGGTTGAGAATCCATCAAAATATTCGCAAGTCTGATAATCGAAACCAATAACTACTCTGTCCTAGAGCAAAAATACACATACCGTTGTAATCGGACCAGTTTCTACTTTCAGATGCAACAGGAATTTCTCGATTTCGTCAATCCGTTCGCGAGATATGGGAGTTTGAAGTTAAGGAATGGTCGAGAAACCATCCAAATTTTCGCAAGTCTGATACACGAAACCAATAACTACTATGGCCTTGGGGAAAAATACACATACCGCTGTAATCGGGCGAGTTTCTGCTTTCGGATGCAACAGGAATTTCCCGAATTAGTCAATCCGTTCGCGAGATATGGTTGTTTGAAGTGAAGGAATGGTTGAGAAATCATCAAAATATTCGCAAGTCTGATACACGTAAACCAATAACTACAATGGCCTACGGGAAAAATACACATACCGTTGTAATCGGGAGAGTTTCTTCTTTCAGATGCAACAGGAATTTCTCGAATTCGTCAATCCGTTCGCGAGATATGGGCGTTTGAAGTTAAGGAATGGTTGAGAAACCATCAAAATTTTCGCAAGTCTGATACACGACACCAATAACTACAATGGCCTAGGGGAAAAATAGACATACCGTTGTAATCGGGCGAGCTTCTGCTTTCAGATGCAACGGGGATTTCTCGAGTTCAGCATTCCGTTCGCGAGATATGGTTGTTTGAAGTTAAGGAATGGTTGAGGAACCATCAAAATTTTCGCAAGTCTGATACTCGAAAGGAATAACTACTATGTCCTAGAGCAAAAATACACATACCGTTGTAATCGGGCGAGTTTCTACTTTCAGATGCAACAGGAATTTCTCGATTTCCTCATTCCGTTCACGAGATGTAGGAGATTGAAGTTAAGGAATGGTTGAGAACCCATCAAAATTTTCGCAAGTCTGATACTTGAGACCAATAACTACTATGGCCTAGGGCATACATACACATACCGTTGTAATCGGACCAGTTTCTACTTTCAGATGCAAGTGGAATTTCTCGATTTCCTCAATCCATACGCGAGATATGGGAGTTTGAAGTTAAGGATTGTTTGAGAAACCATCAAAATTTTCGAAAGTCTGATACACGAAACCAATAACTACAATGGCCTAGGGGAAAAATACACATAACGTTGTACTCGGGAGAGTTTCTACTCTCTGATGCCACAGAAATTTTTCGGATTCGTCAATCCGTTCTCGAAATATCGGAGTTTGGAGTTAAGGGATGGTTGAGAAACCATCAAAATTCTCGCAATTCTGATGCTAGAAACGAATAACTGGAATGGCCTAGGGGAAAAATACTCATACCGTTGTAATCGGGCGAGTTTCTTCTTTCAGATGCAACAGGAATTTCTCGAGTTCGTTAATCCGTTCGCGAAATATCGGAGTTTGAAGTGAAGGAATGGTTGAGAAACCATCAAAATATTCGCAAGTCTGATACTCGAAACCAATAACTACAATGGCCTAGGGGAAAAATACACATACCGCTGTAATCGGGCGAGTTTCTACTTTCAGATGCAACAGGAATTTCTCGATTTCTTCAATCCGTTCCCGAAATATCGGAGTTTGAAGTGAAGGAATGGTTGAGAATCCATCAAAATATTCGCAAGTCTGATTCTCGAAACCAATAACTATAATGGCCTAGGGCAAAAATACACATACCGTTGTAATCGGGCGAGTTTCTACATTCAGGTGCAACAGGAATTTCTCGATTTCGTCAATCCGTTCGCGAGATACGGGCGTTTGAAATTAAGGAATGGTTGAGAAACCATCAAAATTTTCGCAATTCTGATGCTAGAAACAAATAACTGGAATGGCCTAGGGGAAAAATACACATACCGTTGTAATCGGGCCAGTTTCTTCTTTCAGATGCAACTGGAATTTCTCGAGATCGTCAATCAGTTCGCGAAATATCGGAGTTTGAAGTGAAGGAATGGTTGGGAATCCATCAAAATTTTCGCAAGTCTGATACTCGAAACGAGTAACTACTATGGCCTAGGGCAAAAATACACATTCCGTTCTAATCGGGAGAGTTTCTACTTTCAGATGCAACAGAAATTTTTCGGATTCGTCATTCCGTTCGCGAAATATAGAAGTTTGAAATTAAGGAATGGTTGAGCGGCCATCAAAATTTTCGCAATTCTGATGCTAGAAACGAATAACTGGAATGGCCTAGGGGAATAATACACATACCGTTGTAATCGGGCGAGTTTCTACTTTCAGATGCAACCGGAATTTCTCGATTTCCTTAATCCGTCGCGAGATATAGGAGTTTGAAGTGAAGGAATGGTTGAGAACCCATCAAAACATTCGCATGTCTGATACTCGAAACGAATAACTACTCTGTCCTAGAGCAAAAATACACATACCGTTGTAATCGGGCGAGTTTCTACATTCAGATGCAACAGGAATTTCTCGATTTCGTCAATCCGTTCGCGAGATATGGGACTTTGAAATTAAGGAATGGTTGAGAAACCATCAAAATTTTCGCAAGTCTGATACACGAAACCAATAACTACTGTGGCCTAGAGGAAAAATACACATACCGCTGTAATCGGGCGAGTTTCTACTTTCAGATGCAACAGGAATTTCTCGATTTCGTCAATCCGTTCGCGAAATATCGGAGTTTGAAGTGAAGGAATGGTTGAGAATCCATCAAAATATTCGCATGTCTGATACTCGAAACCAATAACTACAATGGCCTAGGGGAAAAATACAGATACCCTTGTAATCGGGCGAATTTCTACATTCAGATGCAACAGGAATTTCTCGATTTCGTCAATCCGTTCGCGAGATATAGGAGTTTAAAGTGAAGGAATGGTTGAGAACCCATCAAAATTTTCGCAAGTCTGATACTCGAAACGAATAATTACTATGTCCTAGAGCAAAAATACACATACCGTTCTAATCGGGCGAGTTTCTACTTTCAGATGCAACAGGAGTTTCTCGATTTCCTCAATCCGTCCGCGAGATATAGGAGTTTGAAGTGAAGGAATGGTTGAGAAACCATCAAAATATTCGCAAGTCTGATACTCGAAACGAGTAACTACTATGGCCTAGGGCAAAAATACACTTACCGTTCTAATCGGGCGAGTTTCTACTTGCAGATGCAACAAGAATTTCTCGATTTCCTCAATCCATTCGCGAGATATAGGAGTTTAAAGTGAAGGAATGGTTGAGAACCCATCAAAATTTTCGCAAGTCTGATACTCGAAACGAATAATTACTATGTCCTAGAGCAAAAATACACATACCGTTCTAATCGGGCGAGTTTCTACTTGCAGATGCAACAAGAATTTCTCGATTTCTTCAATCCATTCGCGAGATATAGGAGTTTAAAGTGAAGGAATGGTTGAGAAACCATCAAAATATTCGCAAGTCTGATACTCGAAACCAATAACTACAATGGCCTAGGGGAAAAATACACATACCGTTGTGATCGGGCGAGTTTCTTCTTTCAGATGCAACAGGAATTTCACGAGTTCGTCAATCCGTTCGCGAGATATAGAAGTTTGAAGTGAAGGAACGGTTGAGAAACCATCAAAATATTCGCAAGTCTGATACCCGAAACCAATAACTACTATGGCCTAGGGGAGAAATACACACACCGTTCTAATCGGGCGAGTTTCTACTTTCAGATGCAACAGGAATTTCTCGATTTCCTCAATCCGTTCGCGAGATATAGGAGTTTGAAGTGAAGGAATGGTTGAGAAACCATCAAAATATTCGCAAGTCTGATACTCGAAACGAGTAACTACTATGGCCTAGGGCAAAAATACACATACCGTTCTAATCGGGCGAGTTTCTACTTGCAGATGCAACAAGAATTTCTCGATTTCTTCAATCCATTCGCGAGATATAGGAGTTTAAAGTGAAGGAATGGTTGAGAACCCATCAAAATTTTCGCAAGTCTGATACTCGAAACGAATAATTACTATGTCCTAGAGCAAAAATACACATACCGTTCTAATCGGGCGAGTTTCTACTTTCAGATGCAACAGGAATTTCTCGATTTCCTCAATCCGTTCGCGACATATAGGAGTTTGAAGTGAAGGAATGGTTGAGAAACCATCAAAATATTCGCAAGTCTGATACCCGAAACCAATAACTACTATGGCCTAGGGGAGAAATACACACACCGTTCTAATCGGGCGAATTTCTACTTTCAGATGCAACAGGAATTTCTCGATTTCCTCAATCCGTTCGCGAGATATAGGAGTTTGAAGTGAAGGAATGGTTGAGAAACCATCAAAATATTCGCAAGTCTGATACTCGAAACCAATAACTACTATGGCCTAGGGGAGAAATACACACACCGTTCTAATCGGGCGAGTTTCTACTTTCAGATGCAACAGGAATTTCTCGATTTCCTCAATCCGTTCGCGAGATATAGGAGTTTGAAGTGAAGGAATGGTTGAGAACCCATCAAAATTTTCGCAAGTCTTATACTCGAAACGAATAATTACTATGTCCTAGAGCAAAAATACACATACCGTTCTAATCGGGCGAGTTTCTACTTTCAAATGCAACAGGAATTTCTCGATTTCCTCAATCCGTTCGCGAGATATAGGAGTTTGATGTGAAGGAATGGTTGAGAAACCATCAAAATATTCGCAAGTCTGATACTCGAAACCAATAACTACAATGGCCTAGGGGAAAAATACACATACCGTTGTGATCGGGCGAGTTTCTTCTTTCAGATGCAACAGGAATTTCACGAGTTCGTCAATCCGTTCGCGAGATATAGAAGTTTGAAGTGAAGGAACGGTTGAGAAACCATCAAAATATTCGCAAGTCTGATACCCGAAACCAATAACTACTATGGCCTAGGGGAGAAATACACACACCGTTCTAATCGGGCGAATTTCTACTTTCAGATGCAACAGGAATTTCTCGATTTCCTCAATCCGTTCGCGAGATATAGGAGTTTGAAGTGAAGGAATGGTTGAGAAACCATCAAAATATTCGCAAGTCTGATACTCGAAATCAATAACTACAATGGCCTAGGGGAAAAATACACATACCGTTGTGATCGGGCGAGTTTCTTCTTTCAGATGCAATAGGAATTTCACGAGTTCGTCAATCCGTTCGCGAGATATAGAAGTTTGAAGTGAAGGAACGGTTGAGAAACCATCAAAATATTCGCAAGTCTGATACCCGAAACCAATAACTACTATGGCCTAGGGGAGAAATACACACACCGTTCTAATCGGGCGAATTTCTACTTTCAGATGCAACAGGAATTTCTCGATTTCCTCCATCCGTTCGCGAGATATAGGAGTTTGAAGTGAAGGAATGGTTGAGAAACCATCAAAATATTCGCAAGTCTGATACTCGAAATCAATAACTACAATGGCCTAGGGGAAAAATTCACATACCGCTGTAATCGGGCGAGTTCCTACTTTCAGATGCAACAGGAATTTCTCGATTTCTTCAATCCGTTCGCGAAATATAGGAGTTTGAAGTGAAGGAATGGTTGAGAACCCATCAAAACATTCGCAAGTCTGATACTCGAAACCAATAACTACTGTGGCCTAGAGGAAAAATACACATACCGTTCTAATCGGGCGAGTTTCTACTTTCAGATGCAACTGGAATTTCTCGATTTCGTCAATCCGTTCGCGAAATATCGGAGTTTGATGTGAAGGAATGGTTGAGAATCCATCAAAATATTCGCATGTCTGATACTCGAAACCAATAACTACAATGGCCTAGGGGAAAAATACAGATACCGTTGTAATCGGGCGAGTTTCTACATTCAGATGCAACAGGAATTTCTCGATTTCCTCAATCCGTTCGCGAGATATAGGAGTTTGAAGTGAAGGAATGGTTGAGAAACCATCAAAATTTTCGCAAGTCTGATACTCGAAACGAGTAACTACTATGGCCTAGGGCAAAAATACACATACCGTTCTAATCGGGCGAGTTTCTAATTTCAGATGCAACAGGAATTTCTCGATTTCCTCAATCCGTTCGCGAGATATAGGATTTTGAAGTGAAGGAATGGTTGAGAACCCATCAAAATATTCGCATGTCTGATACACGAAACCAATAACTAATATGGCCTTGGGGAAAAATACACATACCGCTGTAATCGGGCGAGCTTCTGCTTTCGGATGCAACAGGAATTTCCCGAATTAGTCAATCCGTTCGCGAGATATGGTTGTTTGAAGTGAAGGAATGGTTGAGAAACCATCAAAATATTCGCAAGTCTGATACTCGAAACCAATAACTACAATGGCCTAGGGGAAAAATACACATACCTTTGTAATCGGGCGAGTTTCTACATTCAGATGCAACAGGAATTTCTCGACTTCCTCAATCCGTCCGCGAGATATAGGAGTTTGAAGTGAAGGAATGGTTGAGAAACCATCAAAATTTTCGCAAGTCTGATACACGAAACCAACAACTACTATGGCCTAGAGGAAAAATACACATACCACTGTAATCGGGCGAGTTTCTACTTTCAGATGCAACAGGAACTTCTCGATTTCGTAAATCCGTTCGCGAAATATCGGAGTTTGAAGTGAAGGAATGGTTGTGAAACCATCAAAATAATCGCAAGTCTGATACTCGAAACCAATAACTACAATGGCCTAGGGGAAAAATACACATACCGCTGTAATCGGGCGAGCTTCTGCTTTCAGATGCAACAGGAATTTCCCGAATTACTCAAGCCGTTCGCGAGATATGGTTGTTTGAAGTTAAGGAATGGTTGAGAATCCATCAAAATTTTCGCAAGTCTGACACACGAAACCAATAACTACTATGGCCTAGAGGAAAAATACACATACCGCTGTAATCGGGCGAGTTTCTACTTTCAGATGCAACAGGAATTTCTCGATTTCGTCAATCCGTTCGCGAAATATCGGAGTTTGAAGTGAAGGAATGGGTGAGAATCCATCAAAATATTCGCATGTCTGATACTCGAAACCAATAACTACAATGGCCTAGGGGAAAAATACAGATACCCTTGTAATCGGGCGAGTTTCTACATTCAGATGCAACAGGAATTTCTCGATTTCCTCAATCCCTTCGCGAGATATAGGAGTTTGAAGTGAAGGAATGGTTGAGAAACCATCAAAATTTTCGCAAGTCTGATACACGAAACCAACAACTACTATGGCCCAGAGGAAAAATACACATACCGCTGTAATCGGGCGAGTTTCTACTTTCAGATGCAACAGGAACTTCTCGATTTCGTAAATCCGTTCGCGAAATATCGGAGTTTGAAGTGAAGGAATGGTTGAGAAACCATCAAAATAATCGCAAGTCTGATACTCGAAACCAATAACTACAATGGCCTAGGGGAAAAATACACATACCGCTGTAATCGGGCGAGCTTCTGCTTTCAGATGCAACAGGAATTTCCCGAATTAGTCAAGCCGTTCGCGAGATATGGTTGTTTGAAGTTAAGGAATGGTTGAGAAACCATCAAAATTTTCGCAAGTCTGATACACGAAACCAATAACTACTATGGCCTAGAGGAAAAATACACATACCGCTGTAATCGGGCGAGTTTCTACTTTCAGATGCAACAGGAATTTCTCGATTTCGTTAATCCGTTCGCGAAATATCGGAGTTTGAAGTGAAGGAATGGGTGAGAATCCATCAAAATATTCGCATGTCTGATACTCGAAACCAATAACTACAATGGCCCAGGGGAAAAATACAGATACCGTTGTAATCGGGCGAGTTTCTACATTCAGATGCAGCAGGAATTTCTCGATTTCCACAAACCGTTCGCGAGATATAGGAGTTTGAAGTGAAGGAATGGTTGAGAACCCATCAAAATATTCGCAAGTCTGATACACGAAACCAATAACTACTATGGCCTTGGGGAAAAATACACATACCGCTGTAATCGGGCGAGCTTCTGCTTTCAGATGCAACAGGAATTTCCCGAATTAGTCAATCCGTTCGCGAGATATAGAAGTTTGAAGTGAAGGAACGGTTGAGAAACCATCATAATATTCGCAAGTCTGATACCCGAAACCAATAACTACTATGGCCTAGGGGAGAAATACACACACCGTTCTAATCGGGCGAATTTCTACTTTCAGATGCAACAGGAATTTCTCGATTTCCTCAATCCGTTCGCGAGATATAGGAGTTTGAAGTGAAGGAATGGTTGAGAAACCATCAAAATATTCGCAAGTCTTATACTCGAAACCAATAACTACAATGGCCTAGAGCAAAAATACACATACCGTTGTAATCGGGCGAGTTTCTACTTTCAGATGCAACAGGAATTTCTCGATTTCGTCAATCCGTTCGCGAAATATCGGAGCTTGATGTGAAGGAATGGTTGAGAATCCATCAAAATATTCGCATGTCTGATACTCGAAACCAATAACTACAATGGCCTAGGGGAAAAATACAGATACCGTTGTAATCGGGCGAGTTTCTACATTCAGATGCAACAGGAATTTCTCGATTTCCTCAATCCGTTCGCGAGATATAGGAGTTTGAAGTGAAGGAATGGTTGAGAAACCATCAAAATTTTCGCAAGTCTGATACTCGAAACGAGTAACTACTATGGCCTAGGGCAAAAATACACATACCGTTCTAATCGGGCGAGTTTCTAATTTCAGATGCAACAGGAATTTCTCGATTTCCTCAATCCGTTCGCGAGATATAGGATTTTGAAGTGAAGGAATGGTTGAGAACCCATCAAAATATTCGCATGTCTGATACACGAAACCAATAACTAATATGGCCTTGGGGAAAAATACACATACCGCTGTAATCGGGCGAGCTTCTGCTTTCGGATGCAACAGGAATTTCCCGAATTAGTCAATCCGTTCGCGAGATATGGTTGTTTGAAGTGAAGGAATGGTTGAGAAACCATCAAAATATTCGCAAGTCTGATACTCGAAACCAATAACTACAATGGCCTAGGGGAAAAATACACATACCTTTGTAATCGGGCGAGTTTCTACATTCAGATGCAACAGGAATTTCTCGACTTCCTCAATCCGTCCGCGAGATATAGGAGTTTGAAGTGAAGGAATGGTTGAGAAACCATCAAAATTTTCGCAAGTCTGATACACGAAACCAACAACTACTATGGCCTAGAGGAAAAATACACATACCACTGTAATCGGGCGAGTTTCTACTTTCAGATGCAACAGGAACTTCTCGATTTCGTAAATCCGTTCGCGAAATATCGGAGTTTGAAGTGAAGGAATGGTTGTGAAACCATCAAAATAATCGCAAGTCTGATACTCGAAACCAATAACTACAATGGCCTAGGGGAAAAATACACACACCGCTGTAATCGGGCGAGCTTCTGCTTTCAGATGCAACAGGAATTTCCCGAATTACTCAAGCCGTTCGCGAGATATGGTTGTTTGAAGTTAAGGAATGGTTGAGAATCCATCAAAATTTTCGCAAGTCTGACACACGAAACCAATAACTACTATGGCCTAGAGGAAAAATACACATACCGCTGTAATCGGGCGAGTTTCTACTTTCAGATGCAACAGGAATTTCTCGATTTCGTCAATCCGTTCGCGAAATATCGGAGTTTGAAGTGAAGGAATGGGTGAGAATCCATCAAAATATTCGCATGTCTGATACTCGAAACCAATAACTACAATGGCCTAGGGGAAAAATACAGATACCCTTGTAATCGGGCGAGTTTCTACATTCAGATGCAACAGGAATTTCTCGATTTCCTCAATCCCTTCGCGAGATATAGGAGTTTGAAGTGAAGGAATGGTTGAGAAACCATCAAAATTTTCGCAAGTCTGATACACGAAACCAACAACTACTATGGCCCAGAGGAAAAATACACATACCGCTGTAATCGGGCGAGTTTCTACTTTCAGATGCAACAGGAACTTCTCGATTTCGTAAATCCGTTCGCGAAATATCGGAGTTTGAAGTGAAGGAATGGTTGAGAAACCATCAAAATAATCGCAAGTCTGATACTCGAAACCAATAACTACAATGGCCTAGGGGAAAAATACACATACCGCTGTAATCGGGCGAGCTTCTGCTTTCAGATGCAACAGGAATTTCCCGAATTAGTCAAGCCGTTCGCGAGATATGGTTGTTTGAAGTTAAGGAATGGTTGAGAAACCATCAAAATTTTCGCAAGTCTGATACACGAAACCAATAACTACTATGGCCTAGAGGAAAAATACACATACCGCTGTAATCGGGCGAGTTTCTACTTTCAGATGCAACAGGAATTTCTCGATTTCGTTAATCCGTTCGCGAAATATCGGAGTTTGAAGTGAAGGAATGGGTGAGAATCCATCAAAATATTCGCATGTCTGATACTCGAAACCAATAACTACAATGGCCCAGGGGAAAAATACAGATACCGTTGTAATCGGGCGAGTTTCTACATTCAGATGCAACAGGAATTTCTCGATTTCCTCAATCCCTTCGCGAGATATAGGAGTTTTAAGTGAAGGAATGGTTGAGAATCCATCAAAATTTTCGCATGTCTGATACTCGAAACGAATAACTAGTATGGCCTAGAGGAAAAATACACATACCGCTCTAATCGGGCGAGTTTCTGCTTTCAGGTGCAACAGGAATTTCCCGAATTAGTCAATCCATTCGCGAGATATGGTTGCTTGAAGTTAAGGAATGGTTGAGAAACCATCAAAATTTTCGCAAGTCTGATACACGAAACCAATAACCACTATGGTCTAGAGGAAAAATACACATACCGCTGTAATCGGGCGAGTTTCTACTTTCAGATGCAACAAGAATTTCTCGATTTCGTCAATCCGTTCGCGAAATATCGGAGTTTGAAGTGAAGGAATGGTTGAGAAACCATCAAAATTTTCGCAAGTCTGATACTCGAAACGAGTAACTACTATGGCCTAGGGCAAAAATACACATACAGTTGTATTCGGGCGAGTTTCTACTTTCAGATGCAACAGGAATTTCTCGATTTCCTCAATCCGTTCGCGAAATATCGGAGTTTGATGTGAAGGAATGGTTGAGAATCCATCAAAATATTCGCATGTCTGATACTCGAAACGAATAACTAGTATGGCCTAGAGGAAAAATACACATACCGCTGTAATCGGGCGAGTTTCTGCTTTCAGGTGCAACAGGAATTTCCCGAATTAGTCAATCCATTCGCGAGATATGGTTGCTTGAAGTTAAGGAATGGTTGAGAAACCATCAAAATTTTCGCAAGTCTGATACACGAAACCAATAACCACTATGGTCTAGAGGAAAAATACACATACCGCTGTAATCGGGCGAGTTTCTACTTTCAGATGCAACAAGAATTTCTCGATTTCGTCAATCCGTTCGCGAAATATCGGAGTTTGAAGTGAAGGAATGGGTGAGAATCCATCAAAATATTCGCATGTCTGATACTCGAAACCAATAACTACAATGGCCTAGGGGAAATATACAGATACCGTTGTAATCGGGCGAGTTTCTACATTCAGATGCAACAGGAATTTCTCGATTTCCTCAATCCCTTCGCGAGATATAGGAGTTTGAAGTGAAGGAATGGTTGAGAATCCATCAAAATTTTCGCAAGTCTGATACTCGAAACGAGTAACTACTATGGCCTAGGGCAAAAATACACATACCGCTGTAATCGGGCGAGTTTCTACTTTCAGATGCAACAAGAATTTCTCGATTTCGTCAATCCGTTCGCGAGATATGGGAGTTTGAAATTAAGGAATGGTTGAGAAACCATCAAAATTTTCGCAAGTCTGATACTCGAAACGAGTAACTACTATGGCCTAGGGCAAAAATACACATACAGTTGTATTCGGGCGAGTTTCTACTTTCAGATGCAACAGGAATTTCTCGATTTCCTCAATCCGTTCGCGAAATATCGGAGTTTGATGTGAAGGAATGGTTGAGAATCCATCAAAATATTCGCATGTCTGATACTCGAAACGAATAACTAGTATGGCCTAGAGGAAAAATACACATACCGCTGTAATCGGGCGAGTTTCTGCTTTCAGGTGCAACAGGAATTTCCCGAATTAGTCAATCCATTCGCGAGATATGGTTGCTTGAAGTTAAGGAATGGTTGAGAAACCATCAAAATTTTCGCAAGTCTGATACACGAAACCAATAACCACTATGGTCTAGAGGAAAAATACACATACCGCTGTAATCGGGCGAGTTTCTACTTTCAGATGCAACAAGAATTTCTCGATTTCGTCAATCCGTTCGCGAGATATGGGAGTTTGAAATTAAGGAATGGTTGAGAAACCATCAAAATTTTCGCAAGTCTGATACTCGAAACGAGTAACTACTATGGCCTAGGGCAAAAATACACATACAGTTGTATTCGGGCGAGTTTCTTCTTTCAGATGCAACAGGAATTTCTCGATGTCCTCAATCCGTTCGCGAGATATAGGAGTTTGATGTGAAGGAATGGTTGAGAATCCATCAAAATATTCGCATGTCTGATACTCGAAACGAATAACTAGTATGGCCTAGAGGAAAAATACACATACCGCTGTAATCGGGCGAGTTTCTGCTTTCAGGTGCAACAGGAATTTCCCGAATTAGTCAATCCATTCGCGAGATATGGTTGCTTGAAGTTAAGGAATGGTTGAGAAACCATCAAAATTTTCGCAAGTCTGATACACGAAACCAATAACCACTATGGTCTAGAGGAAAAATACACATACCGCTGTAATCGGGCGAGTTTCTACTTTCAGATGCAACAAGAATTTCTCGATTTCGTCAATCCGTTCGCGAGATATGGGAGTTTGAAATTAAGGAATGGTTGAGAAACCATCAAAATTTTCGCAAGTCTGATACTCGAAACGAGTAACTACTATGGCCTAGGGCAAAAATACACATACAGTTGTATTCGGGCGAGTTTCTACTTTCAGATGCAACAGGAATTTCTCGATTTCCTCAATCCGTTCGCGAAATATCGGAGTTTGATGTGAAGGAATGGTTGAGAATCCATCAAAATATTCGCATGTCTGATACTCGAAACGAATAACTAGTATGGCCTAGAGGAAAAATACACATACCGCTGTAATCGGGCGAGTTTCTGCTTTCAGGTGCAACAGGAATTTCCCGAATTAGTCAATCCATTCGCGAGATATGGTTGCTTGAAGTTAAGGAATGGTTGAGAAACCATCAAAATTTTCGCAAGTCTGATACACGAAACCAATAACCACTATGGTCTAGAGGAAAAATACACATACCGCTGTAATCGGGCGAGTTTCTACTTTCAGATGCAACAAGAATTTCTCGATTTCGTCAATCCGTTCGCGAAATATCGGAGTTTGAAGTGAAGGAATGGGTGAGAATCCATCAAAATATTCGCATGTCTGATACTCGAAACCAATAACTACAATGGCCTAGGGGAAATATACAGATACCGTTGTAATCGGGCGAGTTTCTACATTCAGATGCAACAGGAATTTCTCGATTTCCTCAATCCCTTCGCGAGATATAGGAGTTTGAAGTGAAGGAATGGTTGAGAATCCATCAAAATTTTCGCAAGTCTGATACTCGAAACGAGTAACTACTATGGCCTAGGGCAAAAATACACATACCGTTGTAATCGGGCGAGTTTTTGCATTCAGATGCAACAGGAATTTCTCGATTTCGTCAATCCGTTCGCGAGATATGGGAGTTTGAAATTAAGGAATGGTTGAGAAACCATCAAAATTTTCGCAAGTCTGATACTCGAAACGAGTAACTACTATGGCCTAGGGCAAAAATAAACATACCGTTGTATTCGGGCGAGTTTCTACTTTCAGATGCAACAGGAATTTCTCGATTTCCTCAATCCGTTCGCGAGATATAGGAGTTTGAAGTGGAGGAATGGTTGAGAAACCATCAAAATTTTTGCAAGTCTGATACTCGAAACGAATAACTAGTATGGCCTAGAGGAAAAATACACATAGCGCTGTAATCGGGCGAGTTTCTACTTTCAAATGCAACAGGAATTTCTCGATTTCGTCAATCCGTTCGCGAAATATCGGAGTTTGAAGTGAAGGAATGGTTGAGAATCCATCAAAATATTCGAATGTCTGATACTCGAAACGAATAACTACTATGTCCTACAGCAAAAATACACATACCGTTGTATTCGGGCGAGTTTCTACTTTCAGATGCAACAGGAATTTCTCGATGTCCTCAATCCGTTCGCGAGATATAGGAGTTTGAAGTGAAGGAATGGTTGAGAAACCATCAAAATTTTCGCAAGTCTGATACTCGAAACGAGTAACTACTATGGCCTAGGGCAAAAATACACATACCGTTGTAATCGGGCGAGTTTCTACATTCAGATGCAGCAGGAAATTCTCGATTTCCACAAACCGTTCGCGAGATATAGGAGTTTGAAGTGAAGGAATGGTTGAGAACCCATCAAAATATTCGCAAGTCTGATACACGAAACCAATAACTACTATGGCCTTGGGGAAAAATACACATACCGCTGTAATCGGGCGAGCTTCTGCTTTCAGATGCAACAGGAATTTCCCGAATTAGTCAATCCGTTCGCGAGATATGGTTGTTTGAAGTTAAGGAATGGTTGAGAAACCATCAAAATTTTCGCAAGTCTGATACACGAAACCAATAACTACTATGCCCTAGAGGAAAAATACACATACCGCTGTAATCGGGCGAGCTTCTACTTTTAGATGCAACAGGAATTTCTCGATTTCGTCAATCCGTTCGCGAAATATCGGAGTTTGAAGTGAAGGAATGGGTGAGAATCCATCAAAATATTCGCATGTCTGATACTCGAAACCAATAACTACAATGGCCTAGGGGAAAAATACAGATACCGTTGTAATCGGGCGAGATTCTACATTCAGATGCAACAGGAATTTCTCGATTTCCTCAATCCCTTCGCGAGATATAGGAGTTTGAAGTGAAGGAATGGTTGAGAAACCATCAAAATTTTCGCAAGTCTGATACTCGAAACGAATAACTACTATGTCCTACAGCAAAAATACACATACCGTTGTATTCGGGCGAGTTTCTACTTTCAGATGCAACAGGAATTTCTCGATGTCCTCAATCCGTTCGCGAGATATAGGAGTTTGAAGTGAAGGAATGGTTGAGAAACCATCAAAATTTTCGCAAGTCTGATACTCGAAACGAGTAACTACTATGGCCTAGGGCAAAAATACACATACCGTTGTAATCGGGCGAGTTTCTACATTCAGATGCAGCAGGAAATTCTCGATTTCCACAAACCGTTCGCGAGATATAGGAGTTTGAAGTGAAGGAATGGTTGAGAACCCATCAAAATATTCGCAAGTCTGATACACGAAACCAATAACTACTATGGCCTTGGGGAAAAATACACATACCGCTGTAATCGGGCGAGCTTCTGCTTTCAGATGCAACAGGAATTTCCCGAATTAGTCAATCCGTTCGCGAGATATGGTTGTTTGAAGTTAAGGAATGGTTGAGAAATCATCAAAATTTTCGCAAGTCTGATACACGAAACCAATAACTACTATGCCCTAGAGGAAAAATACACATACCGCTGTAATCGGGCGAGTTTCTACTTTCAGATGCAACAGGAATTTCTCGATTTCGTCAATCCGTTCGCGAAATATCGGAGTTTGAAGTGAAGGAATGGGTGAGAATCCATCAAAATATTCGCATGTCTGATACTCGAAACCAATAACTACAATGGCCTAGGGGAAAAATACAGATACCGTTGTAATCGGGCGAGTTTCTACATTCAGATGCAACAGGAATTTCTCGATTTCGTCAATCCGTTCGCGAAATATCGGAGTTTGAAGTGAAGGAATGGTTGAGAACCCATCAAAATTTTCGCAAGTCTGATACTCGAAACGAATAATTACTATGTCCTAGAGCAAAAATACACATACCGTTCTAATCGGGCGAGTTTCTACTTTCAGATGCAACAGGAATTTCTCGATTTCCTCAATCCGTTCGCGAGATATAGGAGTTTGAAGTGAAGGAATGGTTGAGAAACCATCAAAATATTCGCAAGTCTGATACTCGAAACCAATAACTACTATGTCCTACAGCAAAAATACACATACCGTTGTATTCGGGCGAGTTTCTTCTTTCAGATGCAACAGGAATTTCTCGATGTCCTCAATCCGTTCGCGAGATATAGGAGTTTGAAGTGAAGGAATGGTTGAGAAACCATCAAAATTTTCGCAAGTCTGATACTCGAAACGAGTAACTACTATGGCCTAGGGCAAAAATACACATACCGTTGTAATCGGGCGAGTTTCTACATTCAGATGCAGCAGGAAATTCTCGATTTCCACAAACCGTTCGCGAGATATAGGAGTTTGAAGTGAAGGAATGGTTGAGAACCCATCAAAATATTCGCAAGTCTGATACACGAAACCAATAACTACTATGGCCTTGGGGAAAAATACACACACCGCTGTAATCGGGCGAGCTTCTGCTTTCAGACGCAACAGGAATTTCCCGAATTAGTCAATCCGTTCGCGAGATATGGTTGTTTGTAGTTAAGGAATGGTTGAGAAACCATCAAAATTTTCGCAAGTCTGATACACGAAACCAATAACTACTATGCCCTAGAGGAAAAATACAGATACCGCTGTAATCGGGCGAGTTTCTACTTTCAGATGCAACAGGAATTTCTCGATTTCGTCAATCCGTTCGCGAAATATCGGAGTTTGAAGTGAAGGAATGGGTGAGAATCCATCAAAATATTCGCATGTCTGATACTCGAAACCAATAACTACAATGGCCTAGGGGAAAAATACAGATACCGTTGTAATCGGGCGAGTTTCTACATTCAGATGCAACAGGAATTTCTCGATTTCCTCAATCCCTTCGCGAGATATAGGAGTTTGAAGTGAAGGAATGGTTGAGAAACCATCAAAATTTTCGCAAGTCTGATACTCGAAACGAATAACTAGTATGGCCTAGAGGAAAAATACACATACCGCTGTAATCGGGCGAGTTTCTACTTTCAGATGCAACAGGAATTTCTCGATTTCGTCAACCGTTCGCGAAATATCGGAGTTTGAAGTGAAGGAATGGTTGAGAAACCATCAAAATTTTCGCAAGTCTGATACCCGAAATGAGTAACTACTATGGCTTTTTTTTTTTTTTTTTTTTTTTTAACGTGGGGGAAATCTTCGAAAGACCCCCCCGCCGCCTGGGGAGGGGCGGGGGGAGTGTGGGATTCCCCGCGCCCGGAAGGAAACCCATCGGGCGCGGGACCTACCCACTAAAACCCACCACGGTGGCCATCCTCGCACTATGCAGGGGGAGCACCTGGGACCGAAGACATCATAACATCAGGTGAACTACTATGGCCTAGGGCAAAAATACACATACCGTTGTAATCGGGCGAGTTTCTACATTCGGATGCAACAGGAATTTCTCGATTTCGTCAATCCGTTCGCGAAATATCGGAGTTTGAAGTGAAGGAATGGTTGAGAACCCATCAAAATTTTCGCAAGTCTGATACTCGAAACGAATAATTACTATGTCCTAGAGCAAAAATACACATACCGTTCTAATCGGGCGAGTTTCTACTTTCAGATGCAACAGGAATTTCTCGATTTCCTCAATCCGTTCGCGAGATATAGGAGTTTGAAGTGAAGGAATGGTTGAGAAACCATCAAAATATTCGCAAGTCTGATACTCGAAACCAATAACTACAATGGCCTAGGGGAAAAATACACATACCGTTGTGATCGGGCGAGTTTCTTCTTTCAGATGCAACAGGAATTTCACGAGTTCGTCAATCCGTTCGCGAGATATAGAAGTTTGAGGTGAAGGAACGGTTGAGAAACCATCAAAATTTTCGCAAGTCTGATACCCGAAACCAATAACTACTATGGCCTAGGGGAGAAATACACACACCGTTCTAATCGGGCGAATTTCTACTTTCAGATGCAACAGGAATTTCTCGATTTCCTCAATCCGTTCGCGAGATATAGGAGTTTGAAGTGAAGGAATGGTTGAGAAACCATCAAAATATTCGCAAGTCTGATACTCGAAACCAATAACTACAATGGCCTAGGGGAAAAATACACATACCGTTCTAATCGGGCGAGTTTCTACTTTCAGATGCAACAGGAATTTCTCAATTTCCTCAATCCGTTCGCGAGATATAGGATTTTGAAGTGAAGGAATGGTTGAGAACCCATCAAAATATTCGCATGTCTGATACACGAAACCAATAACTAATATGGCCTTGGGGAAAAATACACATACCGCTGTAATCGGGCGAGTTTCTTCTTTCAGATGCAACAGGAATTTCACGAGTTCGTCAATCCGTTCGCGAGATATAGAAGTTTGAGGTGAAGGAATGGTTGAGAAACCATCAAAATTTTCGCAAGTCTGATACCCGAAATGAGTAACTACTATGGCTTTTTTTTTTTTTTTTTTTTTTTTAACGTGGGGGAAATCTTCGAAAGACCCCCCCGCCGCCTGGGGAGGGGCGGGGGGAGTGTGGGATTCCCCGCGCCCGGAAGGAAACCCATCGGGCGCGGGACCTACCCACTAAAACCCACCACGGTGGCCATCCTCGCACTATGCAGGGGGAGCACCTGGGACCGAAGACATCATAACATCAGGTGAACTACTATGGCCTAGGGCAAAAATACACATACCGTTGTAATCGGGCGAGTTTCTACATTCGGATGCAACAGGAATTTCTCGATTTCGTCAATCCGTTCGCGAAATATCGGAGTTTGAAGTGAAGGAATGGTTGAGAACCCATCAAAATTTTCGCAAGTCTGATACTCGAAACGAATAATTACTATGTCCTAGAGCAAAAATACACATACCGTTCTAATCGGGCGAGTTTCTACTTTCAGATGCAACAGGAATTTCTCGATTTCCTCAATCCGTTCGCGAGATATAGGAGTTTGAAGTGAAGGAATGGTTGAGAAACCATCAAAATATTCGCAAGTCTGATACTCGAAACCAATAACTACAATGGCCTAGGGGAAAAATACACATACCGTTGTGATCGGGCGAGTTTCTTCTTTCAGATGCAACAGGAATTTCACGAGTTCGTCAATCCGTTCGCGAGATATAGAAGTTTGAGGTGAAGGAACGGTTGAGAAACCATCAAAATTTTCGCAAGTCTGATACCCGAAACCAATAACTACTATGGCCTAGGGGAGAAATACACACACCGTTCTAATCGGGCGAATTTCTACTTTCAGATGCAACAGGAATTTCTCGATTTCCTCAATCCGTTCGCGAGATATAGGAGTTTGAAGTGAAGGAATGGTTGAGAAACCATCAAAATATTCGCAAGTCTGATACTCGAAACCAATAACTACAATGGCCTAGGGGAAAAATACACATACCGTTCTAATCGGGCGAGTTTCTACTTTCAGATGCAACAGGAATTTCTCAATTTCCTCAATCCGTTCGCGAGATATAGGATTTTGAAGTGAAGGAATGGTTGAGAACCCATCAAAATATTCGCATGTCTGATACACGAAACCAATAACTAATATGGCCTTGGGGAAAAATACACATACCGCTGTAATCGGGCGAGCTTCTGCTTTCGGGTGCAACAGGAATTTCCCGAATTAGTCAATCCGTTCGCGAGATATGGTTGTTTGAACTGAAGGAATGGTTGAGAAACCATCAAAATTTTCGCAAGTCTCATACACGAAACAAACAACTACTATGGCCTAGAGGAAAAATACACATACCGCTGTAATCGGGCGAGTTCCTACTTTCAGATGCAACAGGAACTTCTCGATTTCGTAAATCCGTTCGTGAAATATCGGAGTTTGAAGTGAAGGAATGGTTGAGAAACCATCAAAATAATCGCAAGTCTGATACTCGAAACCAATAACTACAATGGCCTAGGGGAAAAATAGACATACCGCTGTAATCGGGCGAGCTTCTGCTTTCAGATGCAACAGGAATTTCCCGAATTAGTCAAGCCGTTCGCGAGATATGGTTGTTTGAAGTTAAGGAATGGTTGAGAAACCATCAAAATTTTCGCAAGTCTGATACACGAAACCAATAACCACTATGGCCTAGAGGAAAAATACACATACCGCTGTAATCGGGCGAGTTTCTACTTTCAGATGCAACAGGAATTTCTCGATTTCGTCAATCCGTTCGCGAAATGTCGGAGTTTGAAGTGAAGGAATGGGTGAGAATTCATCAAAATATTCGCATGTCTGATACTCGAAACCAATAACTACAATGGCCTAGGGGAAAAATACAGATACCGTTGTAATCGGGCGAGTTTTTACATTCAGATGCAACAGGAATTTCTCGATTTCGTCAATCCGTTCGCGAGATATGGGAGTTTGAAATTAAGGAATGGTTGAGAAACCATCAAAATTTTCGCAAGTCTGATACTCGAAACGAGTAACTACTATGGCCTAGGGCAAAAATACACATACAGTTGTATTCGGGCGAGTTTCTACTTTCAGATGCAACAGGAATTTCTCGATTTCCTCAATCCGTTCGCGAGATATAGGAGTTTGAAGTGAAGGAATGGTTGAGAAACCATCAAAATTTTTGCAAGTCTGATACTCGAAACGAATAACTAGTATGGCCTAGAGGAAAAATACACATACCGCTGTAATCGGGCGAGTTTCTACTTTCAGATGGAACAGGAATTTCTCGATTTCCTCAATCTGTTCGTGAGATATAGGAGTTTGAAGTTAAGGAATGGTTCAGAAACAATCCAAATTTTCGCAAGTCTGGTACACGAAACCAATAACTACTATGGCCTAGGGGAAAAATTCACACACCATTCTAATCGGGCGAGATTCACTTTCAGATGCAACAGGAATTTCTCGATTTCCTCAAACCGTTCGCGAGATATAGGAGTTTGAAGTGAAGGAATGGTTGAGAACCCATCAAAATATTCGCAAGTCTGATACTCGAAGCCAATAACTACAGTGGCCTAGGGGAAAAATACACATACCGTTGTAATCGGGCGAGTTTCTACTTTCAGATGCAACAGCAATTACTCGATTTCCTCAATCTGTTCCGAGATATGGGAGTTTGAAGTTAAGGAATGGTTGAGAAACCATCCAAATTTTCGCAAGTCTGATACACGAAACCAATAGCTACTATGGCCTTGGGGAAAAATACACATACCGCTGTAATCGGGCGAGTTTCTGCTTTCAGGTGCAACATGAATTTCCCGAATTAGTCAATCCGTTCGCGAGATATGGTTGCTTGAAGTTAAGGAATGGTTGAGAAACCATCAAAATTTTCGCAATTCTGATACTCGAAATGAATAACTACATTGGCCTAGGGGAAAAACACACATAACGTTGTAATCGGGCGAGTTTCTACATTCAGATGCAACAGGAATTTCTCGATTTCCACAAACCGTTCGCGAGATATAGGAGTTTGAAGTGAAGGAATGGTTGAGAAACCATCAAAATTTTCGCAAGTCTGATACTCCAAACGAATAACTACATTGGCCTAGGGGAAAAACACACATAACGTTGTAATCGGGCGAGTTTCTACATTCAGATGCAACAGGAATTTCTCGATTTCCACAAACCGTTCGCGAGATATAGGAGTTTGAAGTGAAGGAATGGTTGAGAAACCATCAAAATTTTCGCAAGTCTGATACTCGAAACCAATATCTACTATGGCCCCGGGGAAAAATACACATACCGTTGTAATCGGGCGAGTTTCTTCTTTCAGATGCAACAGGAATTTCTCGAGTTCGTCAATCCGTTCGCGAGATATGGGAGCTTGAAGTTGAGGAATGGTTGAGAAACCATCAAAATATTCGCAAGTCTGATACACGAAACCAATAACTACAATGGCCTAGGGGAAAAATACACATACCGTTGTAATCGGGCGAGTTTCTACTTTCAGATGCCACAGGAATTCCTCTATTTCCTCAATCCGTTCGCGAGATATAGGAGTTTGAAGGTAAGGAATGGTTGAGAAACCGTCAAAATTTTTGCAAGTCTGATACTCGAAACGAATAACTACTATGTCCTAGAGCATAAATACACATACCGTTGTAATCGGGCGAGTTTCTACTTTCAGATGCAACAGCAATTTCTCGATTTCCTCAATCCGTTTGCGAAATATGGGAGTTAGAAGTTAAGGAATGGTTGAGAAACCATCAAAATTTTCGCAAGTCTGATGCTAGAAACGAATAACTGGAATGGCCTAGGGGAAAAATACACATACCGTTGTAATCGGGCCAGTTTCTTCTTTCAGATGCAACAGGAATTTCTCGAGTTCGTCAATCCGTTCGCGAAATATCGGAGTTTGAAGTGAAGGAATGGTTGAGAATCCATCAAAATATTCGCAAGTCTGATACTCGAAACCAATAACTACAATGGCCTAGGGGAAAAATACAGATACCGTTGTAATCGGGCGAGTTTCTACATTCAGATGCAACAGGAATTTCTCGATTTCCTCAATCCGTTCGCGAGATATACGAGTTCGAAGTGAAGGAATGGTTGAGATACCATCCAAATTTTCGCAAGTCTGATACTCGAAACGAGTAACTACTATGGCCTAGGGCAAAAATGCACATACCGTTCTAATCGGGCGAGTTTCTACTTTCAGATGCAACAGGAATTTCTCGAGTTCGTCAATCCGTTCGCGAAATATCGGAGTTTGAAGTGAAGGAATGGTTGAGAATCCATCAAAATATTCGCAAGTCTGATACTCGAAACCAATAACTACAATGGCCTAGGGGAAAAATACAGATACCGTTGTAATCGGGCGAGTTTCTACATTCAGATGCAACAGGAATTTCTCGATTTCCTCAATCCGTTCGCGAGATATACGAGTTCGAAGTGAAGGAATGGTTGAGATACCATCCAAATTTTCGCAAGTCTGATACTCGAAACGAGTAACTACTATGGCCTAGGGCAAAAATACACATACCGTTCTAATCGGGCGAGTTTCTACTTTCAGATGCAACAGGAATTTCTCGATTTCCTCAATCTGTTCGCGAGATATAGGAGATTGAAGTGAAGGAATGGTTGAGAAACCATCAAAATATTCGCAAGTCTGATACTCGAAACCAATAACTACAATGGCCTAGGGGAAAAATACACATACCGTTGTATTCGGGCGAGTTTCTACTTTCAGATGCAACAGCAATTTCTCGATTTCCTCTATCCGTTCGCGAAATATGGGAGTTTGAAGTTAAGGAATGGTTGAGAAACCATCCAAATTTTCGCAAGTCTGGTACACGAAACCAATAACTACTATGGCCTTGGGGAAAAATACACATACCGTTGTAATCGGGCGAGTTTCTAAATTCAGATGCAGCAGGAATTTCCCGAATTAGTCAATCCGTTCGCGAGATATGGTTGTTTGATGTTAAGGAATGGTCGAGAAACCATCAAAATTTTCGCAAGTCTGATACTCGAAACCAATAAATACAATGGCCTAGGGGAAAAATACACATACCGTTGTAATCGGGCGAGTTTCTACTTTCAGATGCAACCGGAATTTCTCGATTTCCTCAATCCGTTCGCGAGATATTGGAGTTTGAAGTAAAGGAATGGTTGAGAAACCATCAAAATTTTTGCAAGTCTGATACTCGAAACGAACAACTACTATGTCCTAGAGCATAAATACACATACCGTTGTAATCGGGCGAGTTTCTACTTTCAGATGCAACAGCAATTTCTCGATTTCCTCTATCCGTTCGCGAGATATGGGAGTTTGAAGTTAAGGAATGTTTGAGAAACCATCCAAATTTTCGCAAGTCTGATACACGAAACCAATAACTACTATGGCCTAGGGGAAAAATACACATACCGTTGTAATCGGCAGAGTTTCTACTTTCAGATGCCACAGGAATTCCTCGATTTCCTCAATCCGTTCGCGAGATATAGGAGTTTGAAGTAAAGGAATGGTTGAGAAACCATCAAAATTTTTGCAATTCTGATAATCGAAACGAATAACTACTATGTCCTAGAGCATAAACACACATACCGTTGTAATCGGGCGAGTTTCTACTTTCAGATGCAACAGGAATTTCTCGATTTCCTCAATCCGTTCGCGAGATATAGGAGTTTGAAGTGAAGGAATGGTTGAGAACCCATCAAAATATTCGCAAGTCTGATACTCGAAACCAATAACAACAATGGCCTAGGGGAAAAATACACATACCGTTGTAATCGGGCGAGTTTCTACTTTCAGATGCAACAGCAATTTCTCGATTTCCTGAATCCGTTCGCGAAATATGTGAGTTTGACGTTAAGGAATGGTTGAGAAACCATCCAAATTTTCGCAAGTCTGGTACACGAAACCAATAACTACTATGGCCTTGGGGAAAAATACACATACCGTTGTAATCGGGCGAGTTTCTACTTTCAGATGCAACAGCAATTTCTCGATTTCCTCAATCCGTTCGCGAAATATGGGAGTTTGAAGTTAAGGAATGGTTGAGAAACCATCCAAATTTTCGAAAGTCTGGTACACGAAACCAATAACTACTATGGCCTTGGGGAAAAATACACATACCGTTGTAATCGGGCGAGTTTCTACTTTCGGATGCAACAGGAATTTTTCGATTTCCTCAATCCGTTCGCGAGATATGGGAGTTTGAAGTTAAGGAATGTTTGAGAAACCATCCAAATTTTCGCAAGTCTGATACACGAAACCAATAACTACCATGGCCTAGGGGAAAAATACACATACCGTTGTAATCGGCAGAGTTTCTACTTTCAGATGCAACAGAAATTTTTCGGAATCGTCAATCCGTTCGTGAAATATCGGAGTTTGGAGTTATGGGATGGTTGAGAAACCATCAAAGTTTTCGCAATTCTGATGCTAGAAACGAATAACTGGAATGGCCTAGGGGAAAAATACACATACCGTTGTAATCGGGCGAGCTTCTACCTTCAGTTGCAACAGGAATTTCTCGTTTTCCTCAATCCATTGGCTAGACATAGTAGTTTGAAGTGAAGGAATGGTTGAGAACACATCAAAATTTTCGCAGTCTGATACTTGAGACCAATAACTACTATGGCCTAGGGCATAAATACACATACCGTTGTAATGGGACCAGTTTCTACTTTCAGATGCATCAGGATTTTCTCGATTTCCTCAATCCGTTCGCGAGATATGGGAGTTTGAAGTTAAGGAATGGTTGAGAAACCATCCAAATTTTCGCAAGTCTGATACACGAAACCAATAACTACTATGGCCTTGGGGAAAAATACACATACCGTTCATATCAGGCGAGCTTCTGCGTTCAGATGCAACAGGAATTTTTCGATTTCCTCAATCCGTTCGCGAGATATGGGAGTTTGAAGTTAAGGAATGTTTGAGAAACCATCCAAATTTTCGCAAGTCTGATACTCGAAACGAATAACTACTATGTCCTAGGGCATAAATACACATACCGTTGTAATGGGACCAGTTTCTACTTTCAGATGCATCAGGATTTTCTCGATTTCCTCAATCCGTTCGCGAGATATGGGAGTTTGAAGTTAAGGAATGGTTGAGAAACCATCCAAATTTTCGCAAGTCTGATACACGAAACCAATAACTACTATGGCCTTGGGGAAAAATACACATACCGTTCATATCAGGCGAGCTTCTGCGTTCAGATGCAACAGGAATTTTTCGATTTCCTCAATCCGTTCGCGAGATATGGGAGTTTGAAGTTAAGGAATGGTTGAGAAACCATCCAAATTTTCGAAAGTCTGGTACACGAAACCAATAACTACTATGGCCTTGGGGAAAAATACACATACCGTTGTAATCGGGCGAGTTTCTACTTTCGGATTGCAACAGGAATTTTTCGATTTCCTCAATCCGTTCGCGAGATATGGGAGTTTGAAGTTAAGGAATGTTTGAGAAACCATCCAAATTTTCGCAAGTCTGATACACGAAACCAATAACTACCATGGCCTAGGGGAAAAAATACACATACCGTTGTAATCGGCAGAGTTTCTACTTTCAGATGCAACAGAAATTTTTCGGAATCGTCAATCCGTTCGTGAAATATCGGAGTTTGGAGTTATGGGATGGTTGAGAAACCATCAAAGTTTTCGCAATTCTGATGCTAGAAACGAATAACTGGAATGGCCTAGGGGAAAAATACACATACCGTTGTAATCGGGCGAGCTTCTACCTTCAGTTGCAACAGGAATTTCTCGTTTTCCTCAATCCATTGGCTAGACATAGTAGTTTGAAGTGAAGGAATGGTTGAGAACACATCAAAATTTTCGCAGTCTGATACTTGAGACCAATAACTACTATGGCCTAGGGCATAAATACACATACCGTTGTAATGGGACCAGTTTCTACTTTCAGATGCATCAGGATTTTCTCGATTTCCTCAATCCGTTCGCGAGATATGGGAGTTTGAAGTTAAGGAATGGTTGAGAAACCATCCAAATTTTCGCAAGTCTGATACACGAAACCAATAACTACTATGGCCTTGGGGAAAAATACACATACCGTTCATATCAGGCGAGCTTCTGCGTTCAGATGCAACAGGAATTTTTCGATTTCCTCAATCCGTTCGCGAGATATGGGAGTTTGAAGTTAAGGAATGTTTGAGAAACCATCCAAATTTTCGCAAGTCTGATACTCGAAACGAATAACTACTATGTCCTAGAGCATAAATACACATACCGTTGTATTCGGGCGAGTTTCTACTTTCCGATGCAACAGGATTTTCTCGATTTCCTCAATCCGTTCTCGTGATATGGAGTTTGAAGTTAAGGAATGGTTGAGAAACCATCCAAATTTTCGCAAGTCTGATACACGAAACCAATAACTACTATGGCCTTGGGGAAAAATACACATACCGTTGTAATCGGGCGAGTATCTTCTTTCAGATGCAACAGGAATTTCTGGAGTTCGTTAATCCGTTCGCGAGATATGGGAGTTTGAAGTTAAGGAATGGTGAGAAACCATCAAAATTTTCGCAAGTCTGATACTCGAAACCAATAACTACAATGGCCTAGGGGAAAAATACACATACCGTTGTAATCGGGCGAGTTTCTACTTTCAGATGCCACAGGAATTCCTCGATTTCCTCAATCCGTTCGCGAGATATAGGAGTTTGAAGTAAAGGAATGGTTGAGAAACCATCAAAATTTTTGCAAGTCTGATACTCGAAACGAATAACTACTATGTCCTAGAGCATAAATACACATACCGTTGTAATCGGGCGAGATTCTATTTTCAGATGCATCGGCAATTTCTCGATTTCCTCAATCCGTTCGCGAAATATGGGAGTTTGAAGTTAAGGAATGTTTGAGAAACCATCCAAATTTTCACAAGTCTGGTACACGAAACCAATAACTACTATGGCCTTGGGGAAAAAATACACACACCGTTCTAATCGGGCGAGCTTCTACTTTCAGATGCAACAGGAATTTCTCGATTTCCTCAATCCGTTCGCGAGATATGGGAGTGCGAAGTGAGGAATGGTTGAGAACCCATCAAAATATTCGCAAGTCTGATACTCGAAACCAATAACTACAATGGCCTAGGGGAAAAATAGACATACCGTTTAATCGGGCGAGTTTCTACTTTCAGATGCAATAGCAATTTCTCGATTTCCTCAATCCGTTCGCGAAATATGGAGTTTGAAGTTAAGGAATTGTTGAGAAACCATCCAAATTTTCGCAAGTCTGGTACACGAAACCAATAACTACTATGGCCTAGGGGAAAAGTACACATACCGTTGTAATCGGGCGAGTTTCTACATTCAGATGCAACAGGAATTTCTCGATTTCCTCAATCCGTTCGCGAGATATACGAGTTCGAAGTGAAGGAATGGTTGAGATACCATCCAAATTTTCGCAAGTCTGATACTCGAAACGAGTAACTACTATGGGCCTAGGGCAAAAATACACATACCGTTCTAATCGGGCGAGTTTCTACTTTCAGATGCAACAGGAATTTCTCGAGTTCGTCAATCCGTTCGCGAAATATCGGAGTTTGAAGTGAAGGAATGGTTGAGAATCCATCAAAATATTCGCAAGTCTGATACTCGAAACCAATAACTACAATGGCCTAGGGGAAAAATACAGATACCGTTGTAATCGGGCGAGTTTCTACATTCAGATGCAACAGGAATTTCTCGATTTCCTCAATCCGTTCGCGAGATATACGAGTTCGAAGTGAAGGAATGGTTGAGATACCATCCAAATTTTCGCAAGTCTGATACTCGAAACGAGTAACTACTATGGCCTCAAAAATACACATACCGTTCTAATCGGGCGAGTTTCTACTTTCAGATGCAACAGGAATTTCTCGATTTCCTCAATCTGTTCGCGAGATATAGGAGATTGAAGTGAAGGAATGGTTGAGAAACCATCAAAATATTCGCAAGTCTGATACTCGAAACCAATAACTACAATGGCCTAGGGGAAAAATACACATACCGTTGTATTCGGGCGAGTTTCTACTTTCAGATGCAACAGCAATTTCTCGATTTCCTCTATCCGTTCGCGAAATATGGGAGTTTGAAGTTAAGGAATGGTTGAGAAACCATCCAAATTTTCGCAAGTCTGGTACACGAAACCAATAACTACTATGGCCTTGGGGAAAAATACACATACCGTTGTAATCGGGCGAGTTTCTAAATTCAGATGCAGCAGGAATTTCCCGAATTAGTCAATCCGTTCGCGAGATATGGTTGTTTGATGTTAAGGAATGGTCGAGAAACCATCAAAATTTTCGCAAGTCTGATACTCGAAACCAATAAATACAATGGCCTAGGGGAAAAATACACATACCGTTGTAATCGGGCGAGTTTCTACTTTCAGATGCCACAGGAATTCCTCGATTTCCTCAATCCGTTCGCGAGATATAGGAGTTTGAAGTAAAGGAATGGTTGAGAAACCATCAAAATTTTTGCAATTCTGATAATCGAAACGAATAACTACTATGTCCTAGAGCATAAACACACATACCGTTGTAATCGGGCGAGTTTCTACTTTCAGATGCAACAGGAATTTCTCGATTTCCTCAATCCGTTCGCGAGATATAGGAGTTTGAAGTGAAGGAATGGTTGAGAACCCATCAAAATATTCGCAAGTCTGATACTCGAAACCAATAACAACAATGGCCTAGGGGAAAAATACACATACCGTTGTAATCGGGCGAGTTTCTACTTTCAGATGCAACAGCAATTTCTCGATTTCCTGAATCCGTTCGCGAAATATGTGAGTTTGACGTTAAGGAATGGTTGAGAAACCATCCAAATTTTCGCAAGTCTGGTACACGAAACCAATAACTACTATGGCCTTGGGGAAAAATACACATACCGTTGTAATCGGGCGAGTTTCTACTTTCAGATGCAACAGCAATTTCTCGATTTCCTCAATCCGTTCGCGAAATATGGGAGTTTGAAGTTAAGGAATGGTTGAGAAACCATCCAAATTTTCGAAAGTCTGGTACACGAAACCAATAACTACTATGGCCTTGGGGAAAAATACACATACCGTTGTAATCGGGCGAGTTTCTACTTTCGGATGCAACAGGAATTTTTCGATTTCCTCAATCCGTTCGCGAGATATGGGAGTTTGAAGTTAAGGAATGTTTGAGAAACCATCCAAATTTTCGCAAGTCTGATACACGAAACCAATAACTACCATGGCCTAGGGGAAAAATACACATACCGTTGTAATCGGCAGAGTTTCTACTTTCAGATGCAACAGAAATTTTTCGGAATCGTCAATCCGTTCGTGAAATATCGGAGTTTGGAGTTATGGGATGGTTGAGAAACCATCAAAGTTTTCGCAATTCTGATGCTAGAAACGAATAACTGGAATGGCCTAGGGGAAAAATACACATACCGTTGTAATCGGGCGAGCTTCTACCTTCAGTTGCAACAGGAATTTCTCGTTTTCCTCAATCCATTGGCTAGACATAGTAGTTTGAAGTGAAGGAATGGTTGAGAACACATCAAAATTTTCGCAGTCTGATACTTGAGACCAATAACTACTATGGCCTAGGGCATAAATACACATACCGTTGTAATGGGACCAGTTTCTACTTTCAGATGCATCAGGATTTTCTCGATTTCCTCAATCCGTTCGCGAGATATGGGAGTTTGAAGTTAAGGAATGGTTGAGAAACCATCCAAATTTTCGCAAGTCTGATACACGAAACCAATAACTACTATGGCCTTGGGGAAAAATACACATACCGTTCATATCAGGCGAGCTTCTGCGTTCAGATGCAACAGGAATTTTTCGATTTCCTCAATCCGTTCGCGAGATATGGGAGTTTGAAGTTAAGGAATGTTTGAGAAACCATCCAAATTTTCGCAAGTCTGATACTCGAAACGAATAACTACTATGTCCTAGAGCATAAATACACATACCGTTGTATTCGGGCGAGTTTCTACTTTCCGATGCAACAGGATTTTCTCGATTTCCTCAATCCGTTCTCGTGATATGGGAGTTTGAAGTTAAGGAATGGTTGAGAAACCATCCAAATTTTCGCAAGTCTGATACACGAAACCAATAACTACTATGGCCTTGGGGAAAAATACACATACCGTTGTAATCGGGCGAGTATCTTCTTTCAGATGCAACAGGAATTTCTGGAGTTCGTTAATCCGTTCGCGAGATATGGGAGTTTGAAGTTAAGGAATGGTTGAGAAACCATCAAAATTTTCGCAAGTCTGATACTCGAAACCAATAACTACAATGGCCTAGGGGAAAAATACACATACCGTTGTAATCGGGCGAGTTTCTACTTTCAGATGCCACAGGAATTCCTCGATTTCCTCAATCCGTTCGCGAGATATAGGAGTTTGAAGTAAAGGAATGGTTGAGAAACCATCAAAATTTTTGCAAGTCTGATACTCGAAACCAATAAGTGCAATGGCCTAGGGGAAAAGTGCACACACCATTGAAATCGGGCGAGATTCTACTTTCAGATGCAACTGGAATTTCTAGAGTTCCTCAATCCGTTCGCGAGATATGGGAGTTTGAAGTTAAGGAACGCTTAAGCAACCATCTAGAATTTCGCAAGTCTGACACTCGAAACCAATAACAAACTATGGCCTAGGGGAAAAGTACACACACCATTGTAATCGGGCGAGTTTCTACTTTCAGATACAACAGGAATTTCACGAGTTCGTCAATCAGTTCCCGAGATATGGGAGTTTGAAGTTAAGGAATGGTTGAGAAACCATCAAAATTTTCGCAAGCCTGATACTCGAAACCAAGAACTACTATTGCCTAGGGCAAAAATACACATACCGTTGTAATCGGGCGAGTTTCTACTTTCAGATGCAACAGGAATTTCTCGAGTTCGTCAATCCGTTCGCGAGATATGGGAGTTTGAAGTTAAGGAATTGTTGAGAAACCACCAAAATTTTCGCAAGTCTGATACTCGAAAACAATAACTGGAATGGCCTTGGGGAAAAGTACACACACCATTGTAATCGGGCGAGTTTCTACTTTCAGATGCAACAGGAATTTCTCGAGTTCGTCAATCCGTTCGCGAGATATGGGAATTTGAAGTTAAGGAATGGTTGAGAATCCATCAAAACTTTCGTAAGTCTGATACTCGAAACCAATAACTACTATGGCCTAGGGGAAAAGTGCACAGACCATTGTAATCGGGCGAGTTTCTGCTTTCAGGCGCAAAAGGAATTTCTCGAGTTCGTCAATTCGTTCGCGAGATATGGGAGTTTGAAGTTAAGGAATGGTTGAGAGACCATCAAAATTTTCGCAAGTCTGATACTTGAAACCAATAACTAC
The DNA here is from genome assembly GCF_051014685.1 of Ptiloglossa arizonensis. Taxonomy (NCBI): domain Eukaryota; kingdom Metazoa; phylum Arthropoda; class Insecta; order Hymenoptera; family Colletidae; genus Ptiloglossa; species Ptiloglossa arizonensis. The sequence continues at coordinate 53,161 of NW_027478416.1, forward strand.
TATGGCCTAGGGTAAAAGTACACACACCATTGTAATCGGGCGAGTTTCTACTTTCAGATGCAACAGGAATTTCTCGAGTTCGTCAATCCGTTCGCGAGATATGGGACTTTGAAGTTAAGGAATGGTTGAGAATCCACCAAACTTTCGCTAGTCTGATACTCGAAACCAATAACTACTATGGCCTAGGGGTAAAGTGCACACACCATTGTAATCGGGCGAGTTTCTACTTTCAGATACAACAGGAATTTCACGAGTTCGTCAATCAGTTCCCGAGATATGGGAGTTTGAAGTTAAGGAATGGTTGAGAAACCATCAAAATTTTCGCAAGCCTGATACTCGAAACCAAGAACTACTATTGCCTAGGGCAAAAATACACATACCGTTGTAATCGGGCGAGTTTCTACTTTCAGATGCAACAGGAATTTCTCGAGTTCGTCAATCCGTTCGCGAGATATGGGAGTTTGAAGTTAAGGAATGGTTGAGAAACCACCAAAATTTTCGCAGATTTGATACCCGAAACCAATAACTGGAATGGCCTAGGGGAAAAGTACACACACCATTGTTATCGGGTGGTTTCTACTTTCAGATGCAACAGCAATTTGTCGAGTTCGTCAATCCGTTCGCGAGATATGGGACTTTGAAGTTAAGGAATGGTTGAGAATCCATCAAAACATTCGTAAGTCTGATACTCGAAACCAATAACTACTATGGCCTAGGGGAAAAGTGCACAGACCATTGTAAACGGGCGAGTTTCTGCTTTCAGGCGCAAAAGGAATTTCTCGAGTTCGTCAATTCGTTCGCGAGATATGGGAGTTTGAAGTTAAGGAATGGTTGAGAATCCACCAAACTTTCGCTAGTCTGATACTCGAAACCAATAACTACTATGGCCTAGGGGTAAAGTGCACACACCATTGTAATCGGGCGAGTTTCTACTTTCAGATGCAACAGGGATTTCTCGAGTTCGTCAATCCGTTCGCGAGATATGGGAGTTTGAAGTTAAGGAACGCTTGAGCAACAATCAAAATTTTCGCAAGTCTGATACTCGAAACCAATAAGTGCAATGGCCTAGGGGAAAAGTGCACACACCATTGAAATCGGGCGAGATTCTACTTTCAGATGCAACTGGAATTCCTCGAGTTCGTCAATTCGTTCGCGAGATATGGGAGTTTGAAGTTAAGGAACGCTTAAGCAACCATCAAAAATTTCGCAAGTCTGACACTCGAAACCAATAACTACTATGGCCTAGGGGAAAAGTACACACACCATTGTAATCGGGCGAGTTTCTACTTTCAGATACAACAGGAATTTCACGAGTTCGTCAATCAGTTCCCGAGATATGGGAGTTTGTAGTTAAGGAATGGTTGAGAAACCATCAAAATTTTCGCAAGCCTGATACTCGAAACCAAGAACTACTATTGCCTAGGGCAAAAATACACATACCGTTGTAATCGGGCGAGTTTCTACTTTCAGATGCAACAGGAATTTCTCGAGTTCGTCAATCCGTTCGCGAGATATGGGAGTTTGAAGTTAAGGAATGGTTGAGAAACCATCAAAATTTTCGCAAGTCTGATACTCGAAACCAATAACTACAATGGCCTAGGGGAAAAATACACATACCGTTGTAATCGGTCGAGTTTCTACTTTCAGATGCCACAGGAATTCCTCGATTTCCTCAATCCGTTCGCGAGATATAGGAGTTTGAAGTAAAGGAATGGTTGAGAAACCATCAAAATTTTTGCAAGTCTGATACTCGAAACGAATAACTACTATGTCCTAGAGCATAAATACACATACCGTTGCAATCGGACCAGTTTCTACTTTCAGATGCAACAGGAATTTCTCGATTTCCTCAATCCATTCGCGAGATATAGGAGTTTGAACTGAAGGAATAGTTGAGAAACCATCAAAATTTTTGCAAGTCTGATACTCGAAACGAATAACTACTATGTCCTAGAGCAAAAATACACACACCGTTGTAATCGGGCGAGTTTCTACTTTCAGATGCAACAGCAATTTCTCGATTTCCTCAATCCGTTGGCGAAATATGGGAGTTTGAAGTTAAGGAATGATTGAGAAACCATCCAAATTTTCGAAAGTCTGGTACACGAAACCAATAACTACAATGGCCTAGGGGAAAAATACACATACCGTTGTAATCGGGCGAGTTTCTACTTTCAGATGCAACAGCAATTTCTCGATTTCCTCAATCCGTTGGCGAAATATGGGAGTTTGAAGTTAAGGAATGGTTGAGAAACCATCCAAATTTTCGCAAGTCTGATACACGAAACCAATAACTACCATGGCCTAGGGGAAAAATACACTTACCGTTGTAATCGGCAGAGTTTCTACTTTCAGATGCAACAGAAATTTTTCGGAATCGTCAATCCGTTCGTGAAATATCGGAGTTTGGAGTTATGGGATGGTTGAGAAACCATCAAAGTTTTCGCAATTCTGATGCTAGAAACGAATAACTGGAATGGCCTAGGGGAAAAATACACATACCGTTGTAATCGGGCGAGCTTCTACCTTCAGTTGCAACAGGAATTTCTCGTTTTCCTCAATCCATTGGCTAGATATAGTAGTTTGAAGTGAAGGAATGGTTGAGAACACATCAAAATTTTCGCAAGTCTGATACTTGAGACCAATAACTACTATGGCCTAGGGCATAAATACACATACCGTTGTAATGGGACCAGTTTCTACTTTCAGATGCATCAGGATTTTCTCGATTTCCTCAATCCGTTCGCGAGATATGGGAGTTTGAAGTTAAGGAATGGTTGAGAAACCATCCAAATTTTCGCAAGTCTGATACACGAAACCAATAACTACTATGGCCTTGGGGAAAAATACACATACCGTTCATATCAGGCGAGCTTCTGCGTTCAGATGCAACAGGAATTTTTCGATTTCCTCAATCCGTTCGCGAGATATGGGAGTTTGAAGTTAAGGAATGTTTGAGAAACCATCCAAATTTTCGCAAGTCTGATACTCGAAACGAATAACTACTATGTCCTAGAGCATAAATACACATACCGTTGTATTCGGGCGAGTTTCTACTTTCCGATGCAACAGGATTTTCTCGATTTCCTCAATCCGTTCTCGAGATATGGGAGTTTGAAGTTAAGGAATGGTTGAGAAACCATCCAAATTTTCGTAAGTCTGATACACGAAACCAATAACTACTATGGCCTTGGGGAAAAATACACATACCGTTGTAATCGGGCGAGTATCTTCTTTCAGATGCAACAGGAATTTCTGGAGTTCGTTAATCCGTTCGCGAGATATGGGAGTTTGAAGTTAAGGAATGGTTGAGAAACCATCAAAATTTTCGCAAGTCTGATACTCGAAACCAATAACTACAATGGCCTAGGGGAAAAATACACATACCGTTGTAATCGGGCGAGTTTCTACTTTCAGATGCCACAGGAATTCCTCGATTTCCTCAATCCGTTCGCGAGATATAGGAGTTTGAAGTAAAGGAATGGTTGAGAAACCATCAAAATTTTTGCAAGTCTGATACTCGAAACGAATAACTACTATGTCCTAGAGCATAAATACACATACCGTTGTAATCGGGCGAGATTCTATTTTCAGATGCATCGGCAATTTCTCGATTTCCTCAATCCGTTCGCGAAATATGGGAGTTTGAAGTTAAGGAATGTTTGAGAAACCATCCAAATTTTCACAAGTCTGGTACACGAAACCAATAACTACTATGGCCTTGGGGAAAAATACACACACCGTTCTAATCGGGCGAGCTTCTACTTTCAGATGCAACAGGAATTTCTCGATTTCCTCAATCCGTTCGCGAGATATGGGAGTGCGAAGTGAGGAATGGTTGAGAACCCATCAAAATATTCGCAAGTCTGATACTCGAAACCAATAACTACAATGGCCTAGGGGAAAAATAGACATACCGTTTAATCGGGCGAGTTTCTACTTTCAGATGCAATAGCAATTTCTCGATTTCCTCAATCCGTCCGCGAAATATGGGAGTTTGAAGTTAAGGAATTGTTGAGAAACCATCCAAATTTTCGCAAGTCTGGTACACGAAACCAATAACTACTATGGCCTAGGGGAAAAGTACACACACCATTGTAATCGGGCGAGTTTCTACTTTCAGATGCAACAGGAATTTCTCGAGTTCGTCAATCCGTTCGCGAGATATGGGAGTTTGAAGTTAAGGAATGGTTGAGAATCCATCAAAACTTTCGTAAGTCTGATACTCGAAACCAATAACTACTATGGCCTAGGGGAAAAGTGCACAGACCATTGTAATCGGGCGAGTTTCTGCTTTCAGGCGCAAAAGGAATTTCTCGAGTTCGTCAATTCGTTCGCGAGATATGGGAATTTGAAGTTAAGGAATGGTTGAGAGACCATCAAAATTTTCGCAAGTCTGATACTTGAAACCAATAACTACTATGGCCTAGGGTACAAGTACACACACCATTGTAATCGGGCGAGTTTCTACTTTCAGATGCAACAGGAATTTCTCGAGTTCGTCAATCCGTTCGCGAGATATGGGACTTTGAAGTTAAGGAATGGTTGAGAATCCACCAAACTTTCGCTAGTCTGATACTCGAAACCAATAACTACTATGGCCTAGGGGTAAAGTGCACACACCATTGTAATCGGGCGAGTTTCTACTTTCAGATGCAACAGGGATTTCTCGAGTTCGTCAATCCGTTCGCGAGATATGGGAGTTTGAAGTTAAGGAACGCTTGAGCAACCATCAAAATTTTCGCAAGTCTGATACTCGAAACCAATAAGTGCAATGGCCTAGGGGAAAAGTGCACACACCATTGAAATCGGGCGAGATTCTACTTTCAGATGCAACTGGAATTTCTCGAGTTCCTCAATCCGTTCGCGAGATATGGGAGTTTGAAGTTAAGGAACGCTTAAGCAACCATCAAGAATTTCGCAAGTCTGACACTCGAAACCAATAACTACTATGGCCTAGGGGAAAAGTACACACACCATTGTAATCGGGCGAGTTTCTACTTTCAGATACAACAGGAATTTCACGAGTTCGTCAATCAGTTCCCGAGATATGGGAGTTTGAAGTTAAGGAATGGTTGAGAAACCATCAAAATTTTCGCAAGCCTGATACTCGAAACCAAGAACTACTATTGCCTAGGGCAAAAATACACATACCGTTGTAATCGGGCGAGTTTCTACTTTCAGATGCAACAGGAATTTCTCGAGTTCGTCAATCCGTTCGCGAGATATGGGAGTTTGAATTTAAGGAATGGTTGAGAAACCAGCAAAATTTTCGCAGATTTGATACCCGAAACCAATAACTGGAATGGCCTAGGGGAAAAGTACACACACCATTGTTATCGGGTGGTTTCTACTTTCAGATGCAACAGCAATTTGTCGAGTTCGTCAATCCGTTCGCGAGATATGGGACTTTGAAGTTAAGGAATGGTTGAGAATCCATCAAAACTTTCGTAAGTCTGATACTCGAAACCAATAACTACTATGGCCTAGGGGAAAAGTGCACAGACCATTGTAAACGGGCGAGTTTCTGCTTTCAGGCGCAAAAGGAATTTCTCGAGTTCGTCAATTCGTTCGCGAGATATGGGAGTTTGAAGTTAAGGAATGGTTGAGAGACCATCAAAATTTTCGCAAGTCTGATACTTGAAACCAATAACTACTATGGCCTAGGGTAAAAGTACACACACCATTGTAATCGGGCGAGTTTCTACTTTCAGATGCAACAGGAATTTCTCGAGTTCGTCAATCCGTTCGCGAGATATGGGACTTTGAAGTTAAGGAATGGTTGAGAATCCACCAAACTTTCGCTAGTCTGATACTCGAAACCAATAACTACTATGGCCTAGGGGTAAAGTGCACACACCATTGTAATCGGGCGAGTTTCTACTTTCAGATGCAACAGGGATTTCTCGAGTTCGTCAATCCGTTCGCGAGATATGGGAGTTTGAAGTTAAGGAACGCTTGAGCAACCATCAAAATTTTCGCAAGTCTGATACTCGAAACCAATAAGTGCAATGGCCTAGGGGAAAAGTGCACACACCATTGAAATCGGGCGAGATTCTACTTTCAGATGCAACTGGAATTTCTCGAGTTCCTCAATCCGTTCGCGAGATATGGGAGTTTGAAGTTAAGGAACGCTTAAGCAACCATCTAGAATTTCGCAAGTCTGACACTCGAAACCAATAACAAACTATGGCCTAGGGGAAAAGTACACACACCATTGTAATCGGGCGAGTTTCTACTTTCAGATACAACAGGAATTTCACGAGTTCGTCAATCAGTTCCCGAGATATGGGAGTTTGAAGTTAAGGAATGGTTGAGAAACCATGAAAATTTTCGCAAGCCTGATACTCGAAACCAAGAACTACTATTGCCTAGGGCAAAAATACACATACCGTTGTAATCGGGCGAGTTTCTACTTTCAGATGCAACAGGAATTTCTCGAGTTCGTCAATCCGTTCGCGAGATATGGGAGTTTGAAGTTAAGGAATTGTTGAGAAACCACCAAAATTTTCGCAAGTCTGATACTCGAAAACAATAACTGGAATGGCCTTGGGGAAAAGTACACACACCATTGTAATCGGGCGAGTTTCTACTTTCAGATGCAACAGGAATTTCTCGAGTTCGTCAATCCGTTCGCGAGATATGGGAGTTTGAAGTTAAGGAATGGTTGAGAATCCATCAAAACTTTCGTAAGTCTGATACTCGAAACCAATAACTACTATGGCCTAGGGGAAAAGTGCACAGACCATTGTAATCGGGCGAGTTTCTGCTTTCAGGCGCAAAAGGAATTTCTCGAGTTCGTCAATTCGTTCGCGAGATATGGGAGTTTGAAGTTAGGGAATGGTTGAGAGACCATCAAAATTTTCGCAAGTCTGATACTTGAAACCAATAACTACTATGGCCTAGGGTAAAAGTACACACACCATTGTAATCGGGCGAGTATCTACTTTCAGATGCAACAGGAATTTCTCGAGTTCGTCAATCCGTTCGCGAGATATGGGACTTTGAAGTTAAGGAATGGTTGAGAATCCACCAAACTTTCGCTAGTCTGATACTCGAAACCAATAACTACTATGGCCTAGGGGTAAAGTGCACACACCATTGTAATCGGGCGAGTTTCTACTTTCAGATGCAACATGGATTTCTCGAGTTCGTCAATCCGTTCGCGAGATATGGGAGTTTGAAGTTAAGGAACGCTTGAGCAACCATCAAAATTTTCGCAAGTCTGATACTCGAAACCAATAAGTGCAATGGCCTAGGGGAAAAGTGCACACACCATTGAAATCGGGCGAGATTCTACTTTCAGATGCAACTGGAATTTCTCGAGTTCCTCAATCCGTTCGCGAGATATGGGAGTTTGAAGTTAAGGAATGGTTGAGAAACCACCAAAATTTTCGCAGATTTGATACCCGAAACCAATAACTGGAATGGCCTAGGGGAAAAGTACACACACCATTGTTATCGGGTGGTTTCTACTTTCAGATGCAACAGCAATTTGTCGAGTTCGTCAATCCGTTCGCGAGATATGGGACTTTGAAGTTAAGGAATGGTTGAGAATCCATCAAAACTTTCGTAAGTCTGATACTCGAAACCAATAACTACTATGGCCTAGGGGAAAAGTGCACAGACCATTGTAATCGGGCGAGTTTCTACTTTCAGATGCAACAGGAATTTCTCGAGTTCGTCAATCCGTTCGCGAGATATGGGAGTTTGAAGTTAAGGAACGCTTGAGCAACCATCAAAATTTTCGCAAGTCTGATACTCGAAACCAATAAGTGCAATGGCCTAGGGGAAAAGTGCACACACCATTGAAATCGGGCGAGATTCTACTTTCAGATGCAACTGGAATTTCTCGAGTTCGTCAATCCGTTCGCGAGATATGGGAGTTTGAAGTTAAGGAACGCTTGAGCAACCATCAAAATTTTCGCAAGTCTGATACCCGAAACCAATAACTACTATGGCCTAGGGGAAAAGTGCACACACCGTTGAAATCGGGCGAGTTTCTACTTTCAGATGCAACAGGGATTTCTCGAGTTCGTCAATCCGTTCGCGAGATATGGGAGTTTGAAGTTAAGGAACGCTTGAGCAACCATCAAAATTTTCGCAAGTCTGACACTCGAAACCAATAACTACTATGGCCTAGGGGAAAAGTACACACACCATTGTAATCGGGCGAGTTTCTACTTTCAGATACAACAGGAATTTCACGAGTTCGTCAAACAGTTCCCGAGATATGGGAGTTTGAAGTTAAGGAATGGTTGAGAAACCATCAAAATTTTCGCAAGCCTGATACTCGAAACCAAGAACTACTATTGCCTAGGGCAAAAATACACATACCGTTGTAATCGGGCGAGTTTCTACTTTCAGATGCAACAGGAATTTCTCGAGTTCGTCAATCCGTTCGCGAGATATGGGAGTTTGAAGTTAAGGAATGGTTGAGAAACCACCAAAATTTTCGCAGATTTGATACCCGAAACCAATAACTGGAATGGCCTAGGGGAAAAGTACACACACCATTGTTATCGGGTGGTTTCTACTTTCAGATGCAACAGCAATTTGTCGAGTTCGTCAATCCGTTCGCGAGATATGGGACTTTGAAGTTAAGGAATGGTTGAGAATCCATCAAAACTTTCGTAAGTCTGATACTCGAAACCAATAACTACTATGGCCTAGGGGAAAAGTGCACAGACCATTGTAAACGGGCGAGTTTCTGCTTTCAGGCGCAAAAGGAATTTCTCGAGTTCGTCAATTCGTTCGCGAGATATGGGAGTTTGAAGTTAAGGAATGGTTGAGAGACCATCAAAATTTTCGCAAGTCTGATACTTGAAACCAATAACTACTATGGCCTAGGGTAAAAGTACACACACCATTGTAATCGGGCGAGTTTCTACTTTCAGATACAACAGGAATTTCACGAGTTCGTCAAACAGTTCCCGAGATATGGGAGTTTGAAGTTAAGGAATGGTTGAGAAACCATCAAAATTGTCGCAAGCCTGATACTCGAAACCAAGAACTACTATTGCCTAGGGCAAAAATACACATACCGTTGTAATCGGGCGAGTTTCTACTTTCAGATGCAACAGGGATTTCTCGAGTTCGTCAATCCGTTCGCGAGATATGGGAGTTTGAAGTTAAGGAACGCTTAAGCAACCATCAAAAATTTCGCAAGTCTGACACTCGAAACCAATAACTACTATGGCCTAGGGGAAAAGTACACACACCATTGTAATCGGGCGAGTTTCTACTTTCAGATACAACAGGAATTTCACGAGTTCGTCAATCAGTTCCCGAGATATGGAAGTTTGAAGTTAAGGAATGGTTGAGAAACCATCAAAATTTTCGCAAGCCTGATACTCGAAACCAAGAACTACTATTGCCTAGGGCAAAAATACACATACCGTTGTAATCGGGCGAGTTTCTACTTTCAGATGCAACAGGAATATCTCGAGATCGTCAATCCGTTCGCGAGATATGGGAGTTTGAAGTTAAGGAATGGTTGAGAAACCACCAAAATTTTCGCAGATTTGATACCCGAAACCAATAACTGGAATGACCTAGGGGAAAAGTACACACACCATTGTTATCGGGTGGTTTCTACTTTCAGATGCAACAGCAATTTGTCGAGTTCGTCAATCCGTTCGCGAGATATGGGAGTTTGAAGTTAAGGAACGCTTGAGCAACCATCAAAATTTTCGCAAGTCTGATACCCGAAACCAATAACTACTATGGCCTAGGGGAAAAGTGCACACACTATTGAAATCGGGCGAGATTCTACTTTCAGATGCAACTGGAATTTCTCGAGTTCGTCAATCCGTTCGCGAGATATGGGAGTTTGAAGTTAAGGAATGGTTGAGAATCCATCAAAACTTTCGTAAGTTTGATACTCGAAATCAATAACTACTATGGCCCAGGGGAAAAGTGCACAGACCATTGTAATCGGGCGAGTTTCTGCTTTCAGGCGCAAAAGGAATTTCTCGAGTTCGTCAATTCGTTCGCGAGATATGGGAGTTTGAAGTTCAGGAATGGTTGAGAGACCATCAAAATTTTCGCAAGTCTGATACTCGAAACCAATAACTTCTATGGTCTAGGGGAAGAGTACACTCACCATTGTAATCGGGCGAGTGTGTACTTTCAGATGCAACAGGAATGTCTCGAGTTCGTCAATCCGTTCGCGAGATATGGGAGTTTGAAGTTAAGAAACGCTTGAGCAACCATCAAAATTTTCGCAAGTCTGATACTCGATACCAATAACTGCAATGGCCTAGGGGAAAACTACACACACCATTGAAATCGGGCGATGTTCTACTTTCAGACGCAACTGGAATTTCTCGAGTTCGTCAAACCGTTCTCGAGATATGGGAGTTTGAAGTTAAGGAACGCTTGAGCAACCATCAAAATTTTCGCAAGTCTGATACTCGAAACCAATAACTACTATGGCCTAGGGGAAAAGTACACACACCATTGTAATCGGGTGGGTTTCTGCTTTCAGATGCAACAGGAATTTCTCGAGTTCGTCAATCCCTTCGCGAGATATGGGAGTTTGAAGTTAAGGAACGCTTGAGCAACCATCAAAATGTTCGCAAGTCTGATACTCGAAACCAATAACTACTATGGCCTAGGTGAAAAGTACACACACCATTGTAATCGAGCGAGTGTGTACTTTCAGATGCAACAGGAATGTCTCGAGTTCGTCAATCCGTTCGCGAGATATGGGAGTTTGAAGTTAAGGAACCTTTGAGCAACCATCAAAATTTTCGCAAGTCTGATACTCGAAAACAATAACTACTATGGCCTAGGGGAAAAGTAAACACACCATTGTAATCGGGCGAGTTTCTACTTTCAGATTCAACGGGAACTTCTCGAGTTCGTCAAACCGTTCTCGAGATATGGGAGTTTGAAGTTAAGGAACGCTTGAGCAACCATCAAAATTTTCGCAAGTCTGATACTCGAAACCAATAACTACTATGGCCTAGGTGAAAAGTACACACACCATTGTAATCGAGCGAGTGTGTACTTTCAGATGCAACAGGAATGTCTCGAGTTCGTCAATCCGTTCGCGAGATATGGGAGTTTGAAGTTAAGGAACATTTGAGCAACCATCAAAATTTTCGCAAGTCTGATACTCGAAAACAATAACTACTATGGCCTAGGGGAAAAGTAAACACACCATTGTAATCGGGCGAGTTTCTACTTTCAGATTCAACGGGAACTTCTCGAGTTCGTCAATCCGTTCGCGAGATATGGGAGTTTGAAGTTAAGGAATGGTTGAGAAGCCCCCAAAATTTTCGCTGATTTGATACTCGAAACCATATAACTGGAATGGCCTAGGGCAAAAGTACACACACCATTGTAATCGGGCGAGTTTCTACTTTCAGATACAACAGGAATTTCACGAGTTCGTCAATCAGTTCCCGAGATATGGGAGTTTGAAGTTAAGGAATGGTTGAGAAACAATCAAAATTTTCGCAAGCCTGATACTCGAAACCAAGAACTACTATGGCCTAGGTGAAAAGTACACACACCATTGTAATCGGGCGAGTTTCTACTTTCAGATGCAACAGGAATTTCTCGAGTTCGTCAATCCGTTCGCGAGATATGGGAGTTAGAAGTTTAGGAATGGTTGAGAAACCATCAAAATTTTCGCAAGTCTGATACCTGAAACCAATAACTGGATTGGCCTAGGGAAAAAGTACACATACCGTTGAAATCGGGCGAGTTTCTACTTTCAGATGCAACAGGGATTTCTCGAGTTCGTCAATCCGTTCCCGAGATATGGGAGTTTGAAGTTAAGGAACGCTTGAGCAACCATCAAAATTTTCGCAAGTCTGATACTCGAAACCAATAAGTGCAATGGCCTAGGGGAAAAGTGCACACACCATTGAAATCGGGCGAGATTCTACTTTCAGATGCAACTGGAATTTCTCGAGTTCGTCAATCCGTTCGCGAGATATGGGAGTTTGAAGTTAAGGAACGCTTGAGCAACCATCAAAATTTTCGAAAGTCTGATACCCGAAACCAATAACTACTATGGCCTAGGGGAAAAGTGCACACACCGTTGAAATCGGGCGAGTTTCTACTTTCAGATGCAACAGGGATTTCTCGAGTTCGTCAATCCGTTCGCGAGATATGGGAGTTTGAAGTTAAGGAACGCTTGAGCAACCATCAAAATTTTCGCAAGTCTGACACTCGAAACCAATAACTACTATGGCCTAGGGGAAAAGTACACACACCATTGTAATCGGGCGAGTTTCTACTTTCAGATACAACAGGAATTTCACGAGTTCGTCAAACAGTTCCCGAGATATGGGAGTTTGAAGTTAAGGAATGGTTGAGAAACCATCAAAATTTTCGCAAGCCTGATACTCGAAACCAAGAACTACTATTGCCTAGGGCAAAAATACACATACCGTTGTAATCGGGCGAGTTTCTACTTTCAGATGCAACAGGAATTTCTCGAGTTCGTCAATCCGTTCGCGAGATATGGGAGTTTGAAGTTAAGGAATGGTTGAGAAACCACCAAAATTTTCGCAGATTTGATACCCGAAACCAATAACTGGAATGGCCTAGGGGAAAAGTACACACACCATTGTTATCGGGTGGTTTCTACTTTCAGATGCAACAGCAATTTGTCGAGTTCGTCAATCCGTTCGCGAGATATGGGAGTTTGAAGTTAAGGAACGCTTGAGCATCCATCAAAATTTTCGCAAGTCTGATACCCGAAACCAATAACTACTATGGCCTAGGGGAAAAGTGCACACACCATTGAAATCGGGCGAGATTCTACTTTCAGATGCAACTGGAATTTCCCGAGTTCGTCAATCCGTTCGCGAGATATGGGAGTTTGAAGTTAAGGAATGGTTGAGAATCCATCAAAATTTTCGTAAGTCTGATACTCGAAACCAATAACTACTATGGCCTAGGGGAAAAGTGCACAGACCATTGTAATCGGGCGAGTTTCTGCTTTCAGGCGCAAAAGGAATTTCTCGAGTTCGTCAATTCGTTCGTGAGATATGGGAGTTTGAAGTTAAGGAATGGTTGAGAGACCATCAAAATTTTCGCAAGTCTGATACTTGAAATCAATAACTACTATGGCCTAGGGTAAAAGTACACACACCATTGTAATCGGGCGAGTTTCTACTTTCAGATGCAACAGGAATTTCTCGAGTTCGTCAATCCGTTCGCGAGATATGGGACTTTGAAGTTAAGGAATGGTTGAGAATCCATCAAAACTTTCGCAAGTCTGATACTCGAAACCAATAACTACTATGGCCTAGGGGTAAAGTGCACACACCATTGTAATCGGGCGAGTTTCTACTTTCAGATGCAACAGGGATTTCTCGAGTTCGTCAATCCGTTCGCGAGATATGGGAGGTCGAAGTTAAGGAATGGTTGAGAAACCATCAAAATTTTCGCAAGTCTGATACTCGAAACCAATAACTTCTATGGTCTAGGGGAAGAGTACACTCACCATTGTAATCGGGCGAGTGTGTACTTTCAGATGCAACAGGAATGTCTCGAGTTCGTCAATCCGTTCGCGAGATATGGGAGTTTGAAGTTAAGAAACGCTTGAGCAACCATCAAAATTTTCGCAAGTCTGATACTCGATACCAATAACTGCAATGGCCTAGGGGAAAACTACACACACCATTGAAATCGGGCGATGTTTTACCTTCAGACGCAACTGGAATTTCTCGAGTTCGTCAAACCGTTCTCGAGATATGGGAGTTTGAAGTTAAGGAACGCTTGAGCAACCATCAAAATTTTCACAAGTCTGATACTCGAAACCAATAACTACTATGGCCTAGGGGAAAAGTACACACACCATTGTAATCGGGTGGGTTTCTGCTTTCAGATGCAACAGGAATTTCTCGAGTTCGTCAATCCCTTCGCGAGATATGGGAGTTTGAAGTTAAGGAATGGTTGAGAATTCATCAAAACTTTCGCAAGTCTGATACTGGAAACCAATAACTACTATGGCCTAGGGGTAAAGTGCACACACCATTGTATTCGGGCGAGTTTCTACTTTCAGATGCAACAGGAATTTCTCGAGTTCGTCAATACGTTCGCGAGATATGGGAGTTTGAAATTTAGGAATGGTTGAGAAACCATCAAAATTTTCGCAAGTCTGATACCCGAAACCAATAGCTGGAATGGCCTAGGGGAAAAGTACACAAACATTGTAATCGGGCGAGTTTCTACTTTCAGATACAACAGGAATTTCACGAGTTCGTCAATCAGTTCCCGAGATATGGGAGTTTGAAGTTAAGGAATGGTTGAGAAACCATCAAAATTTTCGCAAGCCTGATACTCGAAACCAAGAACTACTATTGCCTAGGGCAGAAATACACATACCGTTGTAATCGGGCGAGTGTGTACTTTCAGATGCAGCAGGAATGTCTCGAGTTCGTCAATCCGTTCGCGAGATATGGGAGTTTGAAGTTAAGAAACGCTTGAGCAACCATCAAAATTTTCGCAAGTCTGATACTCGATACCAATAACTGCAATGGCCTAGGGGAAAACTACACACACCATTGAAATCGGGCGATGTTTTACCTTCAGACGCAACTGGAATTTCTCGAGTTCGTCAAACCGTTCTCGAGATATGGGAGTGTGAAGTTAAGGAACGCTTGAGCAACCATCAAAATTTTCGCAAGTCTGATACTCGAAACCAATAACTACTATGGCCTAGGGGAAAAGTACACACACCATTGTAATCGGGTGGGTTTCTGCTTTCAGATGCAACAGGAATTTCTCGAGTTCGTCAATCCCTTCGCGAGATATGGGAATTTGAAGTTAAGGAACGCTTGTGCAACCATCAAAATTTTCGCAAGTCTGATACTCGAAACCAATAACTACTATGGCCTAGGTGAAAAGTACACACACCATTGTAATCGAGCGAGTGTGTACTTTCAGATGCAAGAGGAATTTCTCGAGTTCTTCAATCCGTTCGCGAGATATGGGAGTTTGAAGTTAAGGAATGGTTGAGAATCCATCAAAACTTTCGCAAGTCTGATACTGGAAACCAATAACTACTATGGCCTAGGGGTAAAGTGCACACACCATTGTAATCGGGCGAGTTTCTACTTTCAGATGCAACAGGAATTTCTCGAGTTCGTCAATACGTTCGCGAGATATGGGAGTTTGAAATTTAGGAATGGTTGAGAAACCATCAAAATTTTCGCAAGTCTGATACCCGAAACCAATAGCTGGAATGGCCTAGGGGAAAAGTACACACACCATTGTAATCGGGCGAGTTTCTACTTTCAGATACAACAGGAATTTCACGAGTTCGTCAATCAGTTCCCGAGATATGGGAGTTTGAAGTTAAGGAATGGTTGAGAAACCATCAAAATTTTCGCTGATTTGATACTCGAAACCAATAACTGGAATGGCCTCGGGGAAAAGTACACACACCATTGTAATCGGGCGAGTTTCTACTTTCAGATGCAACAGGAATTTCTCGAGTTCGTCAATCCGTTCGCGAGATATGGGAGTTTGAAGTTTAGGAATGGTTGAGAAACCATCAAAATTTTCGCAAGTCTGATACTCGAAACCAATAACTGCAATGGCCTAGGGGAAAAGTGCACACACCATTGAAATCGGGCGAGATTCTAGTTTCAGATGCAACTGGAATTTCTCGAGTTCGTCAATCCGTTCGCGATATATGGGAGTTTGAAGTTAAGGAACGCTTAAGCAACCATCAAAAATTTCGCAAGTCTGATACTCGAAACCAATAACTACTATGGCCTAGGGGAAAAGTAAACACACCATTGTAATCGGGCGAGTTTCTACTTTCAGATACAACAGGAATTTCTCGAGTTCGTCAATCCCTTCGCGAGATATGGGAGTTTGATATTTAGGAATGGTTGAGAAACCATCAAAATTTTCGCAAGTCTGATACTCGAAACCAATAACTACTATGGCCTAGGGGAAAAGTAAACACACCATTGTAATCGGGCGAGTTTCTACTTTCAGATACAACAGGAATTTCTCGAGTTCGTCAATCCCTTCGCGAGATATGGGAGTTTGATATTTAGGAATGGTTGAGAAACCATCAAAATTTTCGCAAGCCTGATACCCGAAACCAATAACTGGTATGGCCTAGGGAAAAAGTACACATACCGTTGTAATCGGGCGAGTTTCTTCTTTCAGATGCAAACTGGAATTTCTCGAGTTCGTCAATCCGTTCGCGAGATATGGGAGTTTGAAGTTAAGGAACGCTTGAGCAACCATCAAAATTTTCGCAAGTCTGATACTCGAAACCAATAACTAATATGGCCTAGGGGAAAAATACACATACCGTTGTAATCGGGCGAGTTTCTACTTTCAGATGCAACAGGAATTTCTCGAGTTCGTCAATCCGTTCGCGAGATATGGGAGTTCGAAGTTAAGGAATGGTTGAGAAACCATCAAAATTTTCGCAAGTCTGATACTCGAAACCAATAACTACTATGGTCTATGGGAAAAGTACACACACCATTGTAATCGGGCGAGTTTCTACTTTCAGATTCAACAGGAACTTCTCGAGTTCGTCGATCCGTTTGCGAGATATGGGAGTTTGAAGTTAAGGAATGGTTGAGAAACCATCAAAATTTTCGCAAGTCTGATACTCGAAACCAATAACTACTATGGTCTATGGGAAAAGTACACACACCATTGTAATCGGGCGAATGTGTACTTTCAGATGCAACAGGAATGTCTCGAGTTCGTCAATCCGTTCGCGAGATATGGGAGTTTGAAGTTAAGAAACGCTTGAGCAACCATCAAAATTTTCGCAAGTCTGATACTCGAAACCAATAACTACTATGGCCTAGGGGAAAAGTACACACACCATTGTAATCGGGCGAGTTTCTACTTTCAGATTCAACAGGAACTTCTCGAGTTCGTCGATCCGTTTGCGAGATATGGGAGTTTGAAGTTAAGGAATGGTTGAGAAACCACCAAAATTTTCGCTGATTTGATACTCGAAACCAATAACTGGAATGGCCTAGGGGAAAAGTACACACATCATTGTAATCGGGCGAGTTTCTACTTTCAGATGCAACAGGAATTTCTCGAGTTCGTCAATCCCTTCGCGAGATATGGGAGATTGAAGTTAAGGAACGCTTGAGCAACCATCAAAATTTTTGCAAGTCTGATACTCGAAACCAATAACTACTATGGCCAAGGGGAAAAGTACACACACCATTGTAATCGGGCGAGTTTCTACTTTCAGATTCAACAGGAATTTCTCGAGTTCGGCAATCCGTTCGCGAGATATGGGAGTTTGAAGTTAAGGAATGGTTGAGAAACCACCAAAATTTTCGCTGATTTGATACTCGAAACCAATAACTGCAATGGCCTAGGGGAAAAGTACAAACACCATTGTTATCGGGTGGTTTCTACTTTCAGATCCAACAGGAATTTGTCGAGTTCGTCAATCCGTTCGCGAGATATGGGAGTTTGAAGTTAAGGAACGCTTGAGTAACCATCAAAATTTTCGCAAGTCTGATACCCGAAACGAATAACTACTATGGCCTAGGGGAAAAGTGGACAGACCATTGTAATCGGGCGAGTTTCTGCTTTCAGGCGCAAAAGGAATTTCTCGAGTTCGTCAATTCGTTCGCGAGATATGGGAGTTTGAAGTTAAGGAATGGTTGAGAGACCATCAAAATTTTCGCAAGTCTGATACTTGAAACCAATAACTACTATGGTCTATGGGAAAAGTACACACACCATTGTAATCGGGCGAATGTGTACTTTCAGATGCAACAGGAATGTCTCGAGTTCGTCAATCCGTTTGCGAGATATGGGAGTTTGAAGTTAAGGAACGCTTGAGCAACCATCAAAATTTTTGCAAGTCTGATACTCGAAACCAACAACTACTATGGCCAAGGGGAAAAGTACACACATCATTGTAATCGGGCGAGTTTCTACTTTCAGATTCAACAGGAATTTCTCGAGTTCGGCAATCCGTTCCGGAGATATGGGAGTTTGAAGTTAAGGAATGGTTGAGAAACCACCAAAATTTTCGCTGATTTGATACTCGAAACCAATAACTGCAATGGCCTAGGGGAAAAGTACACACACCATTGTTATCGGGTGGTTTCTACATTCAGATGCAACAGGAATTTGTCGAGTTCGTCAATCCGTTCGCGAGATATGGGAGTTTGAAGTTAAGGAACGCTTGAGCAACCATCAAAATTTTCGCAAGTCTGATACCCGAAACGAATAACTACTATGGCCTAGGGGAAAAGTGCACACACTATTGAAATCGGGCGAGATACTACTTTCAGATGCAACAGGAATTTCTTGAGTTGGTCAATCCGTTTGCGAGATATTGGAGTTAGAAGTTAAGGAACGCTTGAGAAACCATCAAAATTTTCGCAAGTCTGATACTCGAAACCAATAACTACTATGGCCTAGGGGAAAAGTACACACACCATTGTAATCGGGCGAGTTTCTACTTTCAGATTCAACAGGAACTTCTCGAGTTCGTCGATCCGTTTGCGAGATATGGGAGTTTGAAGTTAAGGAATGGTTGAGAAACCACCAAAATTTTCGCTGATTTGATACTCGAAACCAATAACTGGAATGGCCTAGGGGAAAAGTACACACACCATTGTAATTGGGCGAGTTTCTACTTTCAGATGCAATAGGAATTTCTCGAGTTCGTCAATCCGTTCGCGAGATATGGGAGTTTGAAGTTTAGGAATGGTTGAGAAACCATCATAATTTTCACAATTCTGATACCCGAAACCAATAACTGGAATGGCCTAGGGAAAAAGTAAACATACCGTTGAAATCGGGCGAGTTTCTCCTTTCAGATGCAATAGTAATTACTCGAGCTCGTCAATCCGTTCGCGAGATATGGGAGTTTGAAATTAAGGAACGCTTGAGCAACCATCAAAATTTTCGCAAGTCTGATACTCGAAACCAATAACTACTATGGCCTAGGGGAAAAGTACACACACCATTGTAATCGGGTGGGTTTCTACTTTCAGATGCAACAGGAATTTCTCGAGTTCGTCAATCCCTTCGCGAGATATGGGAGTTTGAAGTTACGGAACGCTTGAGCAACCATCAAAATTTTTGCAAGTCTGATACTCGAAACCAATAACTACTATGGCCAAGGGGAAAAGTACACACACCATTGTAATCGGGCGAGTTTCTACTTTCAGATTCAACAGGATTTCTCGAGTTCGGCAATCCGTTCGCGAGATATGGGAGTTTGAAGTTAAGGAATGGTTGAGAAACCACCAAAATTTTCGCTGATTTGATACTCGAAACCAATAACTGCAATGGCCTAGGGGAAAAGTACACACACCATTGTTATCGGGTGGTTTCTACTTTCAGATGCAACAGGAATTTGTCGAGTTCGTCAATCCGTTCGCGAGATATGGGAGTTTGAAGTTAAGGAACGCTTGAGCAACCATCAAAATTTTCGCAAGTCTGATACCCGAAACGAATAACTACTATGGCCTAGGGGAAAAGTACACACACCATTGTAATCGGGCGAGTTTCTGCTTTCAGATGCAACAGGAATTTCTCGAGTTCGTCAATCCGTTCGCGAGATATGGGAGTTTGAAGTTAAGGAACGCTTGAGCAACCATCAAAATTTTTGCAAGTCTGATACTCGAAACCAATAACTACTATGGCCAAGGGGAAAAGTACACACATCATTGTAATCGGGCGAGTTTCTACTTTCAGATTCAACAGGAATTTCTCGAGTTCGGCAATCCGTTCGCGAGATATGGGAGTTTCAAGTTAAGGAATGGTTGAGAAACCACCAAAATTTTCGCTGATTTGATACTCGAAACCAATAACTGCAATGGCCTAGGGGAAAAGTACACACACCATTGTTATCGGGTGGTTTCTACATTCAGATGCAACAGGAATTTGTCGAGTTCGTCAATCCGTTCGCGAGATATGGGAGTTTGAAGTTAAGGAACGCTTGAGCAACCATCAAAATTTTCGCAAGTCTGATACCCGAAACGAATAACTACTATGGCCTAGGGGAAAAGTGCACACACTATTGAAATCGGGCGAGGTTCTACTTTCAGATGCAACTGGAATTTCTCGAGTTCGTCAATCCGTTCGCGAGATATGGGAGTTTGATGTTAAGTAATGGTTGAGAATCCATCAAAACTTTCGTAAGTCTGATACTCGAAACCAATAACTACTATGGCCTAGGGTAAAAGTGGACAGACCATTGTAATCGGGCGAGTTTCTGCTTTCAGGCGCAAAAGGAATTTCTCGAGTTCGTCAATTCGTTCGCGAGATATGGGAGTTTGAAGTTAAAGAATGGTTGAGAGACCATCAAAATTTTCGCAAGTCTGATACACGAAACCAATAACTACTATGGCCTAGGGCAAAATTACACATACCGTTGTAATCGGGCGAGTTTCTGCTTTCAGATGCCAAAGGAATTTCTCGAGTTCGTCAATTCGTTCGCGAGATATGGGAGTTTGAAGTTAAGGAATGGTTGAGAAACCACCAAAATTTTCGCTGATTTGATACCCGAAACCAATAACTGGAATGGCCTAGGTGAAAAGTAGACACACCATTGTAATCGGGCGAGTTTCTACTTTCAGATGCAACAGGAATTTTTCGCGTTCGTAAACCGTTCGCGAGATATGGGAGTTTGAAGTTAAGGAATGGTTGAGAAACAATCAAAATTTTCACAAGTCTGATACTCGAAACCAATAACTCCTATGGTCTAGGGGAAAAGTACACACACCATTGAAATCGGGCGAGATTCTACTTTCAGATGCAACAGGAATTTCTCGAGTTCGTCAATCCGTTCGCGAGATATGGGAGTTTGAAGTTAAGGAACGCTTGAGCAACCATCAAAATTTTCGCAAATCAGATACTCGAAACCAATAACTGCAATGGCCTAGGGGAAAAGTACACACACCATTCAAATCGGGCGAGATTCTACTTTCAGATGCAACAGGAGTTTCTCGAGTTCGTCAATCCGTTCGCGAGATATGGGAGTTTGAAGTTTAGGAATGGTTGAGAAACCATCAAAATTTTCGCAAGTCTGATACCCGAAACCAATGACTGGAATGGCCTAGGGAAAAAGTACACATACCATTGTAATCGGGCGAGTTTCTACTTTCAGATGAAAGAGGAATTTCTCGAGTTCGTCAATCCGTTCGCGAGATATGGGACTTTGAAGTTAAGGAATGGTTGAGAATCCATCAAAATTTTCGCAAGCCTGATACTCGAAACCAATAACTACTATGGCCTGGGGGTAAAGTGCACACACCATTGTAATCGGGAGAGTTTCTACATTCAGATGCAACAGGAATTTCTCGAGTTCGTCAATCCGTTCGCGAGATATGGGAGTTCGAAGTTAAGGAGTGGTTGAGAAACCATCAAAATTTTCGCAAGTCTGATACTCGAAACCAATAACTACTATGGTCTATGGGAAAAGTACACACACCATTGTAATCGGGCGAGATTCTACTTTCAGATGCAACTGGAATTTCTCGAGTTCGTCAATCCGTTCGGGAGATATGGGAGGTTGAAGTTAAGGAATGGTTGAGAAACCACCAAAATTTTCGCAGATTTGATACCCGAAACCAATAACTGGAATGACCTAGGGGAAAAGTACACACACCATTGTAATCGGGCGAGTTTCTACTTTCAGATGCAACAGGAATTTCTCGAGTTCGTCAATCCCTTCGCGAGATATGGGAGTTTGAAGTTTAGGAATGGTTGAGAAACCATCAAAATTTTCGCAAATCTGATACTCGAAACCAATAACTGCAATGGCCTAGGGGAAAAGTACACACACCATTGAAATCGGGCGAGATTCTACTTTCAGATGCAACAGGAATTTCTCGAGTTCGTCAATCCGTTCGCGAGATATGGGAGTTTGAAGTTTAGGAATGGTTGAGAAACCATCAAAATTTTCGCAAGTCTGATACCCGAAACCAATAACTACTATGGTCTAGGGGAAAAGTACACACACCATTGTAATCGGGCGAGATTCTACTTTCAGATGCAACAGGAATTTCTCGAGTTCGTCAATCCGTTCGCGAGATATGGGAGTTTGAAGTTAAGGAACGCTTGAGCAACCATCAAAATTTTCGCAAATCAGATACTCGAAACCAATAACTGCAATGGCCTAGGGGAAAAGTACACACACCATTCAAATCGGGCGAGATTCTACTTTCAGATGCAACAGGAGTTTCTCGAGTTCGTCAATCCGTTCGCGAGATATGGGAGTTTGAAGTTTAGGAATGGTTGAGAAACCATCAAAATTTTCGCAAGTCTGATACCCGAAACCAATGACTGGAATGGCCTAGGGAAAAAGTACACATACCATTGTAATCGGGCGAGTTTCTACTTTCAGATGAAAGAGGAATTTCTCGAGTTCGTCAATCCGTTCGCGAGATATGGGACTTTGAAGTTAAGGAATGGTTGAGAATCCATCAAAATTTTCGCAAGCCTGATACTCGAAACCAATAACTACTATGGCCTGGGGGTAAAGTGCACACACCATTGTAATCGGGAGAGTTTCTACATTCAGATGCAACAGGAATTTCTCGAGTTCGTCAATCCGTTCGCGAGATATGGGAGTTCGAAGTTAAGGAGTGGTTGAGAAACCATCAAAATTTTCGCAAGTCTGATACTCGAAACCAATAACTACTATGGTCTATGGGAAAAGTACACACACCATTGTAATCGGGCGAGATTCTACTTTCAGATGCAACTGGAATTTCTCGAGTTCGTCAATCCGTTCGGGAGATATGGGAGGTTGAAGTTAAGGAATGGTTGAGAAACCACCAAAATTTTCGCAGATTTGATACCCGAAACCAATAACTGGAATGACCTAGGGGAAAAGTACACACACCATTGTAATCGGGCGAGTTTCTACTTTCAGATGCAACAGGAATTTCTCGAGTTCGTCAATCCCTTCGCGAGATATGGGAGTTTGAAGTTTAGGAATGGTTGAGAAACCATCAAAATTTTCGCAAGTCTGATATCCGAAACCAATAACTGGAATGGCCTAGGGGAAAAGTACACACACCATTGTAATCGGGCGAGTTTCTACTTTCAGATGCAACAGGAATTTCTCGAGTTCGTCAATCCGTTCGCGAGATATGAGAGTTTGAAGTTGAGGAATGGTTGAGAAACCACCAAAATTTTCGCTGATTTGATACCCGAAACCAATAACTGGAATGGCCTAGGGGAAAAGTACACACACCATTGTAATCGGGCGAGTTTCTACTTTCAGACGCAACAGGAATTTCTCGAGTTCGGCAATACGTTCGCGAGACATGGGAGTTCGAATTCAAGGAATGGTTGAGAAACCATCAAAATTTTCGCAAGTCTGATACTCGAAACCAATAACTACTATGGCCTAGGGGAAAAGTGCACACACCATTGTAATCGGGCGAGATTCTACTTTCAGATGCAACGGGAATTTCTCGAGTTCGTCAATCCGTTCGCGAGATATGGGAGTTTGAATTTAAGGGACGCTTGAGCAACCATCAAAATTTTCGCAAGTCTGATACTCGAAACCAATAACTGCAATGGCCTAGGGGAAAAGTACACACACCATTGAAATCGGGCGAGATTCTACTTTCAGATACAACGGGAATTTCTCGAGTTCGTCAATCCGTTCGCGAGATATGGGAGTTAGAAGTTAAGGAACGCTTGAGAAACCATCAAAATTTTCGCAAGTCTGATACCCGAAACCAATAACTGGAATGGCCTAGGGAAAAAGTACCCATACCGTTGAAATCGGGCGAGTTTCTCCTTTCAAATGCAATTGGAATTACTCGAGTTCGTCAATCCGTTTGCGAGATATGGGAGTTTGAAATCAAGGAATGGTTGAGGAACCATCAAAATTTTCGCTGGTCTGATACTCGAAACCAATAACTGGGATGGCCTAGGGGAAAAGTACATACACCATTGTAATCGGGCGAGTTTCTACTTTCAGATGCAATAGGAATTTCTCGAGTTCGTCAATCCGTTTGCGAGACATGGGAGTTAGAAGTTAAGGAACGCTTGAGAAACCATCAAAATTTTCGCAAGTCTGATACTCGAAACCAATAACTGCTATGGCCTAGGGAAAATTACACAAAACGTTGTAATCGGGCGAGTTCCTGCTTTCAGATGCAAAAGGAATTTCTCGAGTTCGTCAAATCGTTCGCGAGATATGGGAGTTTGAAGTTAAGGAATGGTTGAGAAACCATCAAAATTTTCGCAAGTCTGAAACCCGAAACCAATAACTGGAATGGCCTAGGGAAAAAGTACACATACCGTTGTAATCGGGCGAGTTTCTACTTTCAGATTCAACAGGAATTTCTCGAGTTCGTCAATCCGTTCGCGAGATATGGGAGTTTGAAGTTAAAGAATGGTTGAGAAACCATCAAAATTTTCGCTGATTTGATACTCGAAACCAATAACTGGAATGGCCTAGGGGAAAAGTACACACACCATTGTAATCCGGCGAGTTTCTACTTTCAGATGCAACAGGAATTTCTCGAGTTCGTCAATCCCTTCGCGAGATATGGGAGTTTGAAGTTTAGGAATGGTTGAGAAACCATCAAAATT
Organism: Ptiloglossa arizonensis; assembly: GCF_051014685.1. Lineage (NCBI taxonomy): Eukaryota > Metazoa > Arthropoda > Insecta > Hymenoptera > Colletidae > Ptiloglossa > Ptiloglossa arizonensis. Next base: position 77,713 of record NW_027478416.1, read on the forward strand.
TTCGCAAGTCTGATACCCGAAACCAATAACTGGAATGGCCTAGGGAAAAAGTACACATACCGTGGTAATCGGGCGAGTTTCTACTTTCAGATGCAACTGGAATTTCTCGAGTTCGTCAGTCCGTTCGCGAGATATGGGAGTTTTGAAGTAAAGGAATGGTTGAGAATCCATCAAAACTTTCGCAAGTCTGATACTCGAAACCCATAACTACTATGGCCTAGGGGAAAAGAGCACATACCATTGTAATCGGGCGAGATTCTACTTTCAGATGCAACTGGAATTTCTCGAGGTCGTCAATCCGTTCGCGAGATATGGGAGTTTGAAGTTAAGGAATGGTTGAGAAACCATCAAAATTTTCGCAAGTCTGATACCCGAAACCAATAACTGGAATGGCCTAGGGAAAAAGTACCCATACCGTTGAAATCGGGCGAGTTTCTCCTTTCAGATGCAATTGGAATTACTCGAGTTCGTCAATCCGTTTGCGAGATATGGGAGTTTGAAATCGAGGAATGGTTGAGGAACCATCAAAATTTTCGCTGGTCTGATACTCGAAACCAATAACTGGGATGGCCTAGGGGAAAAGTACACACACCATTGTAATCCGGCGAGTTTCTACTTTCAGATGCAACAGGAATTTCTCGAGTTCGTCAATCCGTTCGCGAGATATGGGAGTTTGAAATTAAGGAACGCTCGAGCAACCATCAAAATTTTCGCAAGTCTGATACTCGAAACCCATAACTACTATGGCCTAGGGGAAAAGAGCACATACCATTGTAATCGGGCGAGATTCTACTTTCAGATGCAACTGGAATTTCTCGAGGTCGTCAATCCGTTCGCGAGACATGGGAATTCGAATTCAAGGAATGGTTGAGAAACCATCAAAATTTTCGCAAGTCTGATTCTCGAATCCAATAACTACTATGGTCTAGGGGAAAAGTACACACACCATTGTAATCGGGCGAGTTTCTACTTTCAGATGCAACGGGAATTTCTCGAGTTCGTCAATCCGTTCGCGAGATATGGGAGTTTGAATTTAAGGGACGCTTGAGCAACCATCAAAATTTTCGCAAGTCTGATACTCGAAACCAATAACTGCAATGGCCTAGGGGAAAAGAGCACATACCATTGTAATCGGGCGAGATTCTACTTTCAGATGCAACTGGAATTTCTCGAGGTCGTCAAACCGTTCGCGAGATATGGGAGTTAGAAGTTAAGGAACGCTAGAGAAACCATCAAAATTTTCGCAAGTCTGATACCCGAAACCAATAACTGGAATGGCCTAGGGAAAAAGTACCCATACCGTTGAAATCGGGCGAGTTTCTCCTTTCAGATGCAATTGGAATTACTCGAGTTCGTCAATCCGTTTGCGAGATATGGGAGTTTGAAATCAAGGAATGGTTGAGGAACCATCAAAATTTTCGCTGGTCTGATACTCGAAACCAATAACTGGGATGGCCTAGGGGAAAAGTACATACACCATTGTAATCGGGCGAGTTTCTACTTTCAGATGCAATAGGAATTTCTCGAGTTCGTCCATCCGTTTGCGAGACATGGGAGTTAGAAGTTAAGGAACGCTTGAGAAACCATCAAAATTTTCGCAAGTCTGATACTCGAAACCAATAACTGCTATGGCCTAGGGAAAATTACACAAAACGTTGTAATCGGGCGAGTTCCTGCTTTCAGATGCAAAAGGAATTTCTCGAGTTCGTCAAATCGTTCGCGAGATATGGGAGTTTGAAGTTAAGGAATGGTTGAGAAACCATCAAAATTTTCGCAAGTCTGAAACCCGAAACCAATAACTGGAATGGCCTAGGGAAAAAGTACACATACCGTTGTAATCGGGCGAGTTTCTACTTTCAGATTCAACAGGAATTTCTCGAGTTCGTCAATCCGTTCGCGAGATATGGGAGTTTGAAGTTAAAGAATGGTTGAGAAACCATCAAAATTTTCCCTGATTTGATACTCGAAACCAATAACTGGAATGGCCTAGGGGAAAAGTACACACACCATTGTAATCCGGCGAGTTTCTACTATCAGATGCAACAGGAATTTCTCGAGTTCGTCAATCCCTTCGCGAGATATGGGAGTTTGAAGTTTAGGAATGGTTGAGAAACCATCAAAATTTTCGCAAGTCTGATACCCGAAACCAATAACTGGAATGGCCTAGGGAAGAAGTACACATACCGTGGTAATCGGGCGAGTTTCTACTTTCAGATGCAACTGGAATTTCTCGAGTTCGTCAGTCCGTTCGCGAGATATGGGAGTTTTGAAGTAAAGGAATGGTTGAGAATCCATCAAAACTTTCGCAAGTCTGATACTCGAAACCCATAACTACTATGGCCTAGGGGAAAAGAGCACATACCATTGTAATCGGGCGAGATTCTACTTTCAGATGCAACTGGAATTTCTCGAGGTCGTCAATCCGTTCGCGAGATATGGGAGTTTGAAGTTAAGGAATGGTTGAGAAACCATCAAAATTTTCGCAAGTCTGATACCCGAAACCAATAACTGGAATGGCCTAGGGAAAAAGTACCCATACCGTTGAAATCGGGCGAGTTTCTCCTTTCAGATGCAATTGGAATTACTCGAGTTCGTCAACCGTTTGCGAGATATGGGAGTTTGAAATCGAGGAATGGTTGAGGAACCATCAAAATTTTCGCTGGTCTGATACTCGAAACCAATAACTGGGATGGCCTAGGGGAAAAGTACACACACCATTGTAATCCGGCGAGTTTCTACTTTCAGATTCAACAGGAATTTCTCGAGTTCGTCAATTCGTTCGCGAGATATGGGAGTTTGAAGTTAAGGAATGGTTGAGAAACCACCAAAATTTTCGCTGATTTGATACCCGAAACCAATAACTGGAATGGCCTAGGGGAAAAGTAGACACACCATTGTAATCGGGCTAGTTTCTACTTTCAGATGCAACAGGAATTTTTCGCGTTCGTAAACCGTTCGCGAGATGTGGGAGTTTGAAGTTAAGGAATGGTTGAGAAACAATCAAAATTTTCACAAGTCTGATACTCGAAACCAATAACTACTATGGTCTAGGGGAAAAGTACACACACCATTGAAATCGGGCGAGAATCTACTTTCAGATGCAACTGGAATTTCTCGAGTTCGTCAGTCCGTTCGCGAGATATGGGAGTTCGAAGTTAAGGAATGGTTGAGAAGCCATCAAAATTTTCGCAAGTCTGATACTCGAAACCAATAACTACAATGGCCTAGGGGAAAAGTACACATACCGTTGTAATCGGGCGAGTTTCTACTTTCAGATGAAAGAGGAATTTCTCGAGTTCGTCAATCCGTTCGCGAGATATGGGACTTTGAAGTTAAGGAATGGTTGAGAATCCATCAAAACTTTGGCAAGTCTGATACTCGAAACCAATAACTACTATGGCCTGGGGGTAAAGTGCACACACCATTGTAATCGGGCGAGTTTCTACATTCAGATGCAACAGGAATTTCTCTAGTTCGTCAATCCGTTCGCGAGATATGGGAGTTCGAAGTTAAGGAGTGGTTGAGAAACCATCAAAATTTTCGCAAGTCTGATACTCGAAACCAATAACCACTATGGTCTATGGGAAAAGTACACACACCATTGTAATCGGGCGAGTGTGTACTTTCAGATGCAACAGGAATGTCTCGAGCTCGTCAATCCGTTCGCGAGATATGGGAGTTTGAAGTTAAGAAACGCTTGAGCAACCATCAAAATTTTCGCAAGTCTGATACTCGAAACCATTAACTACTATGGCCTAGGGGTAAAGTGCACACACCATTGTAATCGGGCGAGTTTCTACTTTCAGATGCAACAGGAATTTCTCGAGTTCGTCAATCCGTTCGCGAGATATGGTAGTTTGAAGTTAAGGAATGGTTGAGAAACCACCAAAATTTTCGCTGATTTGATACCCGAAACCAATAACTTGAATGACCTAGGGGAAAAGTACACACACCATTGTAATCGGGCGAGTTTCTACTTTCAGATGCAACAGGAATTTCTCGAGTTCGTCAATCCCTTCGCGAGATATGGGAGTTTGAAGTTTAGGAATGGTTGAGAAACCATCAAAATTTTCGCAAGTCTGATACCCGAAACCAATAACTGGAATGGCCTAGGGAAAAAGTACACATACCGTGGTAATCGGGCGAGTTTCTACTTTCAGATGCAACAGGAATTTCTCGAGTTCGTCAATACGTTCGCGAGACATGGGAGTTCGAATTCAAGGAATGGTTGAGAAACCATCAAAATTTTTGCAAGTCGGATTCTCGAATCCAATAACTACTATGGTCTAGGGGAAAAGTACACACACCATTGTAATCGGGCGAGTTTCTACTTTCAGATGCAACGGGAATTTCTCGAGTTCGTCAATCCGTTCGCGAGATATGGGAGTTTGAAGTTAAGGGACGCTTGAGCAACCATCAAAATTTTCGCAAGTCTGATACTCGAAACCAATAACTGCAATGGCCTAGGGGAAAAGTACACACACCATTGAAATCGGGCGAGATTCTACTTTCAGATGCAACTGGAATTTCTCGAGTTCGTCAGTCCCTTCGCGAGATATGGGAGTTTTGAAGTAAAGGAATGGTTGAGAATCCATCAAAACTTTCGCAAGTCTGATACTCGAAACCCATAACTACTATGGCCTAGGGGAAAAGAGCACATACCATTGTAATCGGGCGAGATTCTACTTTCAGATGCAACTGGAATTTCTCGAGGTCGTCAATCCGTTCGCGAGATATGGGAGTTTGAAGTTAAGGAATGGTTGAGAAACCATCAAAATTTTCGCAAGTCTGATACCCGAAACCAATAACTGGAATGGCCTAGGGAAAAAGTACCCATACCGTTGAAATCGGGCGAGTTTCTCCTTTCAGATGCAATTGGAATTACTCGACTTCGTCAATCCGTTTGCGAGATATGGGAGTTTGAAATCGAGGAATGGTTGAGGAACCATCAAAATTTTCGCTGGTCTGATACTCGAAACCAATAACTGGGATGGCCTAGGGGAAAAGTACACACACCATTGTAATCCGGCGAGTTTCTACTTTCAGATGCAACAGGAATTTCTCGAGTTCGTCAATCCGTTCGCGAGATATGGGAGTTTGAAATTAAGGAACGCTCGAGCAACCATCAAAATTTTCGCAAGTCTGATACTCGAAACCCATAACTACTATGGCCTAGGGGAAAAGAGCACATACCATTGTAATCGGGCGAGATTCTACTTTCAGATGCAACTGGAATTTCTCGAGGTCGTCAATCCGTTCGCGAGACATGGGAGTTCGAATTCAAGGAATGGTTGAGAAACCATCAAAATTTTCGCAAGTCTGATTCTCGAATCCAATAACTACTATGGTCTAGGGGAAAAGTACACACACCATTGTAATCGGGCGAGTTTCTACTTTCAGATGGAACGGGAATTTCTCGAGTTCGTCAATCCGTTCGCGAGATATGGGAGTTTGAATTTAAGGGACGCTTGAGCAACCATCAAAATTTTCGCAAGTCTGATACTCGAAACCAATAACTGCAATGGCCTAGGGGAAAAGTACACACACCATTGAAATCGGGCGAGATTCTACTTTCAGATGCAACGGGAATTTCTCGAGTTCGTCAATCCGTTCGCGAGATATGGGAGTTAGAAGTTAAGGAACGCTAGAGAAACCATCAAAATTTTCGCAAGTCTGATACCCGAAACCAATAACTGGAATGGCCTAGGGAAAAAGTACCCATACCGTTGAAATCGGGCGAGTTTCTCCTTTCAGATGCAATTGGAATTACTCGAGTTCGTCAATCCGTTTGCGAGATATGGGAGTTTGAAATCAAGGAATGGTTGAGGAACCATCAAAATTTTCGCTGGTCTGATACTCGAAACCAATAACTGGGATGGCCTAGGGGAAAAGTACATACACCATTGTAATCGGGCGAGTTTCTACTTTCAGATGCAATAGGAATTTCTCGAGTTCGTCCATCCGTTTGCGAGACATGGGAGATAGAATTAAGGAACGCTTGAGAAACCATCAAAATTTTCGCAAGTCTGATACTCGAAACCAATAACTGCTATGGCCTAGGGAAAATTACACAAAACGTTGTAATCGGGCGAGTTCCTGCTTTCAGATGCAAAAGGAATTTCTCGAGTTCGTCAAATCGTTCGCGAGATATGGGAGTTTGAAGTTAAGGAATGGTTGAGAAACCATCAAAATTTTCGCAAGTCTGAAACCCGAAACCAATAACTGGAATGGCCTAGGGAAAAAGTACACATACCGTTGTAATCGGGCGAGTTTCTACTTTCAGATTCAACAGGAATTTCTCGAGTTCGTCAATCCGTTCGCGAGATATGGGAGTTTGAAGTTAAAGAATGGTTGAGAAACCATCAAAATTTTCGCTGATTTGATACTCGAAACCAATAACTGGAATGGCCTAGGGGAAAAGTACACACACCATTGTAATCCGGCGAGTTTCTACTATCAGATGCAACAGGAATTTCTCGAGTTCGTCAATCCCTTCGCGAGATATGGGAGTTTGAAGTTTAGGAATGGTTGAGAAACCATCAAAATTTTCGCAAGTCTGATACCCGAAACCAATAACTGGAATGGCCTAGGGAAGAAGTACACATACCGTGGTAATCGGGCGAGTTTCTACATTCAGATGCAACAGGAATTTCTCGAGTTCGTCAATCCGTTCGCGAGATATGGGAGTTCGAAGTTAAGGAGTGGTTGAGAAACCATCAAAATTTTCGCAAGTCTGATACTCGAAACCAATAACCACTATGGTCTATGGGAAAAGTACACACACCATTGTAATCGGGCGAGTGTGTACTTTCAGATGCAACAGGAATGTCTCGAGTTCGTCAATCCGTTCGCGAGATATGGGAGTTTGAAGTTAAGAAACGCTTGAGCAACCATCAAAATTTTCGCAAGTCTGATACTCGAAACCATTAACTACTATGGCCTAGGGGTAAAGTGCACACACCATTGTAATCGGGCGAGTTTCTACTTTCAGATGCAACAGGAATTTCTCGAGTTCGTCAATCCGTTCGCGAGATATGGTAGTTTGAAGTTAAGGAATGGTTGAGAAACCACCAAAATTTTCGCTGATTTGATACCCGAAACCAATAACTTGAATGACCTAGGGGAAAAGTACACACACCATTGTAATCGGGCGAGTTTCTACTTTCAGATGCAACAGGAATTTCTCGAGTTCGTCAATCCCTTCGCGAGATATGGGAGTTTGAAGTTTAGGAATGGTTGAGAAACCATCAAAATTTTCGCAAGTCTGATACCCGAAACCAATAACTGGAATGGCCTAGGGAAAAAGTACACGTACCGTGGTAATTGGGCGAGTTTCTACTTTCAGATGCAACAGGAATTTCTCGAGTTCGTCAATACGTTCGCGAGACATGGGAGTTCGAATTCAAGGAATGGTTGAGAAACCATCAAAATTTTTGCAAGTCGGATTCTCGAATCCAATAACTACTATGGTCTAGGGGAAAAGTACACACACCATTGTAATCGGGCGAGTTTCTACTTTCAGATGCAACGGGAATTTCTCGAGTTCGTCAATCCGTTCGCGAGATATGGGAGTTTGAAGTTAAGGGACGCTTGAGCAACCATCAAAATTTTCGCAAGTCTGATACTCGAAACCAATAACTGCAATGGCCTAGGGGAAAAGTACACACACCATTGAAATCGGGCGAGATTCTACTTTCAGATGCAACTGGAATTTCTCGAGTTCGTCAGTCCCTTCGCGAGATATGGGAGTTTTGAAGTAAAGGAATGGTTGAGAATCCATCAAAACTTTCGCAAGTCTGATACTCGAAACCAATAACTACTATGGCCTAGGGGAAAAGAGCACATACCATTGTAATCGGGCGAGATTCTACTTTCAGATGCAACTGGAATTTCTCGAGGTCGTCAATCCGTTCGCGAGGTATGGGAGTTTGAAGTTAAGGAATGGTTGAGAAACCATCAAAATTTTCGCAAGTCTGATACCCGAAACCAATAACTGGAATGGCCTAGGGAAAAAGTACCCATACCGTTGAAATCGGGCGAGTTTCTCCTTTCAGATGCAATTGGAATTACTCGAGTTCGTCAATCCGTTTGCGAGATATGGGAGTTTGAAGTTAAGGAACGCTCGAGCAACCATCAAAATTTTCGCAAGTCTCATACTCGAAACCAATAACTACTATGGCCTAGGGGAAAAGTACACAAACCATTGTAATCGGGCGAGTTTCTCCTTTCAGATGCAATAGGAATTACTCGAGTTCGTCTACCCGTTCGCGAGATATGGTAGTTTGAAATTAAGGAACGCTTGAGCAACCATCAAAATTTTCTCAAGTCTGATACTCGAAACCAATAACTACTATAGCCTAGGGGAAAAGTACACACACCATTGTAATCGGGCGAGTTTCTACTTTCAGATGCAACAGGAATTTCTCGAGTTCGTCAATCCGTTCGCGAGATATGGGAGTTTGAAGTTAAGGAACGCTTGAGCAACCATCAAAATTTTCGCAAGTCTGATACTCGAAACGAATAACTACTATGGCCTAGGGGAAAAGTACACACACCATTATAATCGGGTGGGTTTCTACTTTCAGATGCAACAGGAATTTCTCGAGTTCGTCAATCGCTTCGCGAGATATGGGTGTTTGAAGTTAAGGAACGCTTGAGCAACCATCAAAATTTTTGCAAGTCTGATAGTCGAAACCAATAACTACTATGGCCAAGGGGAAAAGTACACACACCATTGTAATCGGGCGAGTTTCTACTTTCAGATGCAACAGGAATTTCTCGAGTTCGTCAATCCATTCGCGAGATATGGGAGTTTGAAGTTAAGGAACGCTTGAGCAACCATCAAAGTTTTCGCAAATCTGATACTCGAAACCAATAACTGCAATGGCCTATGGGAAAAGTACACACACCGTTGAAATCGGGCGAGATTCTACTTTCAGATGCAACAGGAATTTCTCGAGTTCGTCAATCCGTTCGCGAGATATGGGAGTTTGAAGTTAAGGAATGGTTGAGAAACCATCAAAATTTTCGCTAGTCTGATACACGAAACCAATAACTACTATGGCCTAGGGCAAAATTACACATACCGTTGTAATCGGGCGAGTTTCTGCTTTCAGATGCCAAAGGAATTTCTCGAGTTCGTCAATTCGTTCGCGAGATATGGGAGTTTGAAGTTAAGGAATGGTTGAGAAACCACCAAAATTTTCGCTGATTTGATACCCGAAACCAATAACTGGAATGGCCTAGGGGAAAAGTAGACACACCATTGTAATCGGGCGAGTTTCTACTTTCAGATGCAACAGGAATTTTTCGCGTTCGTAAACCGTTCGCGAGATATGGGAGTTTGAAGTTAAGGAATGGTTGAGAAACAATCAAAATTTTCACAAGTCTGATACTCGAAACCAATAACTACTATGGTCTAGGGGAAAAGTACACACACCATTGAAATCGGGCGAGAACCTACTTTCAGATGCAACTGGAATTTCTCGAGTTCGTCATTCCGTTCGCGAGATATGGGAGTTTGAAGTTAAGGAACGCTTGAGCAACCATCAAAACATTCGCAAGTCTGATACTCGAAACCAATAACTACTATGGTCTAGGGGAAAAATACACACACCATTGTAATCGGGCGAGATTCTACTTTCAGATGCAATAGGAATTACTCGAGTTCGTCTACCCGTTCGCGAGATATGGTAGTTTGAAATTAAGGAACGCTTGAGCAACCATCAAAATTTTCGCAAGTCTGATACTCGAAACCAATAACTACTATGGCCTAGGGGAAAAGTACACACACCATTGTAATCGGGCGAGTTTCTACTTTCAGATGCAACAGGAATTTCTCGAGTTCGTCAATCCGTTCGCGTGATATGGGAGTTTGAAGTTAAGGAACGCTTGAGCAACCATCAAAATTTTGGCAAGTCTGATACTCGAAACGAATAACTACTATGGCCTAGGGGAAAAGTACACACACCATTGTAATCGGGTGGGTTTCTACTTTCAGATGCAACAGGAATTTCTCGAGTTCGTCAATCCCTTCGCGAGATATGGGAGTTTGAAGTTAAGGAACGCTTGAGCTACCATCAAAATTTTCGCAAGTCTGATACTCGAAACGAATAACTACTATGGCCTAGGGGAAAAGTACACACACCATTGTAATCGGGTGGGTTTCTACTTTCAGATGCAACAGGAATTTCTCGAGTTCGGCAATCCGTTCGCGAGATATGGGAGTTTGAAGTTAAGGAACGCTTGAGCAACCATCAAAATTTTCGCAAGTCTGATACCCGAAACGAATAACTACTATGGCCTAGGGGAAAAGTGCACACACTATTGAAATCGGGCGAGATTCTACTTTCAGATGCAACTGGAATTTCTCGAGTTCGTCAATCCGTTCGCGAGATATGGGAGTTTGAAATTTAGGAATGGTTGAGAAACCATCAAAATTTTCGCAAGTCTGTTACTCGAAACCAATAACTACTATGGTCTAGGGGAAAAGTACACACACCATTGTAATCGGGCGAGATTCTACTTTCAGATGCAACAGGAATTTCTCGAGTTCGTCAATCCGTTCGCGAGATATGGGAGTTTGAGGTTAAGGAACGCTTGATCAACCATCAAAATTTTCGCAAGTCTGATACTCGAAACCAATAACGAATATGGCCTAGGGGAAAAGTACACACACCATTGTAATCGGGTGGGTTTCTGTTTTCGGATGCAACAGGAATTTCTCGAGTTCGTCAATCCCTTCGCGAGATATGGGAGTTTGAAGTTAAGGACCGCTTGAGCAACCATCAAAATTTTCGCAAGTCTGATACTCGAAACCAATAACTACTGTGGCCTAGGTGAAAAGTACACACACCATTGTAATCGAGCGAGTGTGTACTTTCAGATGCAACAGGAATGTCTCGAGTTCGTCAATCCGTTCGCGAGATATGGGAGTTTGAAGTTAAGGAACGCTTGAGCAACCATCAAAATTTTCGCAAGTCTGATACTCGAAACCAATAACTACTATGGTCTAGGGGAAAAGTACACACACCATTGTAATCGGGCGAGATTCTACTTTCAGATGCAACAGGAATTTCTCGAGTTCGTCAATCCGTTCGCGAGATATGGGAGTTTGAAGTTAAGGAACGCTTGAGCAACCATCAAAATTTTCGCAAGTCTGATACTCGAAACCAATAACTACTATGGCCTAGGGGAAAAGTACACATACCGTTGTAATCGGTCGAGTTTCTACTTTCAGATGCAACAGGAATTTCTCGAGTTCGTCAATCCGTTCGCGAGATATGGGAGTTTGAAGTTAAGAAACGCTTGAGCAACCATCAAAATTTTCGCAAGTCTGATACTCGAAACCAATAACTGCAATGGCCTAGGGGAAAAGTACACACACCATTGAAATCGGGCGAGAATCTACTTTCAGACGCAACTGGAATTTCTCGAGTTCGTCAAACCGTTCTCGAGATATGGGAGTTTGAAGTTAAGGAACGCTTGAGCAACCATCAAAATTTTCGCAAGTCTGATACTCGAAACCAATAACTACTATGGCCTAGGGGAAAAGTACACACACCATTGTAATCGGGTGGGTTTCTGTTTTCAGATGCAACAGGAATTTCTCGAGTTCGTCAATCCCTTCGCGAGATATGGGAGTTTGAAGTTAAGGACCGATTGAGCAACCATCAAAATTTTCGCAAGTCTGATACTCGAAACCAATAACTACTGTGGCCTAGGTGAAAAGTACACACACCATTGTAATCGAGCGAGTGTGTACTTTCTGATGCAACAGGAATGTCTCGAGTTCGTCAATCCGTTCGCGAGATATGGGAGTTTGAAGTTAAGGAACGCTTGAGCAACCATCAAAATTTTCGCAAGTCTGATACTCGAAACCAATAACTACTATGGCCTAGGGGAAAAGTACACACACCATTGTAATCGGGCGAGTTTCTACTTTCAGATGCAACAGGAATTTCTCGAGTTCGTCAATCCCTTCGCGAGATATGGGAGTTTGAAGTTAAGGAACGCTTGAGCAACCATCAAAATTTTCGCAAGTCTGATACTCGAAACCAATAACTACTATGGCCTAGGGGAAAAGTAAACACACCATTGTAATCGGGCGAGTTTCTACTTTCAGATTCAACGGGAACTTCTCGAGTTCGTCAATCCATTCGCGAGATATGGAAGTTTGAATTTAACGAATGGTTGAGAAACCACCAAAATTTTCGCTGATTTGATACTCGAAACCAATAACTGGAATGGCCTAGGGGAAAAGTACAAACACCATTGTAATCGGGCGAGTTTCTACTTTCAGATGCAACAGGAATTTCTCGAGTTCGTCAATCCGTTCGCGAGATATGGGAGTTTGAAGTTTAGGAATGGTTGAGAAACCATCAAAATTTTCGAAAGTCTGATACCTGAAGCCAATAACTGTATTGGCCTAGGGAAAAAGTACACATACCGTTGAAATCGGGCGAGTTTCTCCTTTCAGATGCAATAGGAATTACTCGAGTTCGTCAATCCGTTCGCGAGATATGGGAGTTTGAAATTAAGGAATGGTTGAGAAACCATCAAAATTTTCGCTGGTCTGATACTCGAAACCAATAACTGCAATGGCCTAGGGGAAAAGTACACACACCATTGAAATCGGGCGAGATTCTACTTTCAGATGCAACTGGAATTTCTCGAGTTCGTCAATCCGTTCGCGAAATATGGGAGTTCGAAGTTAAGGAAAGGTTGAGAAACCATCAAAATTTTCGCAGGTCTGATACTCGAAACCAATAACTACTATGCTCTACGGGAAAAGTACACACACCATTGTAATCGGGCGAGTTTCTACTTTCAGATGCAACAGGAATTTCTCGAGTTCGTCAATCCCTTCGCGAGATATGGGAGTTTGAAGTTAAGGAACGCTTGAGCAACCATCAAAATTTTCGCAAGTCTGACACTCGAAACCAATAACTACTATGGCCTAGGGGAAAAGTAAACACACCATTGTAATCGGGCGAGTTTCTACTTTCAGATTCAACGGGAACTTCTCGAGTTCGTCAATCCGTTCGCGAGATATGGGAGTTTGAAGTTAAGGAATGGTTGAGCAACCATCAAAATTTTCGCAAGTCTGATACTCGAAACCAATAACTACTATGGCCTAGGGGAAAAGTACACACACCATTGTAATCGGGTGGGTTTCTGCTTTCAGATGCAACAGGAATTTCTCGAGTTCGTCAATCCCTTCGCGAGATATGGGAGTTTGAAGTTAAGGACCGCTTGAGCAACCATCAAAATTTTCGCAAGTCTGATACTCGAAACCAATAACTACTGTGGCCTAGGTGAAAAGTACACACACCATTGTAATCGAGCGAGTGTGTACTTTCAGATGCAACAGGAATGTCTCGAGTTCGTCAATCCGTTCGCGAGATATGGGAGTTTGAAGTTAAGGAACGCTTGAGCAACCATCAAAATTTTCGCAAGTCTGATACTCGAAACCAATAACTACTATGGACTAGGGGAGAAGTACACACGCCATTGTAATCGGGCGAGATTCTACTTTCAGATGCAACAGGAATTTCTCGAGTTCGTCAATCCGTTCGCGAGATATGGGAGTTTGAAGTTAAGGAACGCTTGAGCAACCATCAAAATTTTCGCAAGTCTGATACTCCAAACCAATAACTAATATGGCCTAGGGGAAAAGTACACACACCATTGTAATCGGGCGAGTTTCTACTTTCAGATGCAACAGGAATTTCTCGAGTTCGTCAATCCGTTCGCGAGATATGGGAGTTTGAAGTTTAGGAATGGTTGAGAAACCATCAAAATTTTCGCAAGTCTGATACCTAAAGCCAATAACTGTATTGGCCTAGGGAAAAAGTACACATACCGTTGAAATCGGGCGAGTTTCTCCTTTCAGATGCAATAGGAATTACTCGAGTTCGTCAATCCGTTCGCGAGATATGGGAGTTTGAAATTAAGGAATGGGTGATAAACCATCAAAATTTTCGCTGGTCTGATACTCGAAACTAATAACTGCAATGGCCTAGGGGAAAAGTACACACACCATTGAAATCGGGCGAGATTCTACTTTCAGATGCAACTGGAATTTCTCGAGCTCGTCAATCCGTTCGCGAAATATGGGAGTTCGAAGTTAAGGAAAGGTTGAGAAACCATCAAAATTTTCGCAAGTCTGATACTCGAAACCAATAACTACTATGGTCTAGGGGAAAAGTACACACACCATTGTAATCGGGCGAGTTTCTACTTTCAGATGCAACAGGAATTTCTCGAGTTCGTCAATCCGTTCGCGAGATATGGGAGTTTGAAGTTAAGGAACGCTTGAGCAACCATCAAAATTTTCGCAAGTCTGATACTCGAAACCAATAACTGCAATGGCCTAGGGGAAAAGTACACACACCATTGAAATCGGGCGAGATTCTACTTTCAGATGCAACTGGAATTTCTCGGGTTCGTCAATCCGTTCGCGAGATATGGGAGTTTGAAGTTAAGGAACCCTTAAGCAACCATCAAAATTTTCGCAAGTCCGATACTCGAAACCAATAACTACTATGGCCTATGGGAAAAGTACACACACCATTGTAATCGGGCGAGTTTCTACTTTCAGATACAACAGGAATTTCACGAGTTCGTCAATCAGTTCCCGAGATATGGGAGTTTGAATTTAAGGAATGGTTGAGAAACCATCAAAATTTTCGCAAGCCTGATACTCGAAACCAAGAACTACTATTGCCTAGGGCAAAAATACACACACCATTGTAATCGGGTGGGTTTCTACATTCAGATGCAACAGGAATTTCTCGAGTTCGTCAATCCGTTCGCGAGATATGGGTGTTTGAATGTAAGGAACGCTTGAGCAACCATCAAAATTTTCGCAAGTCTGATACTCGAAACCTATAACTAATATGGCCTAGGGGAAAAGTACACACACCATTGTAATCGGGCGAGTTTCTACTTTCAGATGCAACAGGAATTTCTCGAGTTCGTCAATCCGTTCGCGAGATACGGGAGTTTGAAGTTAAGGAATGGTTGAGAAACCACCAAAATTTTCGCAGATTTGATACGCGAAACCAATAACTGGAATGGCCTAGGGGAAAAGTACACACACCATTGTAATCGGGCGAGTTTCTACCTTCAGATGCAACAGGAATTTCTCGAGTTCGTCAAATCGTTCGCGAGATACGGGAGTTTGAATTTAAGGAATGGTTGAGAAACCACCAAAATTTTCGCTGATTTGATACTCGAAACCAATAACAGGAATGGCCTAGGGGAAAAGTACACACACCATTGAAATCGGGCGAGATTCTACTTTCAGATGCAACTGGAATTTCACGAGTTCGTCAATCCGTTCGCGAGATATGGGAGTTCGAAGTTAAGGAAAGGTTGAGAAACCATCAAAATTTTCGCAAGTCTGATACTCGAAACCAATAACTACTATGGTCTAGGGGAAAAGTACACACACCATTGAAATCGGGCGAGATTCTACTTTCAGATGCAACTGGAATTTCTCGAGTTCGTCAATCCATTCGCGAGATATGGGAGTTTGAAGTTAAGGAATGGTTGAGAAACCATCAAAATTTTCGCAAGCCTGATACTCGAAACCAAGAACTACTATTGCCTAGGGCAAAAATACACATACCGTTGTAATCGGGCGAGTTTCTACTTTCAGATGCAACAGGAATTTCTCGAGTTCGTCAATCCGTTCGCGAGATATGGGAGTTTGAAGTTAAGGAATGGTTGAGAAACCACCAAAATTTTCGCAGATTTGGTACCCGAAACCAATAACTGGAATGGCCTAGGGGAAAAGTACACACACCATTGTAATCGGGCGAGTTTCTACTTTCAGATGCAACAGGAATTTCTCGAGTTCGTCAATACGTTCGCGAGATATGGGAGTTTGAAATTTAGGAATGTTTGAGAAACCATCAAAATTTTCGCAAGTCTGATACCCGAAACCAATAACTGGAATGGCCTAGGGAAAAAGTACACATACCGTTGTAATCGGGCGAGATTCTACTTTCAGATGCAACTGGAATTTCTCGAGCTCGTCAATCCGTTCGCGAAATATGGGAGTTCGAAGTTAAGGAAAGGTTGAGAAACCATCAAAATTTTCGCAAGTCTGATACTCGAAACCAATAACTACTATGGTCTAGGGGAAAAGTACACACACCATTGAAATCGGGCGAGATTCTACTTTCAGATGCAACTGGAATTTCTCGAGTTCGTCAATCCATTCGCGAGATATGGGAGTTTGAAGTTAAGGAATGGTTGAGAAACCATCAAAATTTTCGCAAGCCTGATACTCGAAACCAAGAACTACTATTGCCTAGGGCAAAAATACACATACCGTTGTAATCGGGCGAGTTTCTACTTTCAGATGCAACAGGAATTTCTCGAGTTCGTCAATCCGTTCGCGAGATATGGGAGTTTGAAGTTAAGGAATGGTTGAGAAACCACCAAAATTTTCGCAGATTTGGTACCCGAAACCAATAACTGGAATGGCCTAGGGGAAAAGTACACACACCATTGTAATCGGGCGAGTTTCTACCTTCAGATGCAACAGGAATTTCTCGAGTTCGTCAAATCGTTCGCGAGATACGGGAGTTTGAAATTAAGGAATGGGTGATAAACCATCAAAATTTTCGCTGGTCTGATACTCGAAACTAATAACTGCAATGGCCTAGGGGAAAAGTACACACACCATTGAAATCGGGCGAGATTCTACTTTCAGATGCAACTGGAATTTCTCGAGCTCGTCAATCCGTTCGCGAAATATGGGAGTTCGAAGTTAAGGAAAGGTTGAGAAACCATCAAAATTTTCGCAAGTCTGATACTCGAAACCAATAACTACTATGGTCTAGGGGAAAAGTACACACACCATTGTAATCGGGCGAGTTTCTACTTTCAGATGCAACAGGAATTTCTCGAGTTCGTCAATCCGTTCGCGAGATATGGGAGTTTGAAGTTAAGGAACGCTTGAGCAACCATCAAAATTTTCGCAAGTCCGATACTCGAAACCAATAACTGCAATGGCCTAGGGGAAAAGTACACACACCATTGAAATCGGGCGAGATTCTACTTTCAGATGCAACTGGAATTTCTCGGGTTCGTCAATCCGTTCGCGAGATATGGGAGTTTGAAGTTAAGGAACCCTTAAGCAACCATCAAAATTTTCGCAAGTCCGATACTCGAAACCAATAACTACTATGGCCTATGGGAAAAGTACACACACCATTGTAATCGGGCGAGTTTCTACTTTCAGATACAACAGGAATTTCACGAGTTCGTCAATCAGTTCCCGAGATATGGGAGTTTGAATTTAAGGAATGGTTGAGAAACCATCAAAATTTTCGCAAGCCTGATACTCGAAACCAAGAACTACTATTGCCTAGGGCAAAAATACACACACCATTGTAATCGGGTGGGTTTCTACATTCAGATGCAACAGGAATTTCTCGAGTTCGTCAATCCGTTCGCGAGATATGGGTGTTTGAATGTAAGGAACGCTTGAGCAACCATCAAAATTTTCGCAAGTCTGATACTCGAAACCTATAACTAATATGGCCTAGGGGAAAAGTACACACACCATTGTAATCGGGCGAGTTTCTACTTTCAGATGCAACAGGAATTTCTCGAGTTCGTCAATCCGTTCGCGAGATACGGGAGTTTGAAGTTAAGGAATGGTTGAGAAACCACCAAAATTTTCGCAGATTTGATACGCGAAACCAATAACTGGAATGGCCTAGGGGAAAAGTACACACACCATTGTAATCGGGCGAGTTTCTACCTTCAGATGCAACAGGAATTTCTCGAGTTCGTCAAATCGTTCGCGAGATACGGGAGTTTGAATTTAAGGAATGGTTGAGAAACCACCAAAATTTTCGCTGATTTGATACTCGAAACCAATAACTGGAATGGCCTAGGGGAAAAGTACACACACCATTGAAATCGGGCGAGATTCTACTTTCAGATGCAACTGGAATTTCACGAGTTCGTCAATCCGTTCGCGAGATATGGGAGTTCGAAGTTAAGGAAAGGTTGAGAAACCATCAAAATTTTCGCAAGTCTGATACTCGAAACCAATAACTACTATGGTCTAGGGGAAAAGTACACACACCATTGAAATCGGGCGAGATTCTACTTTCAGATGCAACTGGAATTTCTCGAGTTCGTCAATCCATTCGCGAGATATGGGAGTTTGAAGTTAAGGAATGGTTGAGAAACCATCAAAATTTTCGCAAGCCTGATACTCGAAACCAAGAACTACTATTGCCTAGGGCAAAAATACACATACCGTTGTAATCGGGCGAGTTTCTACTTTCAGATGCAACAGGACTTTCTCGAGTTCGTCAATCCGTTCGCGAGATATGGGAGTTTGAAGTTAAGGAATGGTTGAGAAACCACCAAAATTTTCGCAGATTTGGTACCCGAAACCAATAACTGGAATGGCCTAGGGGAAAAGTACACACACCATTGTAATCGGGCGAGTTTCTACTTTCAGATGCAACAGGAATTTCTCGAGTTCGTCAATACGTTCGCGAGATATGGGAGTTTGAAATTTAGGAATGTTTGAGAAACCATCAAAATTTTCGCAAGTCTGATACCCGAAACCAATAACTGGAATGGCCTAGGGAAAAAGTACACATACCGTTGTAATCGGGCGAGTTTCTACTTTCAGATGCAACTGGAATTTCTCGAGTTCGTCAATCCGTTCGCGAGATATGGGAGTTCGAAGTTAAGGAATGGTTGAGAAACCATCAAAATTTTCGCAAGTCTGATACTCGAAACCAATAACTACTATGGTCTAGGGGAAAAGTACACACACCATTGTAATCGGGCGAGTTTCTACTTTCAGATGCAACAGGAATTTCGCGAGTTCGTCAATGCGTTCGCGAGATATAGGAGTTTGAAGTTAAGGAACACTTGAGCAACCATCAAAATTTTCGCAAGTCTGATACTCGAAACCAATAACTGCAATAGCCTAGGGGAAAAGTACACATTGAAATCGGGCGAGATTCTACTTTCAGATGCAACTGGAATTTCTCGAGTTCGTCAATCCGTTCGCGAGATATGGGAGTTTGAAGTTAAGGAACCCTTAAGCAACCATCAAAATTTTCGCAAGTCTGATACTCCAAACCAATAACTAATATGGCCTAGGGGAAAAGTACACACACCATTGTAATCGGGCGAGTTTCTACTTTCAGATGCAACAGGAATTTCTCGAGTTCGTCAATCCGTTCGCGAGATATGGGAGTGTGAAGTTAAGGAACGCTTGAGCAACCATCAAAATTTTCGCAAGTCTGATACTCGAAACCAATAACTACTATGGCGTAGGGGAAAAGTAAACACACCATTGTAATCGGGCGAGTTTCTACTTTCAGATTCAACGGGAACTTCTCGAGTTCGTCAATCCGTTCGCGAGATATGGGAGTTTGAAGTTAAGGAATGGTTGAGAAACCACCAAAATTTTCGCTGATTTGATACTCGAAACCAAGAACTTGAATGGCCTAGGGGAAAAGTACACACACCATTGTAATCGGGCGAGTTTCTACTTTCAGATGCAACAGGAATTTCTCGAGTTCGTCAATGCGTTCGCGAGATATGGGAGTTTGAAGTTAAGGAACATTTGAGCAACCATCAAAATTTTCGCAAGTCTGATACTCGAAACCAATAACTGCAATGGCCTAGGGGAAAAGTACACACACCATTGTAATCGGGCGAGTTTCTACTTTCAGATGCAACAGGAATTTCTCGAGTTCGTCAATCCGTTCGCGAGATATGGGAGTTCGAAGTTAAGGAATGGTTGAGAAACCATCAAAATTTTCGCAAGTCTGATACTCGAGACCAATAACTACTATGGTCTAGGGGAAAAGTACACACACCATTGTAATCGGGCGAGTTTCTACTTTCAGATGCAACAGGAATTTCGCGAGTTCTTCAATGCGTTCGCGAGATATAGGAGTTTGAAGTTAAGGAACACTTGAGCAACCATCAAAATTTTCGCAAGTCTGATACTCGAAACCAATAACTGCAATAGCCTAGGGGAAAAGTACACATTGAAATCGGGCGAGATTCTACTTTCAGATGCAACTGGAATTTCTCGAGTTCGTCAATCCGTTCGCGAGATATGGGAGTTTGAAGTTAAGGAACCCTTAAGCAACCATCAAAATTTTCGCAAGTCTGATACTCCAAACCAATAACTAATATGGCCTAGGGGAAAAGTACACACACCATTGTAATCGGGCGAGTTTCTACTTTCAGATGCAACAGGAATTTCTCGAGTTCGTCAATCCGTTCGCGAGATATGGGAGTTTGAAGTTAAGGAACGCTTGAGCAACCATCAAAATTTTCGCAAGTCTGATACTCGAAACCAATAACTACTATGGCGTAGGGGAAAAGTAAACACACCATTGTAATCGGGCGAGTTTCTACTTTCAGATTCAGCGGGAACTTCTCGAGTTCGTCAATCCGTTCGCGAGATATGGGAGTTTGAAGTTAAGGAATGGTTGAGAAACCACCAAAATTTTCGCTGATTTGATACTCGAAACCAAGAACTTGAATGGCCTAGGGGAAAAGTACACACACCATTGTAATCGGGCGAGTTTCTACTTTCAGATGCAACAGGAACTTCTCGAGTTCGTCAATGCGTTCGCGAGATATGGGAGTTTGAAGTTAAGGAACATTTGAGCAACCATCAAAATTTTCGCAAGTCTGATACTCGAAACCAATAACTGCAATGGCCTAGGGGAAAAGTACACACACCATTGTAATCGGGCGAGTTTCTACTTTCAGATGCAAAAGGAATTTCTCGAGTTCGTCAATCCGTTCGCGAGATATGGGGGTTTGAATTTTAGGAATGGTTGAGAAACCATCAAAATTTTCGCAAGTCTGATACCTGAAACCAATAACTGGATTGGCCTAGGGAAAAAGTACACATACCGTTGAAATCGGGCGAGTTTCTCCTTTCAGATGCAATAGGAATTACTCGAGTTCGTCAATCCGTTCGCGAGATATGGGAGTTTGAAGTTAAGGAATGGTTGAGAAACCACCAAAATTTTCGCAGATTTGGTACCCGAAACCAATAACTGGAATGGCCTAGGGGAAAAGTACACACACCATTGTAATCGGGCGAGTTTCTACTTTCAGATGCAACAGGAATTTCTCGAGTTCGTCAATACGTTCGCGAGATATGGGAGTTTGAAATTTAGGAATGTTTGAGAAACCATCAAAATTTTCGCAAGTCTGATACCCGAAACCAATAACTGGAATGGCCTAGGGAAAAAGTACACATACCGTTGTAATCGGGCGAGCTTCTACTTTCAGATGCAACCGGAATTTCTCGAGTTCGTCAATCCGTTCGCGAGATATGGGAGTTCGAAGTTAAGGAATGGTTGAGAAACCATCAAAATTTTCGCAAGCCTGATACTCGAAACCAAGAACTACTATTGCCTAGGGCAAAAATACACATACCATTGTAATCGGGCGAGTTTCTACTTTCAGATGCAACAGGAATTTCGCGAGTTCGTCAATGCGTTCGCGAGATATAGGAGTTTGAAGTTAAGGAACACTTGAGCAACCATCAAAATTTTCGCAAGTCTGATACTCGAAACCAATAACTGCAATAGCCTAGGGGAAAAGTACACATTGAAATCGGGCGAGATTCTACTTTCAGATGCAACTGGAATTTCTCGAGTTCGTCAATCCGTTCGCGAGATATGGGAGTTTGAAGTTAAGGAACCCTTAAGCAACCATCAAAATTTTCGCAAGTCTGATACTCCAAACCAATAACTAATATGGCCTAGGGGAAAAGTACACACACCATTGTAATCGGGCGAGTTTCTACTTTCAGATGCAACAGGAATTTCTCGAGTTCGTCAATCCGTTCGCGAGATATGGGAGTGTGAAGTTAAGGAACGCTTGAGCAACCATCAAAATTTTCGCAAGTCTGATACTCGAAACCAATAACTACTATGGCGTAGGGGAAAAGTAAACACACCATTGTAATCGGGCGAGTTTCTACTTTCAGATTCAACGGGAACTTCTCGAGTTCGTCAATCCGTTCGCGAGATATGGGAGTTTGAAGTTAAGGAATGGTTGAGAAACCACCAAAATTTTCGCTGATTTGATACTCGAAACCAAGAACTTGAATGGCCTAGGGGAAAAGTACACACACCATTGTAATCGGGCGAGTTTCTACTTTCAGATGCAACAGGAATTTCTCGAGTTCGTCAATGCGTTCGCGAGATATGGGAGTTTGAAGTTAAGGAACATTTGAGCAACCATCAAAATTTTCGCAAGTCTGATACTCGAAACCAATAACTGCAATGGCCTAGGGGAAAAGTACACACACCATTGTAATCGGGCGAGTTTCTACTTTCAGATGCAACAGGAATTTCTCGAGTTCGTCAATCCGTTCGCGAGATATGGGAGTTCGAAGTTAAGGAATGGTTGAGAAACCATCAAAATTTTCGCAAGTCTGATACTCGAGACCAATAACTACTATGGTCTAGGGGAAAAGTACACACACCATTGTAATCGGGCGAGTTTCTACTTTCAGATGCAACAGGAATTTCGCGAGTTCTTCAATGCGTTCGCGAGATATAGGAGTTTGAAGTTAAGGAACACTTGAGCAACCATCAAAATTTTCGCAAGTCTGATACTCGAAACCAATAACTGCAATAGCCTAGGGGAAAAGTACACATTGAAATCGGGCGAGATTCTACTTTCAGATGCAACTGGAATTTCTCGAGTTCGTCAATCCGTTCGCGAGATATGGGAGTTTGAAGTTAAGGAACCCTTAAGCAACCATCAAAATTTTCGCAAGTCTGATACTCCAAACCAATAACTAATATGGCCTAGGGGAAAAGTACACACACCATTGTAATCGGGCGAGTTTCTACTTTCAGATGCAACAGGAATTTCTCGAGTTCGTCAATCCGTTCGCGAGATATGGGAGTTTGAAGTTAAGGAACGCTTGAGCAACCATCAAAATTTTCGCAAGTCTGATACTCGAAACCAATAACTACTATGGCGTAGGGGAAAAGTAAACACACCATTGTAATCGGGCGAGTTTCTACTTTCAGATTCAGCGGGAACTTCTCGAGTTCGTCAATCCGTTCGCGAGATATGGGAGTTTGAAGTTAAGGAATGGTTGAGAAACCACCAAAATTTTCGCTGATTTGATACTCGAAACCAAGAACTTGAATGGCCTAGGGGAAAAGTACACACACCATTGTAATCGGGCGAGTTTCTACTTTCAGATGCAACAGGAACTTCTCGAGTTCGTCAATGCGTTCGCGAGATATGGGAGTTTGAAGTTAAGGAACATTTGAGCAACCATCAAAATTTTCGCAAGTCTGATACTCGAAACCAATAACTGCAATGGCCTAGGGGAAAAGTACACACACCATTGTAATCGGGCGAGTTTCTACTTTCAGATGCAAAAGGAATTTCTCGAGTTCGTCAATCCGTTCGCGAGATATGGGGGTTTGAATTTTAGGAATGGTTGAGAAACCATCAAAATTTTCGCAAGTCTGATACCTGAAACCAATAACTGGATTGGCCTAGGGAAAAAGTACACATACCGTTGAAATCGGGCGAGTTTCTCCTTTCAGATGCAATAGGAATTACTCGAGTTCGTCAATCCGTTCGCGAGATATGGGAGTTTGAAGTTAAGGAATGGTTGAGAAACCACCAAAATTTTCGCAGATTTGGTACCCGAAACCAATAACTGGAATGGCCTAGGGGAAAAGTACACACACCATTGTAATCGGGCGAGTTTCTACTTTCAGATGCAACAGGAATTTCTCGAGTTCGTCAATACGTTCGCGAGATATGGGAGTTTGAAATTTAGGAATGTTTGAGAAACCATCAAAATTTTCGCAAGTCTGATACCCGAAACCAATAACTGGAATGGCCTAGGGAAAAAGTACACATACCGTTGTAATCGGGCGAGCTTCTACTTTCAGATGCAACCGGAATTTCTCGAGTTCGTCAATCCGTTCGCGAGATATGGGAGTTCGAAGTTAAGGAATGGTTGAGAAACCATCAAAATTTTCGCAAGTCTGATACTCGAAACCAATAACTACTATGGTCTAGGGGAAAAGTACACACACCATTGTAATCGGGCGAGTTTCTACTTTCAGATGCAACAGGAATTTCTCGAGTTCGTCAATCCGTTCGCGAGATATGGGAGTTTGAAGTTAAGGAACCCTTAAGCAACCATCAAAATTTTCGCAAGTCTGATACTCGAAACCAATAACTAATATGGCCTAGGGGAAAAGTACACACACCATTGTAATCGGGCGAGTTTCTACTTTCAGATGAAATAGGAATTTCTCGAGTTCGTCAATCCGTTCGCGAGATATGGGAGTTTGAAGTTAAGGAACGGTTGAGCAACCATCAAAATTTTCGCAAGGCTGATACTCGAAACCAATAACTACTATGGCCTAGGGGAAAAGTAAACACACCATAGTAATCGGGCGAGTTTCTACTTTCAGATTCAACGGGAACTTCTCGAGTTCGTCAATCCGTTCGCGAGATATGGGAGTTTGAAGTTAAGGAATGGTTGAGAAACCACCAAAATTTTCGCTGATTTGATACTCGAAACCAAGAACTTGAATGGCCTAGGGGA
Organism: Ptiloglossa arizonensis; assembly: GCF_051014685.1. NCBI lineage: Eukaryota > Metazoa > Arthropoda > Insecta > Hymenoptera > Colletidae > Ptiloglossa > Ptiloglossa arizonensis. The sequence continues at coordinate 102,341 of NW_027478416.1, forward strand.
AAAGTACACACACCATTGTAATCGGGCGAGTTTCTACTTTCAGATGCAACAGGAATTTCTCGAGTTCGTCAGTCCGTTCGCGAGATATGGGAGTTTGAAGTTTAGGAATGGTTGAGAAACCATCAAAATTTTCGCAAGTCTGATACTCGAAACCAATAACTACTATGGTCTAGGGGAAAAGTACAAACACCATTGTAATCGGGCGAGTTTCTACTTTCAGATGCAACAGGAATTTCTCGAGTTCGTCAATGCGTTCGCGAGATATAGGAGTTTGAAGTTAAGGAACACTTGAGCAACCATCAAAATTTTCGCAAGTCTGATACTCGAAACCAATAACTGCAATGGCCTAGGGGAAAAGTACACATTGAAATCGGGCGAGATTCTACTTTCAGATGCAACTGGAATTTCTCGAGTTCGTCAATCCGTTCGCGAGATATGGGAGTTTGAAGTTAAGGAACCCTTAAGCAACCATCAAAATTTTCGCAAGTCTGATACTCGAAACCAATAACTAATATGGCCTAGGGGAAAAGTACACACACCATTGTAATCGGGCGAGTTTCTACTTTCAGATGAAATAGGAATTTCTCGAGTTCGTCAATCCGTTCGCGAGATATGGGAGTTTGAAGTTAAGGAACGCTTGAGCAACCATCAAAATTTTCGCAAGGCTGATACTCGAAACCAATAACTACTATGGCCTAGGGGAAAAGTAAACACACCATTGTAATCGGGCGAGTTTCTACTTTCAGATTCAACGGGAACTTCTCGAGTTCGTCAATCCGTTCGCGAGATATGGGAGTTTGAAGTTAAGGAATGGTTGAGAAACCACCAAAATTTTCGCTGATTTGATACTCGAAACCAAGAACTTGAATGGCCTAGGGGAAAAGTACACACACCATTGTAATCGGGCGAGTTTCTACTTTCAGATGCAACAGGAATTTCTCGAGTTCGTCAATCCGTTCGCGAGATATGGGAGTTTGAAGTTAAGGAACCCTTAAGCAACCATCAAAATTTTCGCAAGTCTGATACTCGAAACCAATAACTACTATGGCCTAGGGGAAAAGTACACACACCATTGTAATCGGGCGAGTTTCTACTTTCAGATACAACAGGAATTTCACGAGTTCGTCAATCAGTTCCCGAGATATGGGAGTTTGAAGTTAAGGAATGGTTGAGAAACCATCAAAATTTTCGCAAGCCTGATACTCGAAACCAAGAACTACTATTGCCTAGGGCAAAAATACACATACCGTTGTAATCGGGCGAGTTTCTACTTTCAGATGCAACAGGAATTTCTCGAGTTCGTCAATCCGTTCGCGAGATATGGGAGTTTGAAGTTAAGGAATGGTTGAGAAACCACCAAAATTTTCGCAGATTTGGTACCCGAAACCAATAACTGGAATGGCCTAGGGGAAAAGTACACACACCATTGTAATCGGGCGAGATTCTACTTTCAGATGCAACTGGAATTTCTCGGGTTCGTCAATCCGTTCGCGAGATATGGGAGTTTGAAGTTAAGGAACCCTTAAGCAACCATCAAAATTTTCGCAAGTCCGATACTCGAAACCAATAACTACTATGGCCTATGGGAAAAATACACATACCATTGTAATCGGGTGGGTTTCTACATTCAGATGCAACAGGAATTTCTCGAGTTCGTCAATCCGTTCGCGAGATATGGGTGTTTGAATGTAAGGAACGCTTGAGCAACCATCAAAATTTTCGCAAGTCTGATACTCGAAACCTATAACTAATATGGCCTAGGGGAAAAGTACACACACCATTGTAATCGGGCGAGTTTCTACTTTCAGATGCAACAGGAATTTCTCGAGTTCGTCAATCCGTTCGCGAGATACGGGAGTTTGAAGTTAAGGAATGGTTGAGAAACCACCAAAATTTTCGCAGATTTGATACGCGAAACCAATAACTGGAATGGCCTAGGGGAAAAGTACACACACCATTGAAATCGGGCGAGATTCTACTTTCAGATGCAACTGGAATTTCTCGAGTTCGTCAATCCGTTCGCGAAATATGGGAGTTCGAAGTTAAGGAAAGGTTGAGAAACCATCAAAATTTTCGCAGGTCTGATACTCGAAACCAATAACTACTATGGTCTAGGGGAAAAGTACACACACCATTGTAATCGGGTGGGTTTCTACTTTCAGATGCAACAGGAATTTCTCGAGTTCGTCAATCCCTTCGCGAGATATGGGAGTTTGAAGTTAAGGAACGCTTGAGCAACCATCAAAATTTTCGCAAGTCTGATACTCGAAACGAATAACTACTATGGTCTAGGGTAAAAGTGCACACACCATTGTAATCGGGCGAGTGTGTACTTTCAGATGCAACAGGAATGTCTCGAGTTCGTCAATCCGTTCGCGAGATATGGGAGTTTGAAGTTAAGAAACGCTTGAGCAACCATCAAAATTTTCGCAAGTCTGATACTCGAAACCAATAACTACTATGGTCTAGGGGAAAAGTACACAAACCATTGTAATCGGGTGGGTTTCTACTTTCAGATGCAACAGGAATTTCTCGAGTTCGGCAATCCGTTCGCGAGATATGGGAGTTTGAAGTTAAGGAACGCTTGAGCAACCATCAAAATTTTCGCAAGTCTGATACTCGAAACCAATAACGAATATGGCCTAGGGGAAAAGTACACACACCATTGTAATCGGGCGAGTTTCTACTTTCAGATGAAATAGGAATTTCTCGAGTTCGTCAATCCGTTCGCGAGATATGGGAGTTTGAAGTTAAGGAACGCTTGAGCAACCATCAAAATTTTCGCAAGGCTGATACTCGAAACCAATAACTACTATGGCCTAGGGGAAAAGTAAACACACCATTGTAATCGGGCGAGTTTCTACTTTCAGATTCAACGGGAACTTCTCGAGTTCGTCAATCCGTTCGCGAGATATGGGAGTTTGAAGTTAAGGAATGGTTGAGAAACCACCAAAATTTTCGCTGATTTGATACTCGAAACCAAGAACTTGAATGGCCTAGGGGAAAAGTACACACACCATTGTAATCGGGCGAGTTTCTACTTTCAGATGCAACAGGAATTTCTCGAGTTCGTCAATCCGTTCGCGAGATATGGGAGTTTGAAGTTAAGGAACCCTTAAGCAACCATCAAAATTTTCGCAAGTCTGATACTCGAAACCAATAACTACTATGGCCTAGGGGAAAAGTACACACACCATTGTAATCGGGCGAGTTTCTACTTTCAGATACAACAGGAATTTCACGAGTTCGTCAATCAGTTCCCGAGATATGGGAGTTTGAAGTTAAGGAATGGTTGAGAAACCATCAAAATTTTCGCAAGCCTGATACTCGAAACCAAGAACTACTATTGCCTAGGGCAAAAATACACATACCGTTGTAATCGGGCGAGTTTCTACTTTCAGATGCAACAGGAATTTCTCGAGTTCGTCAATCCGTTCGCGAGATATGGGAGTTTGAAGTTAAGGAATGGTTGAGAAACCACCAAAATTTTCGCAGATTTGGTACCCGAAACCAATAACTGGAATGGCCTAGGGGAAAAGTACACACACCATTGTAATCGGGCGAGATTCTACTTTCAGATGCAACTGGAATTTCTCGGGTTCGTCAATCCGTTCGCGAGATATGGGAGTTTGAAGTTAAGGAACCCTTAAGCAACCATCAAAATTTTCGCAAGTCCGATACTCGAAACCAATAACTACTATGGCCTATGGGAAAAATACACATACCATTGTAATCGGGTGGGTTTCTACATTCAGATGCAACAGGAATTTCTCGAGTTCGTCAATCCGTTCGCGAGATATGGGTGTTTGAATGTAAGGAACGCTTGAGCAACCATCAAAATTTTCGCAAGTCTGATACTCGAAACCTATAACTAATATGGCCTAGGGGAAAAGTACACACACCATTGTAATCGGGCGAGTTTCTACTTTCAGATGCAACAGGAATTTCTCGAGTTCGTCAATCCGTTCGCGAGATACGGGAGTTTGAAGTTAAGGAATGGTTGAGAAACCACCAAAATTTTCGCAGATTTGATACGCGAAACCAATAACTGGAATGGCCTAGGGGAAAAGTACACACACCATTGAAATCGGGCGAGATTCTACTTTCAGATGCAACTGGAATTTCTCGAGTTCGTCAATCCGTTCGCGAAATATGGGAGTTCGAAGTTAAGGAAAGGTTGAGAAACCATCAAAATTTTCGCAGGTCTGATACTCGAAACCAATAACTACTATGGTCTAGGGGAAAAGTACACACACCATTGTAATCGGGTGGGTTTCTACTTTCAGATGCAACAGGAATTTCTCGAGTTCGTCAATCCCTTCGCGAGATATGGGAGTTTGAAGTTAAGGAACGCTTGAGCAACCATCAAAATTTTCGCAAGTCTGATACTCGAAACGAATAACTACTATGGTCTAGGGTAAAAGTGCACACACCATTGTAATCGGGCGAGTGTGTACTTTCAGATGCAACAGGAATGTCTCGAGTTCGTCAATCCGTTCGCGAGATATGGGAGTTTGAAGTTAAGAAACGCTTGAGCAACCATCAAAATTTTCGCAAGTCTGATACTCGAAACCAATAACTACTATGGTCTAGGGGAAAAGTACACAAACCATTGTAATCGGGTGGGTTTCTACTTTCAGATGCAACAGGAATTTCTCGAGTTCGGCAATCCGTTCGCGAGATATGGGAGTTTGAAGTTAAGGAACGCTTGAGCAACCATCAAAATTTTCGCAAGTCTGATACTCGAAACCAATAACGAATATGGCCTAGGGGAAAAGTACACACACCATTGTAATCGGGCGAGTTTCTACTTTCAGATGCAACAGGAATTTCTCGAGTTCGTCAATCCGCTCGCGAGATACGGGAGTTTGAAGTTAAGGAATGGTTGAGAAACCATCAAAATTTTCGCAAGTCTGATACCCGAAACGAATAACTACTATGGCCTAGGGGAAAAGTGCACACACTATTGAAATCGGGCGAGATTCTACTTTCAGATGCAACTGGAATTTCTCGAGTTCGTCAATCCGTTCGCGAGATATGGGAGTTTGAAATTTAGGAATGGTTGAGAAACCATCAAAATTTTCGCAAGTCTGTTACTCGAAACCAATAACTACTATGGTCTAGGGGAAAAGTACACACACCATTGTAATCGGGCGAGATTCTACTTTCAGATGCAACAGGAATTTCTCGAGTTCGTCAATCCGTTCGCGAGATATGGGAGTTTGAGGTTAAGGAAAGCTTGAGCAACCATCAAAATTTTCGCAAGTCTGATACTCGAAACCAATAACGAATATGGCCTAGGGGAAAAGTACACACACCATTGTAATCGGGCGAGTTTCTACTTTCAGATGCAACAGGAATTTCTCGAGTTCGTCAATCCGCTCGCGAGATACGGGAGTTTGAAGTTAAGGAATGGTTGAGAAACCATCAAAATTTTCGCAAGTCTGATACCCGAAACCAATAGCTGGAATGGCCTAGGGAAAAAGTACACATACCGTTGTAATCGGTCGAGTTTCTACTTTCAGATGCAACAGGAATTTCTCGAGTTCGTCAATCCGTTCGCGAGATATGGGAGTTTGAGGTTAAGGAATGGTTGAGAATCCATCAAAACCTTCGCAAGTCTGATACTCGAAACCAATAACTACTATGGTCTAGGGGAAAAGTGCACACACCATTGTAATCGGGCGAGTGTGTACTTTCAGATGCAACAGGAATGTCTCGAGTTCGTCAATCCGTTCGCGAGATATGGGAGTTTGAAGTTAAGAAACGCTTGAGCAACCATCAAAATTTTCGCAAGTCTGATACTCGAAACCAATAACTGCAATGGCCTAGGGGAAAAGTACACACACCATTGAAATCGGGCGAGAATCTACTTTCAGACGCAACTGGAATTTCTCGAGTTCGTCAAACCGTTCTCGAGATATGGGAGTTTGAAGTTAAGGAACGCTTGAGCAACCATCAAAATTTTCGCAAGTCTGATACTCGAAACCAATAACTACTATGGCCTAGGGGAAAAGTACACACACCATTGTAATCGGGTGGGTTTCTGCTTTCAGATGCAACAGGAATTTCTCGAGTTCGTCAATCCCTTCGCGAGATATGGGAGTTTGAAGTTAAGGACCGCTTGAGCAACCATCAAAATTTTCGCAAGTCTGATACTCGAAACCAATAACTACTGTGGCCTAGGTGAAAAGTACACACACCATTGTAATCGAGCGAGTGTGTACTTTCAGATGCAACAGGAATGTCTCGAGTTCGTCAATCCGTTCGCGAGATATGGGAGTTTGAAGTTAAGGAACGCTTGAGCAACTATCAAAATTTTCGCAAGTCTGATACTCGAAACCAATAACTACTATGGTCTAGGGGAAAAGTACACACACCATTGTAATCGGGCGAGATTCTACTTTCAGATGCAACAGGAATTTCTCGAGTTCGTCAATCCGTTCGCGAGATATGGGAGTTTGAAGTTAAGGAACGCTTGAGCAACCATCAAAATTTTCGCAAGTCTGATACTCGAAACCAATAACTACTATGGCCTAGGGGAAAAGTACACACACCATTGTAATCGGGCGAGTTTCTACTTTCAGATGCAACAGGAATTTCTCGAGTTCGTCAATCCGTTCGCGAGATATGGGAGTTTGAAGTTTAGGAATGGTTGAGAAACCATCAAAATTTTCGAAAGTCTGATACCTGAAGCCAATAACTGTATTGGCCTAGGGAAAAAGTACACATACCGTTGAAATCGGGCGAGTTTCTCCTTTCAGATGCAATAGGAATTACTCGAGTTCGTCAATCCGTTCGCGAGATATGGGAGTTTGAAATTAAGGAATGGTTGAGAAACCATCAAAATTTTCGCTGGTCTGATACTCGAAACCAATAACTGCAATGGCCTAGGGGAAAAGTACACACACCATTGAAATCGGGCGAGATTCTACTTTCAGATGCAACTGGAATTTCTCGAGTTCGTCAATCCGTTCGCGAAATATGGGAGTTCGAAGTTAAGGAAAGGTTGAGAAACCATCAAAATTTTCGCAGGTCTGATACTCGAAACCAATAACTACTATGGTCTAGGGGAAAAGTACACACACCATTGTAATCGGGCGAGTTTCTACTTTCAGATGCAACAGGAATTTCTCGAGTTCGTCAATCCCTTCGCGAGATATGGGAGTTTGAAGTTAAGGAACGCTTGAGCAACCATCAAAATTTTCGCAAGTCTGACACTCGAAACCAATAACTACTATGGCCTAGGGGAAAAGTAAACACACCATTGTAATCGGGCGAGTTTCTACTTTCAGATTCAACGGGAACTTCTCGAGTTCGTCAATCCGTTCGCTAGATATGGAAGTTTGAATTTAAGGAATGGTTGAGAAACCACCATAATTTTCGCTGATTTGATACTCGAAACCAGTAACTGGAATGGCCTAGGGGAAAAGTACACACACCATTGTAATCGGGCGAGTTTCTACTTTCAGATGCAACAGGAATTACTCGAGTTCGTCAATCCGTTCTCGAGATATGGGAGTTTGAATTTAAGGAACGCTTGAGCAACCATCAAAATTTTCGCAAGTCTGATACTCGAAACCAATAACTACTATGGCCTAGGGGAAAAGTACACACACCATTGTAATCGGGTGGGTTTCTGCTTTCAGATGCAACAGGAATTTCTCGAGTTCGTCAATCCCTTCGCGAGATATGGGAGTTTGAAGTTAAGGACCGCTTGAGCAACCATCAAAATTTTCGCAAGTCTGATACTCGAAACCAATAACTACTGTGGCCTAGGTGAAAAGTACACACACCATTGTAATCGAGCGAGTGTGTACTTTCAGATGCAACAGGAATGTCTCGAGTTAGTCAATCCGTTCGCGAGATATGGGAGTTTGAAGTTAAGGAACGCTTGAGCAACCATCAAAATGTTCGCAAGTCTGATACTCGAAACCAATAACTACTATGGTCTAGGGGAAAAGTACACACGCCATTGTAATCGGGCGAGTTTCTACTTTCAGATGCAACAGGAATTTCTCGAGTTCGTCAATCCCTTCGCGAGATATGGGAGTTTGAAGTTAAGGAACGCTTGAGCAACCATCAAAATTTTCGCAAGTCTGATACTCGAAACCAATAACTACTATGGCCTAGGGGAAAAGTAAACACACCATTGTAATCGGGCGAGTTTCTACTTTCAGATTCAACGGGAACTTCTCGAGTTCGTCAATCCATTCGCGAGATATGGAAGTTTGAATTTAAGGAATGGTTGAGAAACCACCAAAATTTTCGCTGATTTGATACTCGAAACCAATAACTGGAATGGCCTAGGGGAAAAGTACACACACCATTGTAATCGGGCGAGTTTCTACTTTCAGATGCAACAGGAATTTCTCGAGTTCGTCAATCCCTTCGCGAGATATGGGAGTTTGAAGTTAAGGAACGCTTGAGCAACCATCAAAATTTTCGCAAGTCTGATACTCGAAACCAATAACTACTATGGCCTAGGGGAAAAGTACACACACCATTGAAATCGGGCGAGATTCTACTTTCAGATGCAACTGGAATTTCTCGAGTTCGTCAATCCGTTCGCGAGATATGGGAGTTTGAAGTTTAGGAATGGTTGAGAAACCATCAAAATTTTCGCAAGTCTGATACCTGAAGCCAATAACTGTATTGGCCTAGGGAAAAAGTACACATACCGTTGAAATCGGGCGAGTTTCTCCTTTCAGATGCAATAGGAATTACTCGAGTTCGTCAATCCGTTCGCGAGATATGGGAGTTTGAAATTAAGGAATGGTTGAGAAACCATCAAAATTTTCGCTGGTCTGATACTCGAAACCAATAACTGCAATGGCCTAGGGGAAAAGTACACACACCATTGAAATCGGGCGAGATTCTACTTTCAGATGCAACTGGAATTTCTCGAGTTCGTCAATCCGTTCGCGAAATATGGGAGTTCGAAGTTAAGGAAAGGTTGAGAAACCATCAAAATTTTCGCAGGTCTGATACTCGAAACCAATAACTACTATGGTCTAGGGGAAAAGTACACACACAATTGTAATCGGGCGAGTTTCTACTTTCAGATGCAACAGGAATTTCTCGAGTTCGTCAATCCCTTCGCGAGATATGGGAGTTTGAAGTTAAGGAACGCTTGAGCAACCATCAAAATTTTCGCAAGTCTGATACTCGAAACCAATAACTACTATGGCCTAGGGGAAAAGTAAACACACCATTGTAATCGGGCGAGTTTCTACTTTCAGATTCAACGGGAACTTCTCGAGTTCGTCAATCCGTTCGCGAGATATGGAAGTTTGAATTTAAGGAATGGTTGAGAAACCACCAAAATTTTCGCTGATTTGATACTCGAAACCAATAACTGGAATGGCGTAGGGGAAAAGTACACACACCATTGTAATCGGGCGAGTTTCTACTTTCAGATGCAACAGGAATTTCTCGAGTTCATCAATCCGTTCGCGAGATATGGGAGTTTGAAGTTTAGGAATGGTTGAGAAACCATCAAAATTTTCGCAAGTCTGATACCTAAAGCCAATAACTGTATTGGCCTAGGGAAAAAGTACACATACCGTTGAAATCGGGCGAGTTTCTCCTTTCAGATGCAATAGGAATTACTCGAGTTCGTCAATCCGTTCGCGAGATATGGGAGTTTGAAATTAAGGAATGGTTGATAAACCATCAAAATTTTCGCAAGTCTGATACTCCAAACGAATAACTACTATGGCCTAGGGGAAAAGTACACAAACCATTGTAATCGGGTGGGTTTCTACTTTCAGATGCAACAGGAATTTCTCGAGTTCGGCAATCCGTTCGCGAGATATGGGAGTTTGAAGTTAAGGAACGCTTGAGCAACCATCAAAATTTTCGCAAGTCTGATACCCGAAACGAATAACTACTATGGCCTAGGGGAAAAGTGCACACACTATTGAAGTCGGGCGAGATTCTACTTTCAGATGCAACTGGAATTTCTCGAGTTCGTCAATCCGTTCGCGAGATATGGGAGTTTGAAATTTAGGAATGGTTGAGAAACCATCAAAATTTTCGCAAGTCTGTTACTCGAAACCAATAACTACTATGGTCTAGGGGAAAAGTACACACACCATTGTAATCGGGCGAGATTCTACTTTCAGATGCAACAGGAATTTCTCGAGTTCGTCAATCCGTTCGCGAGATATGGGAGTTTGAGGTTAAGGAACGCTTGAGCAACCATCAAAATTTTCGCAAGTCTGATACTCGAAACCAATAACGAATATGGCCTAGGGGAAAAGTACACACACCATTTTAATCGGGCGAGTTTCTACTTTCAGATGCAACAGGAATTTCTCGAGTTCGTCAATCCGCTCGCGAGATACGGGAGTTTGAAGTTAAGGAATGGTTGAGAAACCATCAAAATTTTCGCAAGTCTGATACCCGAAACCAATAGCTGGAATGGCCTAGGGAAAAAGTACACATACCGTTGTAATCGGTCGAGTTTCTACTTTCAGATGCAACAGGAATTTCTCGAGTTCGTCAATCCGTTCGCGAGATATGGGAGTTTGAGGTTAAGGAATGGTTGAGAATCCATCAAAACCTTCGCAAGTCTGATACTCGAAACCAATAACTACTATGATCTAGGGGAAAAGTGCACACACCATTGTAATCGGGCGAGTGTGTACTTTCAGATGCAACAGGAATGTCTCGAGTTCGTCAATCCGTTCGCGAGATATGGGAGTTTGAAATTAAGGAATGGTTGAGAAACCATCAAAATTTTCGCAAGTCTGATACCTGAAGCCAATAACTGTATTGGCCTAGGGAAAAAGTACACATACCGTTGAAATCGGGCGAGTTTCTCCTTTCAGATGCAATAGGAATTACTCGAGTTCGTCAATCCGTTCGCGAGATATGGGAGTTTGAAATTAAGGAATGGTTGAGAAACCATCAAAATTTTCGCTGGTCTGATACTCGAAACCAATAACTGCAATGGCCTAGGGGAAAAGTACACACACCATTGAAATCGGGCGAGATTCTACTTTCAGATGCAACTGGAATTTCTCGAGTTCGTCAATCCGTTCGCGAAATATGGGAGTTCGAAGTTAAGGAAAGGTTGAGAAACCATCAAAATTTTCGCAAGTCTGATACCTAAAGCCAATAACTGTATTGGCCTAGGGAAAAAGTACACATGCCGTTGAAATCGGGCGAGTTTCTCCTTTCAGATGCAATAGGAATTACTCGAGTTCGTCAATCCGTTCGCGAGATATGGGAGTTTGAAATTAAGGAATGGTTGATAAACCATCAAAATTTTCGCAAGTCTGATACTCGAAACGAATAACTACTATGGCCTAGGGGAAAAGTACACAAACCATTGTAATCGGGTGGGTTTCTACTTTCAGATGCAACAGGAATTTCTCGAGTTCGGCAATCCGTTCGCGAGATATGGGAGTTTGAAGTTAAGGAACGCGTGAGCAACCATCAAAATTTTCGCAAGTCTGATACCCGAAACGAATAACTACTATGGCCTAGGGGAAAAGTGCACACACTATTGAAATCGGGCGAGATTCTACTTTCAGATGCAACTGGAATTTCTCGAGTTCGTCAATCCGTTCGCGAGATATGGGAGTTTGAAATTTAGGAATGGTTGAGAAACCATCAAAATTTTCGCAAGTCTGTTACTCGAAACCAATAACTACTATGGTCTAGGGGAAAAGTACACACACCATTGTAATCGGGCGAGATTCTACTTTCAGATGCAACAGGAATTTCTCGAGTTCGTCAATCCGTTCGCGAGATATGGGAGTTTGAGGTTAAGGAACGCTTGAGCAACCATCAAAATTTTCGCAAGTCTGATACTCGAAACCAATAACGAATATGGCCTAGGGGAAAAGTACACACACCATTGTAATCGGGCGAGTTTCTACTTTCAGATGCAACAGGAATTTCTCGAGTTCGTCAATCCGCTCGCGAGATACGGGAGTTTGAAGTTAAGGAATGGTTGAGAAACCACCAAAATTTTCGCTGATTTGATACTCGAAACCAATAACTGGAATGGCGTAGGGAAAAAGTACACATACCGTTGTAATCGGTCGAGTTTCTACTTTCAGATGCAACAGGAATTTCTCGAGTTCGTCAATCCGTTCGCGAGATATGGGAGTTTGAGGTTAAGGAATGGTTGAGAATCCATCAAAACCTTCGCAAGTCTGATACTCGAAACCAATAACTACTATGATCTAGGGGAAAAGTGCACACACCATTGTAATCGGGCGAGTGTGTACTTTCAGATGCAACAGGAATGTCTCGAGTTCGTCAATCCGTTCGCGAGATATGGGAGTTTGAAATTAAGGAATGGTTGAGAAACCATCAAAATTTTCGCAAGTCTGACACCTGAAGCCAATAACTGTATTGGCCTAGGGAAAAAGTACACATACCGTTGAAATCGGGCGAGTTTCTCCTTTCAGATGCAATAGGAATTACTCGAGTTCGTCAATCCGTTCGCGAGATATGGGAGTTTGAAATTAAGGAATGGTTGAGAAACCATCAAAATTTTCGCTGGTCTGATACTCGAAACCAATAACTGCAATGGCCTAGGGGAAAAGTACACACACCATTGAAATCGGGCGAGATTCTACTTTCAGATGCAACTGGAATTTCTCGAGTTCGTCAATCCGTTCGCGAAATATGGGAGTTCGAAGTTAAGGAAAGGTTGAGAAACCATCAAAATTTTCGCAGGTCTGATACTCGAAACCAATAACTACTATGGTCTAGGGGAAAAGTACACACACCATTGTAATCGGGCGAGTTTCTACTTTCAGATGCAACAGGAATTTCTCGAGTTCGTCAATCCCTTCGCGAGATATGGGAGTTTGAAGTTAAGGAACGCTTGAGCAACCATCAAAATTTTCGCAAGTCTGATACTCGAAACCAATAACTACTATGGCCTAGGGGAAAAGTAAACACACCATTGTAATCGGGCGAGTTTCTACTTTCAGATTCAACGGGAACTTCTCGAGTTCGTCAATCCGTTCGCGAGATATGGAAGTTTGAATTTAAGGAATGGTTGAGAAACCACCAAAATTTTCGCTGATTTGATACTCGAAACCAATAACTGGAATGGCGTAGGGGAAAAGTACACACACCATTGTAATCGGGCGAGTTTCTACTTTCAGATGCAACAGGAATTTCTCGAGTTCGTCAATCCGTTCGCGAGATATGGGAGTTTGAAGTTTAGGAATGGTTGAGAAACCATCAAAATTTTCGCAAGTCTGATACCTAAAGCCAATAACTGTATTGGCCTAGGGAAAAAGTACACATACCGTTGAAATCGGGCGAGTTTCTCCTTTCAGATGCAATAGGAATTACTCGAGTTCGTCAATCCGTTCGCGAGATATGGGAGTTTGAAATTAAGGAATGGTTGATAAACCATCAAAATTTTCGCTGGTCTGATACTCGAAACTAATAACTGCAATGGCCTAGGGGAAAAGTACACACACCTTTGAAATCGGGCGAGATTCTACTTTCAGATGCAACTGGAATTTCTCGAGCTCGTCAATCCGTTCGCGAAATATGGGAGTTCGAAGTTAAGGAAAGGTTGAGAAACCATCAAAATTTTCGCAAGTCTGTTACTCGAAACCAATAACTACTATGGTCTAGGGGAAAAGTACACACACCATTGTAATCGGGCGAGATTCTACTTTCAGATGCAACAGGAATTTCTCGAGTTCGTCAATCCGTTCGCGAGATATGGGAGTTTGAGGTTAAGGAACGCTTGAGCAACCATCAAAATTTTCGCAAGTCTGATACTCGAAACCAATAACGAATATGGCCTAGGGGAAAAGTACACACACCATTGTAATCGGGCGAGTTTCTACTTTCAGATGCAACAGGAATTTCTCGAGTTCGTCAATCCGCTCGCGAGATACGGGAGTTTGAAGTTAAGGAATGGTTGAGAAACCATCAAAATTTTCGCAAGTCTGATACCCGAAACCAATAGCTGGAATGGCCTAGGGAAAAAGTACACATACCGTTGTAATCGGTCGAGTTTCTACTTTCAGATGCAACAGGAATTTCTCGAGTTCGTCAATCCGTTCGCGAGATATGGGAGTTTGAGGTTAAGGAATGGTTGAGAATCCATCAAAACCTTCGCAAGTCTGATACTCGAAACCAATAACTACTATGATCTAGGGGAAAAGTGCACACACCATTGTAATCGGGCGAGTGTGTACTTTCAGATGCAACAGGAATGTCTCGAGTTCGTCAATCCGTTCGCGAGATATGGGAGTTTGAAATTAAGGAATGGTTGAGAAACCATCAAAATTTTCGCAAGTCTGATACCTGAAGCCAATAACTGTATTGGCCTAGGGAAAAAGTACACATACCGTTGAAATCGGGCGAGTTTCTCCTTTCAGATGCAATAGGAATTACTCGATTTCGTCAATCCGTTCGCGAGATATGGGAGTTTGAAATTAAGGAATGGTTGAGAAACCATCAAAATTTTCGCTGGTCTGATACTCGAAACCAATAACTGCAATGGCCTAGGGGAAAAGTACACACACCATTGAAATCGGGCGAGATTCTACTTTCAGATGCAACTGGAATTTCTCGAGTTCGTCAATCCGTTCGCGAAATATGGGAGTTCGAAGTTAAGGAAAGGTTGAGAAACCATCAAAATTTTCGCAGGTCTGATACTCGAAACCAATAACTACTATGGTCTAGGGGAAAAGTACATACACCATTGTAATCGGGCGAGTTTCTACTTTCAGATTCAACGGGAACTTCTCGAGTTCGTCAATCCGTTCGCGAGATATGGAAGTTTGAATTTAAGGAATGGTTGAGAAACCACCAAAATTTTCGCTGATTTGATACTCGAAACCAATAACTGGAATGGCGTAGGGGAAAAGTACACACACCATTGTAATCGGGCGAGTTTCTACTTTCAGATGCAACAGGAATTTCTCGAGTTCGTCAATCCGTTCGCGAGATATGGGAGTTTGAAGTTTAGGAATGGTTGAGAAACCATCAAAATTTTCGCAAGTCTGATACCTAAAGCCAATAACTGTATTGGCCTAGGGAAAAAGTACACATACCGTTGAAATCGGGCGAGTTTCTCCTTTCAGATGCAATAGGAATTACTCGAGTTTGTCAATCCGTTCGCGAGATATGGGAGTTTGAAATTAAGGAATGGTTGATAAACCATCAAAATTTTCGCTGGTCTGATACTCGAAACTAATAACTGCAATGGCCTAGGGGAAAAGTACACACACCTTTGAAATCGGGCGAGATTCTACTTTCAGATGCAACTGGAATTTCTCGAGCTCGTCAATCCGTTCGCGAAATATGGGAGTTCGAAGTTAAGGAAAGGTTGAGAAACCATCAAAATTTTCGCAAGTCTGTTACTCGAAACCAATAACTACTATGGTCTAGGGGAAAAGTACACACACCATTGTAATCGGGCGAGATTCTACTTTCAGATGCAACAGGAATTTCTCGAGTTCGTCAATCCGTTCGCGAGATATGGGAGTTTGAGGTTAAGGAACGCTTGAGCAACCATCAAAATTTTCGCAAGTCTGATACTCGAAACCAATAACGAATATGGCCTAGGGGAAAAGTACACACACCATTGTAATCGGGCGAGTTTCTACTTTCAGATGCAACAGGAATTTCTCGAGTTCGTCAATCCGCTCGCGAGATACGGGAGTTTGAAGTTAAGGAATGGTTGAGAAACCATCAAAATTTTCGCAAGTCTGATACCCGAAACCAATAGCTGGAATGGCCTAGGGAAAAAGTACACATACCGTTGTAATCGGTCGAGTTTCTACTTTCAGATGCAACAGGAATTTCTCGAGTTCGTCAATCCGTTCGCGAGATATGGGAGTTTGAGGTTAAGGAATGGTTGAGAATCCATCAAAACCTTCGCAAGTCTGATACTCGAAACCAATAACTACTATGATCTAGGGGAAAAGTGCACACACCATTGTAATCGGGCGAGTGTGTACTTTCAGATGCAACAGGAATGTCTCGAGTTCGTCAATCCGTTCGCGAGATATGGGAGTTTGAAATTAAGGAATGGTTGAGAAACCATCAAAATTTTCGCAAGTCTGATACCTGAAGCCAATAACTGTATTGGCCTAGGGAAAAAGTACACATACCGTTGAAATCGGGCGAGTTTCTCCTTTCAGATGCAATAGGAATTACTCGAGTTCGTCAATCCGTTCGCGAGATATGGGAGTTTGAAATTAAGGAATGGTTGAGAAACCATCAAAATTTTCGCTGGTCTGATACTCGAAACCAATAACTGCAATGGCCTAGGGGAAAAGTACACACACCATTGAAATCGGGCGAGATTCTACTTTCAGATGCAACTGGAATTTCTCGAGTTCGTCAATCCGTTCGCGAAATATGGGAGTTCGAAGTTAAGGAAAGGTTGAGAAACCATCAAAATTTTCGCAGGTCTGATACTCGAAACCAATAACTACTATGGTCTAGGGGAAAAGTACACACACCATTGTAATCGGGCGAGTTTCTACTTTCAGATGCAACAGGAATTTCTCGAGTTCGTCAATCCCTTCGCGAGATATGGGAGTTTGAAGTTAAGGAACGCTTGAGCAACCATCAAAATTTTCGCAAGTCTGATACTCGAAACCAATAACTACTATGGCCTAGGGGAAAAGTAAACACACCATTGTAATCGGGCGAGTTTCTACTTTCAGATTCAACGGGAACTTCTCGAGTTCGTCAATCCGTTCGCGAGATATGGAAGTTTGAATTTAAGGAATGGTTGAGAAACCACCAAAATTTTCGCTGATTTGATACTCGAAACCAATAACTGGAATGGCGTAGGGGAAAAGTACACACACCATTGTAATCGGGCGAGTTTCTACTTTCAGATGCAACAGGAATTTCTCGAGTTCGTCAATCCGTTCGCGAGATATGGGAGTTTGAAGTTTAGGAATGGTTGAGAAACCATCAAAATTTTCGCAAGTCTGATACCTAAAGCCAATAACTGTATTGGCCTAGGGAAAAAGTACACATACCGTTGAAATCGGGCGAGTTTCTCCTTTCAGATGCAATAGGAATTACTCGAGTTCGTCAATCCGTTCGCGAGATATGGGAGTTTGAAATTAAGGAATGGTTGATAAACCATCAAAATTTTCGCTGGTCTGATACTCGAAACTAATAACTGCAATGGCCTAGGGGAAAAGTACACACACCTTTGAAATCGGGCGAGATTCTACTTTCAGATGCAACTGGAATTTCTCGAGCTCGTCAATCCGTTCGCGAAATATGGGAGTTCGAAGTTAAGGAAAGGTTGAGAAACCATCAAAATTTTCGCAAGTCTGATACCTAAAGCCAATAACTGTATTGGCCTAGGGAAAAAGTACACATACCGTTGAAATCGGGCGAGTTTCTCCTTTCAGATGCAATAGGAATTACTCGAGTTCGTCAATCCGTTCGCGAGATATGGGAGTTTGAAATTAAGGAATGGTTGATAAACCATCAAAATTTTCGCAAGTCTGATACTCGAAACGAATAACTACTATGGCCTAGGGGAAAAGTACACAAACCATTGTAATCGGGTGGGTTTCTACTTTCAGATGCAACAGGAATTTCTCGAGTTCGGCAATCCGTTCGCGAGATATGGGAGTTTGAAGTTAAGGAACGCGTGAGCAACCATCAAAATTTTCGCAAGTCTGATACCCGAAACGAATAACTACTATGGCCTAGGGGAAAAGTGCACACACTATTGAAATCGGGCGAGATTCTACTTTCAGATGCAACTGGAATTTCTCGAGTTCGTCAATCCGTTCGCGAGATATGGGAGTTTGAAATTTAGGAATGGTTGAGAAACCATCAAAATTTTCGCAAGTCTGTTACTCGAAACCAATAACTACTATGGTCTAGGGGAAAAGTACACACACCATTGTAATCGGGCGAGATTCTACTTTCAGATGCAACAGGAATTTCTCGAGTTCGTCAATCCGTTCGCGAGATATGGGAGTTTGAGGTTAAGGAACGCTTGAGCAACCATCAAAATTTTCGCAAGTCTGATACTCGAAACCAATAACGAATATGGCCTAGGGGAAAAGTACACACACCATTGTAATCGGGCGAGTTTCTACTTTCAGATGCAACAGGAATTTCTCGAGTTCGTCAATCCGTTCGCGAGATACGGGAGTTTGAAGTTAAGGAATGGTTGAGAAACCACCAAAATTTTCGCTGATTTGATACTCGAAACCAATAACTGGAATGGCGTAGGGAAAAAGTACACATACCGTTGTAATCGGTCGAGTTTCTACTTTCAGATGCAACAGGAATTTCTCGAGTTCGTCAATCCGTTCGCGAGATATGGGAGTTTGAGGTTAAGGAATGGTTGAGAATCCATCAAAACCTTCGCAAGTCTGATACTCGAAACCAATAACTACTATGATCTAGGGGAAAAGTGCACACACCATTGTAATCGGGCGAGTGTGTACTTTCAGATGCAACAGGAATGTCTCGAGTTCGTCAATCCGTTCGCGAGATATGGGAGTTTGAAATTAAGGAATGGTTGAGAAACCATCAAAATTTTCGCAAGTCTGATACCTGAAGCCAATAACTGTATTGGCCTAGGGAAAAAGTACACATACCGTTGAAATCGGGCGAGTTTCTCCTTTCAGATGCAATAGGAATTACTCGAGTTCGTCAATCCGTTCGCGAGATATGGGAGTTTGAAATTAAGGAATGGTTGAGAAACCATCAAAATTTTCGCTGGTCTGATACTCGAAACCAATAACTGCAATGGCCTAGGGGAAAAGTACACACACCATTGAAATCGGGCGAGATTCTACTTTCAGATGCAACTGGAATTTCTCGAGTTCGTCAATCCGTTCGCGAAATATGGGAGTTCGAAGTTAAGGAAAGGTTGAGAAACCATCAAAATTTTCGCAGGTCTGATACTCGAAACCAATAACTACTATGGTCTAGGGGAAAAGTACACACACCATTGTAATCGGGCGAGTTTCTACTTTCAGATGCAACAGGAATTTCTCGAGTTCGTCAATCCCTTCGCGAGATATGGGAGTTTGAAGTTAAGGAACGCTTGAGCAACCATCAAAATTTTCGCAAGTCTGATACTCGAAACCAATAACTACTATGGCCTAGGGGAAAAGTAAACACACCATTGTAATCGGGCGAGTTTCTACTTTCAGATTCAACGGGAACTTCTCGAGTTCGTCAATCCGTTCGCGAGATATGGAAGTTTGAATTTAAGGAATGGTTGAGAAACCACCAAAATTTTCGCTGATTTGATACTCGAAACCAATAACTGGAATGGCGTAGGGGAAAAGTACACACACCATTGTAATCGGGCGAGTTTCTACTTTCAGATGCAACAGGAATTTCTCGAGTTCGTCAATCCGTTCGCGAGATATGGGAGTTTGAAGTTTAGGAATGGTTGAGAAACCATCAAAATTTTCGCAAGTCTGATACCTAAAGCCAATAACTGTATTGGCCTAGGGAAAAAGTACACATACCGTTGAAATCGGGCGAGTTTCTCCTTTCAGATGCAATAGGAATTACTCGAGTTCGTCAATCCGTTCGCGAGATATGGGAGTTTGAAATTAAGGAATGGTTGATAAACCATCAAAATTTTCGCTGGTCTGATACTCGAAACTAATAACTGCAATGGCCTAGGGGAAAAGTACACACACCTTTGAAATCGGGCGAGATTCTACTTTCAGATGCAACTGGAATTTCTCGAGCTCGTCAATCCGTTCGCGAAATATGGGAGTTCGAAGTTAAGGAAAGGTTGAGAAACCATCAAAATTTTCGCAAGTCTGTTACTCGAAACCAATAACTACTATGGTCTAGGGGAAAAGTACACACACCATTGTAATCGGGCGAGATTCTACTTTCAGATGCAACAGGAATTTCTCGAGTTCGTCAATCCGTTCGCGAGATATGGGAGTTTGAGGTTAAGGAACGCTTGAGCAACCATCAAAATTTTCGCAAGTCTGATACTCGAAACCAATAACGAATATGGCCTAGGGGAAAAGTACACACACCATTGTAATCGGGCGAGTTTCTACTTTCAGATGCAACAGGAATTTCTCGAGTTCGTCAATCCGCTCGCGAGATACGGGAGTTTGAAGTTAAGGAATGGTTGAGAAACCATCAAAATTTTCGCAAGTCTGATACCCGAAACCAATAGCTGGAATGGCCTAGGGAAAAAGTACACATACCGTTGTAATCGGTCGAGTTTCTACTTTCAGATGCAACAGGAATTTCTCGAGTTCGTCAATCCGTTCGCGAGATATGGGAGTTTGAGGTTAAGGAATGGTTGAGAATCCATCAAAACCTTCGCAAGTCTGATACTCGAAACCAATAACTACTATGATCTAGGGGAAAAGTGCACACACCATTGTAATCGGGCGAGTGTGTACTTTCAGATGCAACAGGAATGTCTCGAGTTCGTCAATCCGTTCGCGAGATATGGGAGTTTGAAATTAAGGAATGGTTGAGAAACCATCAAAATTTTCGCAAGTCTGATACCTGAAGCCAATAACTGTATTGGCCTAGGGAAAAAGTACACATACCGTTGAAATCGGGCGAGTTTCTCCTTTCAGATGCAATAGGAATTACTCGAGTTCGTCAATCCGTTCGCGAGATATGGGAGTTTGAAATTAAGGAATGGTTGAGAAACCATCAAAATTTTCGCTGGTCTGATACTCGAAACCAATAACTGCAATGGCCTAGGGGAAAAGTACACACACCATTGAAATCGGGCGAGATTCTACTTTCAGATGCAACTGGAATTTCTCGAGTTCGTCAATCCGTTCGCGAAATATGGGAGTTCGAAGTTAAGGAAAGGTTGAGAAACCATCAAAATTTTCGCAGGTCTGATACTCGAAACCAATAACTACTATGGTCTAGGGGAAAAGTACACACACCATTGTAATCGGGCGAGTTTCTACTTTCAGATGCAACAGGAATTTCTCGAGTTCGTCAATCCCTTCGCGAGATATGGGAGTTTGAAGTTAAGGAACGCTTGAGCAACCATCAAAATTTTCGCAAGTCTGATACTCGAAACCAATAACTACTATGGCCTAGGGGAAAAGTAAACACACCATTGTAATCGGGCGAGTTTCTACTTTCAGATTCAACGGGAACTTCTCGAGTTCGTCAATCCGTTCGCGAGATATGGAAGTTTGAATTTAAGGAATGGTTGAGAAACCACCAAAATTTTCGCTGATTTGATACTCGAAACCAATAACTGGAATGGCGTAGGGGAAAAGTACACACACCATTGTAATCGGGCGAGTTTCTACTTTCAGATGCAACAGGAATTTCTCGAGTTCGTCAATCCGTTCGCGAGATATGGGAGTTTGAAGTTTAGGAATGGTTGAGAAACCATCAAAATTTTCGCAAGTCTGATACCTAAAGCCAATAACTGTATTGGCCTAGGGAAAAAGTACACATACCGTTGAAATCGGGCGAGTTTCTCCTTTCAGATGCAATAGGAATTACTCGAGTTTGTCAATCCGTTCGCGAGATATGGGAGTTTGAAATTAAGGAATGGTTGATAAACCATCAAAATTTTCGCTGGTCTGATACTCGAAACTAATAACTGCAATGGCCTAGGGGAAAAGTACACACACCTTTGAAATCGGGCGAGATTCTACTTTCAGATGCAACTGGAATTTCTCGAGCTCGTCAATCCGTTCGCGAAATATGGGAGTTCGAAGTTAAGGAAAGGTTGAGAAACCATCAAAATTTTCGCAAGTCTGTTACTCGAAACCAATAACTACTATGGTCTAGGGGAAAAGTACACACACCATTGTAATCGGGCGAGATTCTACTTTCAGATGCAACAGGAATTTCTCGAGTTCGTCAATCCGTTCGCGAGATATGGGAGTTTGAGGTTAAGGAACGCTTGAGCAACCATCAAAATTTTCGCAAGTCTGATACTCGAAACCAATAACGAATATGGCCTAGGGGAAAAGAACACACACCATTGTAATCGGGCGAGTTTCTACTTTCAGATGCAACAGGAATTTCTCGAGTTCGTCAATCCGCTCGCGAGATACGGGAGTTTGAAGTTAAGGAATGGTTGAGAAACCATCAAAATTTTCGCAAGTCTGATACCCGAAACCAATAGCTGGAATGGCCTAGGGAAAAAGTACACATACCGTTGTAATCGGTCGAGTTTCTACTTTCAGATGCAACAGGAATTTCTCGAGTTCGTCAATCCGTTCGCGAGATATGGGAGTTTGAGGTTAAGGAATGGTTGAGAATCCATCAAAACCTTCGCAAGTCTGATACTCGAAACCAATAACTACTATGATCTAGGGGAAAAGTGCACACACCATTGTAATCGGGCGAGTGTGTACTTTCAGATGCAACAGGAATGTCTCGAGTTCGTCAATCCGTTCGCGAGATATGGGAGTTTGAAATTAAGGAATGGTTGAGAAACCATCAAAATTTTCGCAAGTCTGATACCTGAAGCCAATAACTGTATTGGCCTAGGGAAAAAGTACACATACCGTTGAAATCGGGCGAGTTTCTCCTTTCAGATGCAATAGGAATTACTCGAGTTCGTCAATCCGTTCGCGAGATATGGGAGTTTGAAATTAAGGAATGGTTGAGAAACCATCAAAATTTTCGCTGGTCTGATACTCGAAACCAATAACTGCAATGGCCTAGGGGAAAAGTACACACACCATTGAAATCGGGCGAGATTCTACTTTCAGATGCAACTGGAATTTCTCGAGTTCGTCAATCCGTTCGCGAAATATGGGAGTTCGAAGTTAAGGAAAGGTTGAGAAACCATCAAAATTTTCGCAGGTCTGATACTCGAAACCAATAACTACTATGGTCTAGGGGAAAAGTACACACACCATTGTAATCGGGCGAGTTTCTACTTTCAGATGCAACAGGAATTTCTCGAGTTCGTCAATCCCTTCGCGAGATATGGGAGTTTGAAGTTAAGGAACGCTTGAGCAACCATCAAAATTTTCGCAAGTCTGATACTCGAAACCAATAACTACTATGGCCTAGGGGAAAAGTAAACACACCATTGTAATCGGGCGAGTTTCTACTTTCAGATTCAACGGGAACTTCTCGAGTTCGTCAATCCGTTCGCGAGATATGGAAGTTTGAATTTAAGGAATGGTTGAGAAACCACCAAAATTTTCGCTGATTTGATACTCGAAACCAATAACTGGAATGGCGTAGGGGAAAAGTACACACACCATTGTAATCGGGCGAGTTTCTACTTTCAGATGCAACAGGAATTTCTCGAGTTCGTCAATCCGTTCGCGAGATATGGGAGTTTGAAGTTTAGGAATGGTTGAGAAACCATCAAAATTTTCGCAAGTCTGATACCTAAAGCCAATAACTGTATTGGCCTAGGGAAAAAGTACACATACCGTTGAAATCGGGCGAGTTTCTCCTTTCAGATGCAATAGGAATTACTCGAGTTCGTCAATCCGTTCGCGAGATATGGGAGTTTGAAATTAAGGAATGGTTGATAAACCATCAAAATTTTCGCTGGTCTGATACTCGAAACTAATAACTGCAATGGCCTAGGGGAAAAGTACACACACCTTTGAAATCGGGCGAGATTCTACTTTCAGATGCAACTGGAATTTCTCGAGCTCGTCAATCCGTTCGCGAAATATGGGAGTTCGAAGTTAAGGAAAGGTTGAGAAACCATCAAAATTTTCGCAAGTCTGATACTCGAAACCAATAACTACTATGGTCTAGGGGGAAAGTACACACACCATTGTAATCGGGCGAGTTTCTACTTTCAGATGCAACAGGAGTTTCTCGAGTTCGTCAATCCGTTCGCGAGATATGGGAGTTTGAAGTTAAGGAACGCTTGAGCAACCATCAAAATTTTCGCAAGTCTGATACTCGAAACCAATAACTGCAATGGCCTAGGGGAAAAGTACACACACCATTGAAATCGGACGAGATTCTACTTTCAGATGCAACTGGAATTTCTCGGGTTCGTCAATCCGTTCGCGAGATATGGGAGTTTGAAGTTAAGGAACCCTTAAGCAACCATCAAAATTTTCGCAAGTCCGATACTCGAAACCAATAACTACTATGGCCTATGGGAAAAGTACACACACCATTGTAATCGGGCGAGTTTCTACCTTCAGATGCAACAGGAATTTCTCGAGTTCGTCAAATCGTTCGCGAGATACGGGAGTTTGAATTTAAGGAATGGTTGAGAAACCACCAAAATTTTCGCTGATTTGATACTCGAAACCAATAACTGGAATGGCCTAAGGGAAAAGTACACACACCATTGTAATCGGGCGAGTTTCTACTTTCAGATGCAACAGGAATTTCTCGAGTTCGTCAATCCGTTCGCGAGATATGGGAGTTTGAAGTTTAGGAATGGTTGAGAAACCATCAAAATTTTCGAAAGTCTGATACCTGAAGCCAATAACTGTATTGGCCTAGGGAAAAAGTACACATACCGTTGAAATCGGGCGAGTTTCTCCTTTCAGATGCAATAGGAATTACTCGAGTTCGTCAATCCGTTCGCGAGATATGAGAGTTTGAAATTAAGGAATGGTTGAGAAACCACCAAAATTTTCGCTGATTTGATACTCGAAACCAATAACTGGAATGGCGTAGGGGAAAAGTACACACACCATTGTAATCGGGCGAGTTTCTACTTTCAGATGCAACAGGAATTTCTCGAGTTCGTCAATCCGTTCGCGAGATATGGGAGTTTGAAGTTTAGGAATGGTTGAGAAACCATCAAAATTTTCGCAAGTCTGATACCTAAAGCCAATAACTGTATTGGCCTAGGGAAAAAGTACACATACCGTTGAAATCGGGCGAGTTTCTCCTTTCAGATGCAATAGGAATTACTCGAGTTCGTCAATCCGTTCGCGAGATATGGGAGTTTGAAATTAAGGAATGGTTGATAAACCATCAAAATTTTCGCTGGTCTGATACTCGAAACTAATAACTGCAATGGCCTAGGGGAAAAGTACACACACCTTTGAAATCGGGCGAGATTCTACTTTCAGATGCAACTGGAATTTCTCGAGCTCGTCAATCCGTTCGCGAAATATGGGAGTTCGAAGTTAAGGAAAGGTTGAGAAACCATCAAAATTTTCGCAAGTCTGATACTCGAAACCAATAACTACTATGGTCTAGGGGGAAAGTACACACACCATTGTAATCGGGCGAGTTTCTACTTTCAGATGCAACAGGAGTTTCTCGAGTTCGTCAATCCGTTCGCGAGATATGGGAGTTTGAAGTTAAGGAACGCTTGAGCAACCATCAAAATTTTCGCAAGTCTGATACTCGAAACCAATAACTGCAATGGCCTAGGGGAAAAGTACACACACCATTGAAATCGGACGAGATTCTACTTTCAGATGCAACTGGAATTTCTCGGGTTCGTCAATCCGTTCGCGAGATATGGGAGTTTGAAGTTAAGGAACCCTTAAGCAACCATCAAAATTTTCGCAAGTCCGATACTCGAAACCAATAACTACTATGGCCTATGGGAAAAGTACACACACCATTGTAATCGGGCGAGTTTCTACCTTCAGATGCAACAGGAATTTCTCGAGTTCGTCAAATCGTTCGCGAGATACGGGAGTTTGAATTTAAGGAATGGTTGAGAAACCACCAAAATTTTCGCTGATTTGATACTCGAAACCAATAACTGGAATGGCCTAAGGGAAAAGTACACACACCATTGTAATCGGGCGAGTTTCTACTTTCAGATGCAACAGGAATTTCTCGAGTTCGTCAATCCGTTCGCGAGATATGGGAGTTTGAAGTTTAGGAATGGTTGAGAAACCATCAAAATTTTCGCAAGTCTGATACCTGAAGCCAATAACTGTATTGGCCTAGGGAAAAAGTACACATACCGTTGAAATCGGGCGAGTTTCTCCTTTCAGATGCAATAGGAATTACTCGAGTTCGTCAATCCGTTCGCGAGATATGAGAGTTTGAAATTAAGGAATGGTTGAGAAACCATCAAAATTTTCGCTGGTCTGATACTCGAAACCAATAACTGCAATGGCCTAGGGGAAAAGTACACACACCATTGAAATCGGGCGAGATTCTACTTTCAGATGCAACTGGAATTTCTCGAGTTCGTCAATCCGTTCGCGAGATATGGGAGTTCGAAGTTAAGGAAAGGTTGAGAAACCATCAAAATTTTCGCAAGTCTGATACTCGAAACCAATAACTACTATGGTCTAGGGGGAAAGTACACACACCATTGTAATCGGGCGAGTTTCTACTTTCAGATGCAACAGGAATTTCTCGAGTTCGTCAATCCGTTCGCGAGATATGGGAGTTTGAAGTTTAGGAATGGTTGAGAAACCATCAAAATTTTCGCAAGTCTGATACCTGAAGCCAATAACTGTATTGGCCTAGGGAAAAAGTACACATACCGTTGAAATCGGGCGAGTTTCTCCTTTCAGATGCAATAGGAATTACTCGAGTTCGTCAATCCGTTCGCGAGATATGAGAGTTTGAAATTAAGGAATGGTTGAGAAACCATCAAAATTTT
Source organism: Ptiloglossa arizonensis (assembly GCF_051014685.1). Classification (NCBI taxonomy): domain Eukaryota; kingdom Metazoa; phylum Arthropoda; class Insecta; order Hymenoptera; family Colletidae; genus Ptiloglossa; species Ptiloglossa arizonensis. The sequence continues at coordinate 128,841 of NW_027478416.1, forward strand.
CGCTGGTCTGATACTCGAAACCAATAACTGCAATGGCCTAGGGGAAAAGTACACACACCATTGAAATCGGGCGAGATTCTACTTTCAGATGCAACTGGAATTTCTCGAGTTCGTCAATCCGTTCGCGAGATATGGGAATTCGAAGTTAAGGAAAGGTTGAGAAACCATCAAAATTTTCGCAAGTCTGATACTCGAAACCAATAACTGCAATGGCCTAGGGGAAAAGTACACACACCATTGAAATCGGGCGAGATTCTACTTTCAGATGCAACAGGAATTTCTCGAGTTCGTCAATCCGTTCGCGAGATATGGGAGTTTGAAGTTTAGGAATGGTTGAGAAACCATCAAAATTTTCGCAAGTCTGATACCTGAAGCCAATAACTGTATTGGTCTAGGGAAAAAGTACACATACCGTTGAAATCGGGCGAGTTTCTCCTTTCGTATGCAATAGGAATTACTCGAGTTCGTCAATCCGTTCGCGAGATATGAGAGTTTGAAATTAAGGAATGGTTGAGAAACCATCAAAATTTTCGCTGGTCTGATACTCGAAACCAATAACTGCAATGGCCTAGGGGAAAAGTACACACACCATTGAAATCGGGCGAGATTCTACTTTCAGATGCAACTGGAATTTCTCGAGTTCGTCAATCCGTTCGCGAGATATGGGAGTTCGAAGTTAAGGAAAGGTTGAGAAACCATCAAAATTTTCGCAAGTCTGATACTCGAAACCAATAACTACTATGGCCTAGGGGAAAAGTACACACACCATTGTAATCGGGCGAGTTTCTACTTTCAGATACAACAGGAATTTCACGAGTTCGTCAATCAGTTCCCGAGATATGGGAGTTTGAAGTTAAGAAATGGTTGAGAAACCATCAAAATTTTCGCAAGCCTGATACTCGAAACCAAGAACTACTATTGCCTAGGGCAAAAATACACATACCGTTGTAATCGGGCGAGTTTCTACTTTCAGATGCAACAGGAATTTCTCGAGTTCGTCAATCCGTTCGCGAGATATGGGAGTTTGAAGTTAAGGAATGGTTGAGAAACCACCAAAATTTTCGCAGATTTGGTACCCGAAACCAATAACTGGAATGGCCTAGGGGAAAAGTACACACACCATTGTAATCGGGCGAGTTTCTACTTTCAGATGCAACAGGAATTTCTCGAGTTCGTCAATACGGTCGCGAGATATGGGAGTTTGAAATTTAGGAATGTTTGAGAAACCATCAAAATTTTCGCAAGTCTGATACCCGAAACCAATAACTGGAATGGCCTAGGGAAAAAGTACACATACCGTTGTAATCGGGCGAGTTTCTACTTTCAGATGCAACTGGAATTTCTCGAGTTCGTCAATCCGTTCGCGAGATATGGGAGTTCGAAGTTAAGGAATGGTTGAGAAACAATCAAAATTTTCGCAAGTCTGATACTCGAAACCAATAACTACTATGGTGTAGGGGAAAAGTACACACACCATTGTAATCGGGCGAGTTTCTACTTTCAGATGCAACAGGAATTTCTCGAGTTCGTCAATGCGTTCGCGAGATATAGGAGTTTGAAGTTAAGGAACACTTGAGCAACCATCAAAATTTTCGCAAGTCTGATACTCGAAACCAATAACTGCAATGGCCTAGGGGAAAAGTACACATTGAAATCGGGCGAGATTCTACTTTCAGATGCAACTGGAATTTCTCGAGTTCGTCAATCCGTTCGCGAGATATGGGAGTTTGAAGTTAAGGAACCCTTAAGCAACCATCAAAATTTTCGCAAGTCTGATACTCGAAACCAATAACTAATATGGCCTAGGGGAAAAGTACGCACACCATTGTAATCGGGCGAGTTTCTACTTTCAGATGCAACAGGAATTTCTCGAGTTCGTCAATCCGTTCGCGAGATATGGGAGTTTGAAGTTAAGGAACGCTTGAGCAACCATCAAAATTTTCGCAAGTCTGATACTCGAAACCAATAACTACTATGGCCTAGGGGAAAAGTAAACACACCATTGTAATCGGGCGAGTTTCTACTTTCAGATTCAACGGGAACTTCTCGAGTTCGTCAATCCGTTCGCGAGATATGGGAGTTTGAAGTTAAGGAATGGTTGAGAAACCACCAAAATTTTCGCTGATTTGATACTCGAAACCAAGAACTTGAATGGCCTAGGGGAAAAGTACACACACCACTGTAATCGGGCGAGTTTCTACTTTCAGATGCAACAGGAATTTCTCGAGTTCGTCAATGCGTTCGCGAGATATGGGAGTTTGAAGTTAAGGAACACTTGAGCAACCATCAAAATTTTCGCAAGTCTGATACTCGAAACCAATAACTGCAATGGCCTAGGGGAAAAGTACACACACCATTGTAATCGGGCGAGTTTCTACTTTCAGATGCAACAGGAATTTCTCGAGTTCGTCAATCCGTTCGCGAGATATGGGAGTTTGAAGTTAAGGAACGCTTGAGTAACCATCAAAATTTTCGCAAGCCTGATACTCGAAACCAAGAACTACTATTGCCTAGGGCAAAAATACACACACCATTGTAATCGGGTGGGTTTCTACATTCAGATGCAACAGGAATTTCTCGAGTTCGTCAATCCGTTCGCGAGATATGGGAGTTTGAAGTTAAGGAACGCTTGAGTAACCATCAAAATTTTCGCAAGTCTGATACTCGAAATCAATAACTAATATGGCCTAAGGGAAAAGTACACCCACCATTGTAATCGGGCGAGTTTCTACTTTCAGATGCAACAGGAATTTCTCAAGTTCGTCAATCCGTTCGCGAGATATGGGAGTTTGAAGTTAAGGAATGGTTGAGAAACCACCAAAATTTTCGCAGATTTGGTACCCGAAACCAATAACTGGAATGGCCTAGGGGAAAAGTACACACACCATTGTAATCGGGCGAGTTTCTACTTTCAGATGCAACAGGAATTTCTCGAGTTCGTCAATACGTTCGCGAGATATGGGAGTTTGAAATTTAGGAATGGTTGAGAAACCATCAAAATTTTCGCAAGTCTGATACCCGAAACCAATAACTACTATGGTCTAGGGGAAAAGTACACACACCATTGTAATCGGGCGAGTTTCTACTTTCAGATGCAACAGGAATTTCTCGAGTTCGTCAATGCGTTCGCGAGATATAGGAGTTTGAAGTTAAGGAACACTTGAGCAACCATAAAAATTTTCGCAAGTCTGATACTCGAAACCAATAACTGCAATGGCCTAGGGGAAAAGTAAACACACCATTGTAATCGGGCGAGTTTCTACTTTCAGATTCAACGGGAACTTCTCGAGTTCGTCAATCCGTTCGCGAGATATGGGAGTTTGAAGTTAAGGAATGGTTGAGAAACCACCAAAATTTTCGCTGATTTGATACTCGAAACCAATAACTGGAATGGCCTAGGGGAAAAGTACACACACCATTGTAATCGGGCGAGTTTCTACTTTCAGATGCAACAGTAATTTCTCGAGTTCGTCAATCCGTTCGCGAGATATGGGAGTTTGAAGTTAAGGAACGCTTGAGTAACCATCAAAATTTTCGCAAGCCTGATACTCGAAACCAAGAACTACTATTGCCTAGGGCAAAAATACACACACCATTGTAATCGGGCGAGTTTCTACTTTCAGATGCAACAGGAATTTCTCGAGTTCGTCAATCCGTTCGCGAGATATGGGAGTTTGAAGTTAAGGAACGCTTGAGTAACCATCAAAATTTTCGCAAGTCTGATACTCGAAATCAATAACTAATATGGCCTAGGGGAAAAGTACACCCACCATTGTAATCGGGCGAGTTTCTACTTTCAGATGCAACAGGAATTTCTCAAGTTCGTCAATCCGTTCGCGAGATATGGGAGTTTGAAGTTAAGGAATGGTTGAGAAACCACCAAAATTTTCGCTGATTTGATACTCGAAACCAAGAACTTGAATGGCCTAGGGGAAAAGTACACACACCACTGTAATCGGGCGAGTTTCTACTTTCAGATGCAACAGGAATTTCTCGAGTTCGTCAATGCGTTCGCGAGATATGGGAGTTTGAAGTTAAGGAACACTTGAGCAACCATCAAAATTTTCGCAAGCCTGATACTCGAAACCAAGAACTACTATTGCCTAGGGCAAAAATACACACACCATTGTAATCGGGTGGGTTTCTACATTCAGATGCAACAGGAATTTCTCGAGTTCGTCAATCCGTTCGCGAGATATGGGAGTTTGAAGTTAAGGAACGCTTGAGTAACCATCAAAATTTTCGCAAGTCTGATACTCGAAACCAATAACTGCAATGGCCTAGGGGAAAAGTACACACACCATTGTAATCGGGCGAGTTTCTACTTTCAGATGCAACAGGAATTTCTCGAGTTCGTCAATCCGTTCGCGAGATATGGGAGTTTGAAGTTAAGGAACGCTTGAGTAACCATCAAAATTTTCGCAAGCCTGATACTCGAAACCAAGAACTACTATTGCCTAGGGCAAAAATACACACACCATTGTAATCGGGTGGGTTTCTACATTCAGATGCAACAGGAATTTCTCGAGTTCGTCAATCCGTTCGCGAGATATGGGAGTTTGAAGTTAAGGAACGCTTGAGTAACCATCAAAATTTTCGCAAGTCTGATACTCGAAATCAATAACTAATATGGCCTAGGGGAAAAGTACACACACCATTGTAATCGGGCGAGTTTCTACTTTCAGATGCAATAGGAATTACTCGAGTTCGTCAATCCGTTCGCGAGATATGGGAGTTTGAAGTTAAGGAATGGTTGAGAAACCACCAAAATTTTCGCAGATTTGATACCCGAAACCAATAACTCGAATGGCCTAGGGGAAAAGTACACACACCATTGTAATCGGGCGAGTTTCTACTTTCAGATGCAACAGGAATTTCTCGAGTTCGTCAATACGTTCGCGAGATATGGGAGTTTGAAATTTAGGAATGGTTGAGAAACCATCAAAATTTTCGCAATTCTGATACTCGAAACCAATAACTACTATGGTCTAGGGGAAAAGTACACACACCATTGTAATCGGGCGAGTTTCTACTTTCAGATGCAACAGGAATTTCTCGAGTTCGTCAATGCGTTCGCGAGATATGGGAGTTTGAAGTTAAGGAACACTTGAGCAACCATCAAAATTTTCTCAAGTCTGATACTCGAAACCAATAACTGCAATGGCCTAGGGGAAAAGTACACACACCATTGTAATCGGGCGAGTTTCTACTTTCAGATGCAACAGGAATTTCTCGAGTTCGTCAATACGTTCGCGAGATATGGGAGTTTGAAATTTAGGAATGGTTGAGAAACCATCAAAATTTTCGCAATTCTGATACCCGAAACCAATAACTGGATTGGCCTAGGGAAAAAGTACACATACCGTTGTAATCGGGCGAGTTTCTACTTTCAGATGCAACTGGAATTTCTCGAGTTCGTCAATCCATTCGCGAGATATGGGAGTTTGAAGTTAAGGAACCCTTAAGCAACCAGCAAAATTTTCGCAAGTCTGATACTCGAAACCAATAACTACTATGGCCTAGGGGAAAAGTACACACACCATTGTAATCGGGCGAGTTTCTACTTTCAGATACAACAGGAATTTCACGAGTTCGTCAATCAGTTCCCGAGATATGGGAGTTTGAAGTTAAGGAATGGTTGAGAAACCATCAAAATTTTCGCAAGCCTGATACTCGAAACCAAGAACTACTATTGCCTAGGGCAAAAATACACATACCGTTGTAATCGGGCGAGTTTCTACTTTCAGATGCAACAGGAATTTCTCGAGTTCGTCAATCCGTTCGCGAGATATGGGAGTTTGAAGTTAAGGAATGGTTGAGAAACCACCAAAATTTTCGCAGATTTGGTACCCGAAACCAATAACTGGAATGGCCTAGGGGAAAAGTACACACACCATTGTAATCGGGCGAGTTTCTACTTTCAGATGCAACAGGAATTTCTCGAGTTCGTCAATACGGTCGCGAGATATGGGAGTTTGAAATTTAGGAATGTTTGAGAAACCATCAAAATTTTCGCAAGTCTGATACCCGAAACCAATAACTGGAATGGCCTAGGGAAAAAGTACACATACCGTTGTAATCGGGCGAGTTTCTACTTTCAGATGCAACTGGAATTTCTCGAGTTCGTCAATCCGTTCGCGAGATATGGGAGTTCGAAGTTAAGGAATGGTTGAGAAACCATCAAAATTTTCGCAAGTCTGATACACGAAACCAATAACTACTATGGTCTAGGGGAAAAGTACACACACCATTGTAATCGGGCGAGTTTCTACTTTCAGATGCAACAGGAATTTCTCGAGTTCGTCAATGCGTTCGCGAGATATAGGAGTTTGAATTTAAGGAACACTTGAGCAACCATCAAAATTTTCGCAAGTCTGATACTCGAAACCAATAACTGCAATGGCCTAGGGGAAAAGTACACATTGAAATCGGGCGAGATTCTACTTTCAGATGCAACTGGAATTTCTCGAGTTCGTCAATCCGTTCGCGAGATATGGGAGTTTGATGTTAAGGAACCCTTAAGCAACCATCAAAATTTTCGCAAGTCTGATACTCGAAACCAATAACTAATATGGCCTAGGGGAAAAGTACACACACCATTGTAATCGGGCGAGTTTCTACTTTCAGATGCAACAGGAATTTCTCGAGTTCGTCAATCCGTTCGCGAGATATGGGAGTTTGAAGTTAAGGAACGCTTGAGCAACCATCAAAATTTTCGCAAGTCTGATACTCGAAACCAATAACTACTATGGCCTAGGGGAAAAGTAAACACACCATTGTAATCGGGCGAGTTTCTACTTTCAGATTCAACGGGAACTTCTCGAGTTCGTCAATCCGTTCGCGAGATATGGGAGTTTGAAGTTAAGGTATGGTTGAGAAACCACCAAAATTTTCGCTGATTTGATACTCGAAACCAGGAACTTGAATGGCCTAGGGGAAAAGTACACACACCATTGCAATCGGGCGAGTTTCTACTTTCAGATGCAACAGGAATTTCTCGAGTTCGTCAATCCGTTCGCGAGATATGGGAGTTTGATGTTAAGGAACCCTTAAGCAACCATCAAAATTTTCGCAAGTCTGATACTCGAAACCAATAACTAATATGGCCTAGGGGAAAAGTACACACACCATTGTAATCGGGCGAGTTTCTACTTTCAGATGCAACAGGAATTTCTCGAGTTCGTCAATCCGTTCGCGAGATATGGGAGTTTGAAGTTAAGGAACGCTTGAGCAACCATCAAAATTTTCGCAAGTCTGATACTCGAAACCAATAACTACTATGGCCTAGGGGAAAAGTAAACACACCATTGTAATCGGGCGAGTTTCTACTTTCAGATTCAACGGGAACTTCTCGAGTTCGTCAATCCGTTCGCGAGATATGGGAGTTTGAAGTTAAGGAATGGTTGAGAAACCACCAAAATTTTCGCTGATTTGATACTCGAAACCAGGAACTTGAATGGCCTAGGGGAAAAGTACACACACCATTGTAATCGGGCGAGTTTCTACTTTCAGGTGCAACAGGAATTTCTCGAGTTCGTCAATGCGTTCGCGAGATATGGGAGTTTGAAGTTAAGGAACACTTGAGCAACCATCAAAATTTTCGCAAGTCTGATACTCGAAACCAATAACTGCAATGGCCTAGGGGAAAAGGACACACACCATTGTAATCGGGCGAGTTTCTACTTTCAGATGCAACAGGAATTTCTCGAGTTCGTCAATCCGTTCGCGAGATATGGGAGTTTGAAGTTTAGGAATGGTTGAGAAACCATCAAAATTTTCGCAAGTCTGATACCTGAAACCAATAACTGGATTGGCCTAGGGAAAAAGTACACATACCGTTGAAATCGGGCGAGTTTCTCCTTTCAGATGCAATAGGAATTACTCGAGTTCGTCAATCCGTTCGCGAGATATGGGAGTTTGAAGTTAAGGAATGGTTGAGAAACCACCAAAATTTTCGCAGATTTGATACCCGAAACCAATAATTGGAATGGCCTAGGGGAAAAGTACACACACCATTGTAATCGGACGAGTTTCTACTTTCAGATGCAACAGGAATTTCTCGAGTTCGTCAATACGTTCGCGAGATATAGGAGTTTGAAATTTAGGAATGGTTGAGAAACCATCAAAATTTTCGCAATTCTGATACCCGAAACCAATAACTGGAATGGCCTAGGGGAAAAGTACACACACCATTGAAATCGGGCGAGATTCTACTTTCAGATGCAACGGGAATTTCTCGAGTTCGTCAATCCGTTCGCGAGATATGGGAGTTTGAAGTTAAGGAACCCTTAAGCAACCATCAAAATTTTCGCAAGTCTGATACTCGAAACCAATAACTACTATGGCCTAGGGGAAAAGTACACCCACCATTGTAATCGGGCGAGTTTCTACTTTCAGATACAACAGGAATTTCACGAGTTCGTCAATCAGTTCCCGAGATATGGGAGTTTGAAGTTAAGGAATGGTTGAGAAACCATCAAAATTTTCGCAAGCCTGATACTCGAAACCAAGAACTACTATTGCCTAGGGCAAAAATACACACACCATTGTAATCGGGTGGGTTTCTACATTCAGATGCAACAGGAATTTCTCGAGTTCGTCAATCCGTTCGCGAGATATGGGAGTTTGAAGTTAAGGAACGCTTGAGTAACCATCAAAATTTTCGCAAGTCTGATACTCGAAATCAATAACTAATATGGCCTAGGGGAAAAGTACACACACCATTGTAATCGGGCGAGTTTCTACTTTCAGATGCAACAGGAATTTCTCAAGTTCGTCAATCCGTTCGCGAGATATGGGAGTTTGAAGTTAAGGAATGGTTGAGAAACCACCAAAATTTTCGCAGATTTGGTACCCGAAACCAATAACTGGAATGGCCTAGGGGAAAAGTACACACACCATTGTAATCGGGCGAGTTTCTACTTTCAGATGCAACAGGAATTTCTCGAGTTCGTCAATACGTTCGCGAGATATGGGAGTTTGAAATTTAGGAATGGTTGAGAAACCATCAAAATTTTCGCAAGTCTGATACCCGAAACCAATAACTGGAATGGCCTAGGGAAAAAGTACACATACCGTTGTAATCGGGCGAGTTTCTACTTTCAGATGCAACAGGAATTTCTCGAGTTCGTCAATACGTTCGCGAGATATGGGAGTTTGAAGTTTAGGAATGGTTGAGAAACCATCAAAATTTTCGCAATTCTGATACTCGAAACCAATAACTACTATGGTCTAGGGGAAAAGTACACACACCATTGTAATCGGGCGAGTTTCTACTTTCAGATGCAACAGGAATTTCTCGAGTTCGTCAATACGTTCGCGAGATATGGGAGTTTGAAGTTAAGGAACACTTGAGCAACCATCAAAATTTTCGCAAGTCTGATACTCGAAACCAATAACTGCAATGGTCTAGGGGAAAAGTACACACACCATTGTAATCGGGCGAGTTTCTACTTTCAGATGCAACAGGAATTTCTCGAGTTCGTCAATGCGTTCGCGAGATATGGGAATTTGAAGTTAAGGAACACTTGAGCAACCATCAAAATTTTCGCAAGTCTGATACTCGAAACCAATAACTGCAATAGCCTAGGGGAAAAGTACACACACCATTGTAATCGGGAGAGTTTCTACTTTCAGATGCAACAGGAATTTCTCGAGTTCGTCAATCCGTTCGCGAGATATGGGAGTTTGAAGTTTAGGAATGGTTGAGAAACCATCAAAATTTTTGCAAGTCTGATACCTGAAACCAATAACTGGATTGGCCTAGGGAAAAAGTACACATACCGTTGAAATCGGGCGAGTTTCTCCGTTCAGATGCAATAGGAATTACTCGAGTTCGTCAATCCGTTCGCGAGATATGGGAGTTTGAAGTTAAGGAATGGTTGAGAAACCACCAAAATTTTCGCAGATTTGATACCCGAAACCAATAACTGGAATGGCCTAGGGGAAAAGTACACACACCATTGTAATCGGGCGAGTTTCTACTTTCAGATGCAACAGGAATTTCTCGAGTTCGTCAATACGTTCGCGGGATATGGGAGTTTGAAATTTAGGAATGGTTGAGAAACCATCAAAATTTTCGCAATTCTGATACCCGAAACCAATAACTGGAATGGCCTAGGGAAAAAGTACACATACCGTTGTAATCGGGCGAGTTTCTACTTTCAGATGCAACTGGAATTTCTCGAGTTCGTCAATCCGTTCGCGAGATATGGGAGTTCGAAGTTAAGGAATGGTTGAGAAACCATCAAAATTTTCGCAAGTCTGATACTCGAAACCAATAACTACTATGGTCTAGGGGAAAAGTACACACACCATTGTAATCGGGCGAGTTTCTACTTTCAGATGCAACAGGAATTTCTCGAGTTCGTCAGTGCGTTCGCGAGATATGGGAGTTTGAAGTTAAGGAACACTTGAGCAACCATCAAAATTTTCGCAAGTCTGTTACTCGAAACCAATAACTGCAATGGCCTAGGGGAAAAGTACACACACCATTGAAATCGGGCGAGATTCTACTTTCAGATGCAACTGGAATTTCTCGAGTTCGTCAATCCGTTCGCGAGATATGGGAGTTTGAAGTTAAGGAACCCTTAAGCAACCATCAAAATTTTCGCAAGTCTGATACTCGAAACCAAGAACTACTATGGCCTAGGGGAAAAGTACACACACCATTGTAATCGGGCGAGTTTCTACTTTCAGATACAACAGGAATTTCACGAGTTCGTCAATCAGTTCCCGAGATATGGGAGTTTGAAGTTAAGGAATAGTTCAGAAACCATCAAAATTTTCGCAAGCCTGATACTCGAAACCAAGAACTACTATTGCCTAGGGCAAAAATACACACACCATTGTAATCGGGTGGGTTTCTACATTCAGATGCAACAGGAATTTCTCGAGTTCGTCAATCCGTTCGCGAGATATGGGAGTTTGAAGTTAAGGAACGCTTGAGCAACCATCAAAATTTTCGCAAGTCTGATACTCGAAACCAATAACTAATATGGCCTAGGGGAAAAGTACACACACCATTGTAATCGGGCGAGTTTCTACTTTCAGATGCAACAGGAATTTCTCAAGTTCGTCAATCCGTTCGCGAGATATGGGAGTTTGAAGTTAAGGAATGGTTGAGAAACCACCAAAATTTTCGCAGATTTGATACGCGAAACCAATAACTGGAATGGCCTAGGGGAAAAGTACACACACCATTGAAATCGGGCGAGATTCTACTTTCAGATGCAACTGGAATTTCTCGAGTTCTTCAATCCCTTCGCGAAATATGGGAGTTCGAAGTTAAGAAATGGTTGAGAAACCATAAAAATTTTCGCAAATCTGATACTCGAAACCGATAACTACTATGGTCTAGGGGAAAAGTACACACACCATTGTAATCGGGCGAGTTTCTACTTTCAGATGCAACTGGAATTTCTCGAGTTCGTTAATCCGTTCGCGAGATATGGGAGTTTGAAATTAAGGAATGTTTGAGAAACCATCAAAATTTTCGCTGGTCTGATACTCGAAACCAATAACTGCAATGGCCTAGGGGAAAAGTACACACACCATTGAAATCGGGCGAGATTCTACTTTCAGATGCAACTGGAATTTCTCGAGTTCTTCAATCCCTTCGCGAAATATGGGACTTCGAAGTTAAGGAATGGTTGAGAAACCATCAAAATTTTCGCAAGTCTGATACTCGAAACCAATAACTACTATGGTCTAGGGGAAAAGTACACACACCATTGTAATCGGGCGAGTTTCTACTTTCAGATACAACAGGAATTTCACGAGTTCGTCAATCAGTTCCCGAGATATGGGAGTTTGAAGTTAAGGAATGGTTGAGTAACCACCAAAATTTTCGCAGATTTGGTACCCGAAACCAATAACTGGAATGGCCTAGGGGAAAAGTACACACACCATTGTAATCGGGCGAGTTTCTACTTTCAGATGCAACAGGAATTTCTCGAGTTCGTCAATACGTTCGCGAGATACGGGAGTTTGAAATTTAGGAATGGTTGAGAAACCATCAAAATTTTCGCAAGTCTGATACCCGAAACCAATAACTGGAATGGCCTAGGGAAAAAGTACACATACCGTTGTAATCGGGCGAGTTTCTACTTTCAGATGCAACAGGAATTTCTCGAGTTCGTCAATACGTTTGCGAGATATGGGAGTTTGAAGTTTAGGAATGGTTGAGAAACCATCAAAATTTTCGCAATTCTGATACTCGAAACCAATAACTACTATGGTCTAGGGGAAAAGTACACACACCATTGTAATCGGGCGAGTTTCTACTTTCAGATGCAACAGGAATTTCTCGAGTTCGTCAATACGTTCGCGAGATATGGGAGTTTGAAGTTAAGGAACACTTGAGCAACCATCAAAATTTTCGCAAGTCTGATACTCGAAACCAATAACTGCAATGGCCTAGGGGAAAAGTACACACACCATTGTAATCGGGCGAGTTTCTACTTTCAGATGCAACAGGAATTTCTCGAGTTCGTCAATGCGTTCGCGAGATATGGGAATTTGAAGTTAAGGAACACTTGAGCAACCATCAAAATTTTCGCAAGTCTGATACTCGAAACCAATAACTGCAATGGCCTAGGGGAAAAGTACACACACCATTGTAATCGGGAGAGTTTCTACTTTCAGATGCAACAGGAATTTCTCGAGTTCGTCAATCCGTTCGCGAGATATGGGAGTTTGAAGTTTAGGAATGGTTGAGAAACCATCAAAATTTTTGCAAGTCTGATACCTGAAACCAATAACTGGATTGGCCTAGGGAAAAAGTACACATACCGTTGAAATCGGGCGAGTTTCTCCTTTCAGATGCAATAGGAATTACTCGAGTTCGTCAATCCGTTCGCGAGATATGGGAGTTTGAAGTTAAGGAATGGTTGAGAAACCACCAAAATTTTCGCAGATTTGATACCCGAAACCAATAACTGGAATGGCCTAGGGGAAAAGTACACACACCATTGTAATCGGGCGAGTTTCTACTTTCAGATGCAACAGGAATTTCTCGAGTTCGTCAATACGTTCGCGGGATATGGGAGTTTGAAATTTAGGAATGGTTGAGAAACCATCAAAATTTTCGCAATTCTGATACCCGAAACCAATAACTGGAATGGCCTAGGGAAAAAGTACACATACCGTTGTAATCGGGCGAGTTTCTACTTTCAGATGCAACTGGAATTTCTCGAGTTCGTCAATCCGTTCGCGAGATATGGGAGTTCGAAGTTAAGGAATGGTTGAGAAACCATCAAAATTTTCGCAAGTCTGATACTCGAAACCAATAACTACTATGGTCTAGGGGAAAAGTACACACACCATTGTAATCGGGCGAGTTTCTACTTTCAGATGCAACAGGAATTTCTCGAGTTCGTCAGTGCGTTCGCGAGATATGGGAGTTTGAAGTTAAGGAACACTTGAGCAACCATCAAAATTTTCGCAAGTCTGTTACTCGAAACCAATAACTGCAATGGCCTAGGGGAAAAGTACACACACCATTGAAATCGGGCGAGATTCTACTTTCAGATGCAACTGGAATTTCTCGAGTTCGTCAATCCGTTCGCGAGATATGGGAGTTTGAAGTTAAGGAACCCTTAAGCAACCATCAAAATTTTCGCAAGTCTGATACTCGAAACCAAGAACTACTATGGCCTAGGGGAAAAGTACACACACCATTGTAATCGGGCGAGTTTCTACTTTCAGATACAACAGGAATTTCACGAGTTCGTCAATCAGTTCCCGAGATATGGGAGTTTGAAGTTAAGGAATGGTTCAGAAACCATCAAAATTTTCGCAAGCCTGATACTCGAAACCAAGAACTACTATTGCCTAGGGCAAAAATACACACACCATTGTAATCGGTTGGGTTTCTACATTCAGATGCAACAGGAATTTCTCGAGTTCGTCAATCCGTTCGCGAGATATGGGAGTTTGAAGTTAAGGAACGCTTGAGCAACCATCAAAATTTTCGCAAGTCTGATACTCGAAACCAATAACTAATATGGCCTAGGGGAAAAGTACACACACCATTGTAATCGGGCGAGTTTCTACTTTCAGATGCAACAGGAATTTCTCAAGTTCGTCAATCCGTTCGCGAGATATGGGAGTTTGAAGTTAAGGAATGGTTGAGAAACCACCAAAATTTTCGCAGATTTGATACGCGAAACCAATAACTGGAATGGCCTAGGGGAAAAGTACACACACCATTGAAATCGGGCGAGATTCTACTTTCAGATGCAACTGGAATTTCTCGAGTTCTTCAATCCCTTCGCGAAATATGGGAGTTCGAAGTTAAGAAATGGTTGAGAAACCATAAAAATTTTCGCAAATCTGATACTCGAAACCGATAACTACTATGGTCTAGGGGAAAAGTACACACACCATTGTAATCGGGCGAGTTTCTATTTTCAGATGCAACTGGAATTTCTCGAGTTCGTTAATCCGTTCGCGAGATATGGGAGTTTGAAATTAAGGAATGGTTGAGAAACCATCAAAATTTTCGCTGGTCTGATACTCGAAACCAATAACTGCAATGGCCTAGGGGAAAAGTACACACACCATTGAAATCGGGCGAGATTCTACTTTCAGATGCAACTGGAATTTCTCGAGTTCGTCAATGCGTTCGCGAGATATGGGAATTTGAAGTTAAGGAACACTTGAGCAACCATCAAAATTTTCGCAAGTCTGATACTCGAAACCAATAACTGCAATGGCCTAGGGGAAAAGTACACACACCATTGTAATCGGGAGAGTTTCTACTTTCAGATGCAACAGGAATTTCTCGAGTTCGTCAATCCGTTCGCGAGATATGGGAGTTTGAAGTTTAGGAATGGTTGAGAAACCATCAAAATTTTTGCAAGTCTGATACCTGAAACCAATAACTGGATTGGCCTAGGGAAAAAGTACACATACCGTTGAAATCGGGCGAGTTTCTCCTTTCAGATGCAATAGGAATTACTCGAGTTCGTCAATCCGTTCGCGAGATATGGGAGTTTGAAGTTAAGGAATGGTTGAGAAACCACCAAAATTTTCGCAGATTTGATACCCGAAACCAATAACTGGAATGGCCTAGGGGAAAAGTACACACACCATTGTAATCGGGCGAGTTTCTACTTTCAGATGCAACAGGAATTTCTCGAGTTCGTCAATACGTTCGCGGGATATGGGAGTTTGAAATTTAGGAATGGTTGAGAAACCATCAAAATTTTCGCAATTCTGATACCCGAAACCAATAACTGGAATGGCCTAGGGAAAAAGTACACATACCGTTGTAATCGGGCGAGTTTCTACTTTCAGATGCAACTGGAATTTCTCGAGTTCGTCAATCCGTTCGCGAGATATGGGAGTTCGAAGTTAAGGAATGGTTGAGAAACCATCAAAATTTTCGCAAGTCTGATACTCGAAACCAATAACTACTATGGTCTAGGGGAAAAGTACACACACCATTGTAATCGGGCGAGTTTCTACTTTCAGATGCAACAGGAATTTCTCGAGTTCGTCAGTGCGTTCGCGAGATATGGGAGTTTGAAGTTAAGGAACACTTGAGCAACCATCAAAATTTTCGCAAGTCTGTTACTCGAAACCAATAACTGCAATGGCCTAGGGGAAAAGTACACACACCATTGAAATCGGGCGAGATTCTACTTTCAGATGCAACTGGAATTTCTCGAGTTCGTCAATCCGTTCGCGAGATATGGGAGTTTGAAGTTAAGGAACCCTTAAGCAACCATCAAAATTTTCGCAAGTCTGATACTCGAAACCAAGAACTACTATGGCCTAGGGGAAAAGTACACACACCATTGTAATCGGGCGAGTTTCTACTTTCAGATACAACAGGAATTTCACGAGTTCGTCAATCAGTTCCCGAGATATGGGAGTTTGAAGTTAAGGAATGGTTCAGAAACCATCAAAATTTTCGCAAGCCTGATACTCGAAACCAAGAACTACTATTGCCTAGGGCAAAAATACACACACCATTGTAATCGGTTGGGTTTCTACATTCAGATGCAACAGGAATTTCTCGAGTTCGTCAATCCGTTCGCGAGATATGGGAGTTTGAAGTTAAGGAACGCTTGAGCAACCATCAAAATTTTCGCAAGTCTGATACTCGAAACCAATAACTAATATGGCCTAGGGGAAAAGTACACACACCATTGTAATCGGGCGAGTTTCTACTTTCAGATGCAACAGGAATTTCTCAAGTTCGTCAATCCGTTCGCGAGATATGGGAGTTTGAAGTTAAGGAATGGTTGAGAAACCACCAAAATTTTCGCAGATTTGATACGCGAAACCAATAACTGGAATGGCCTAGGGGAAAAGTACACACACCATTGAAATCGGGCGAGATTCTACTTTCAGATGCAACTGGAATTTCTCGAGTTCTTCAATCCCTTCGCGAAATATGGGAGTTCGAAGTTAAGAAATGGTTGAGAAACCATAAAAATTTTCGCAAATCTGATACTCGAAACCGATAACTACTATGGTCTAGGGGAAAAGTACACACACCATTGTAATCGGGCGAGTTTCTATTTTCAGATGCAACTGGAATTTCTCGAGTTCGTTAATCCGTTCGCGAGATATGGGAGTTTGAAATTAAGGAATGGTTGAGAAACCATCAAAATTTTCGCTGGTCTGATACTCGAAACCAATAACTGCAATGGCCTAGGGGAAAAGTACACACACCATTGAAATCGGGCGAGATTCTACTTTCAGATGCAACTGGAATTTCTCGAGTTCTTCAATCCCTTCGCGAAATATGGGACTTCGAAGTTAAGGAATGGTTGAGAAACCATCAAAATTTTCGCAAGTCTGATACTCGAAACCAATAACTACTATGGTCTAGGGGAAAAGTACACACACCATTGTAATCGGGCGAGTTTCTACTTTCAGATACAACAGGAATTTCACGAGTTCGTCAATCAGTTCCCGAGATATGGGAGTTTGAAGTTAAGGAATGGTTGAGTAACCACCAAAATTTTCGCAGATTTGATACGCGAAACCAATAACTGGAATGGCCTAGGGGAAAAGTACACACATCATTGAAATCGGGCGATATTCTACTTTCAGATGCAACTGGAATTTCTCGAGTTCGTCCATCCGTTCGCGAGATATGGGATTTCGAAGTTAAAGAATGGTTGAGAAACCATCAAAATTTTCGCAAGTCTGATACTCGAAACCAATAACTACTATGGTCTAAGGGAAAAGTACACACACCATTGAAATCGGGCGAGATTCTACTTTCAGATGCAACTGGAATTTCTCGAGTTCGTCAATCCGTTCGCGAGATATGAGAGTTTGAAGTTAAGGAACGCTTGAGCAACCATCAAAATTTTCGCAAGTCTGATACTCGAAACCAATAACTACTATGGCCTAGGGGAAAAGTACACACACCATTGTAATCGGGCGAGTTTCTACTTTCAGATGCAACAGGAATTTCTCGAGTTCGTCAATCCGTTCGCGAGATATGGGAGTTTGAAGTTAAGGAATGGTTGAGAAACCACCAAAATTTTCGCAGATTTGATACCCGAAACCAATAACTGGAATGGCCTAGGGGAAAAGTACACCCACCATTGTAATCGGGCGAGTTTCTACTTTCAGATGCAACAGGAATTTCTCGAGTTCGTCAATCCGTTCGCGATATATGGGAGTTTGAAGTTAAGGAATGGTTGAGAAACCACCAAAATTTTCGCAGATTTGATACGCGAAACCAATAACTGGAATGGCCTAGGGGAAAAGTACACACACCATTGAAATCGGGCGAGATTCTACTTTCAGATGCAACTGGAATTTCTCGAGTTCTTCAATCCCTTCGCGAAATATGGGAGTTCGAAGTTAAGAAATGGTTGAGAAACCATAAAAATTTTCGCAAATCTGATACTCGAAACCGATAACTACTATGGTCTAGGGGAAAAGTACACACACCATTGTAATCGGGCGAGTTTCTATTTTCAGATGCAACTGGAATTTCTCGAGTTCGTTAATCCGTTCGCGAGATATGGGAGTTTGAAATTAAGGAATGGTTGAGAAACCATCAAAATTTTCGCTGGTCTGATACTCGAAACCAATAACTGCAATGGCCTAGGGGAAAAGTACACACACCATTGAAATCGGGCGAGATTCTACTTTCAGATGCAACTGGAATTTCTCGAGTTCTTCAATCCCTTCGCGAAATATGGGACTTCGAAGTTAAGGAATGGTTGAGAAACCATCAAAATTTTCGCAAGTCTGATACTCGAAACCAATAACTACTATGGTCTAGGGGAAAAGTACACACACCATTGTAATCGGGCGAGTTTCTACTTTCAGATACAACAGGAATTTCACGAGTTCGTCAATCAGTTCCCGAGATATGGGAGTTTGAAGTTAAGGAATGGTTGAGTAACCACCAAAATTTTCGCAGATTTGATACGCGAAACCAATAACTGGAATGGCCTAGGGGAAAAGTACACACATCATTGAAATCGGGCGAGATTCTACTTTCAGATGCAACTGGAATTTCTCGAGTTCGTCCATCCGTTCGCGAGATATGGGATTTCGAAGTTAAAGAATGGTTGAGAAACCATCAAAATTTTCGCAAGTCTGATACTCGAAACCAATAACTACTATGGTCTAAGGGAAAAGTACACACACCATTGAAATCGGGCGAGATTCTACTTTCAGATGCAACTGGAATTTCTCGAGTTCGTCAATCCGTTCGCGAGATATGAGAGTTTGAAGTTAAGGAACGCTTGAGCAACCATCAAAATTTTCGCAAGTCTGATACTCGAAACCAATAACTACTATGGCCTAGGGGAAAAGTACACACACCATTGTAATCGGGCGAGTTTCTACTTTCAGATGCAACAGGAATTTCTCGAGTTCGTCAATCCGTTCGCGAGATATGGGAGTTTGAAGTTAAGGAATGGTTGAGAAACCACCAAAATTTTCGCAGATTTGATACCCGAAACCAATAACTGGAATGGCCTAGGGGAAAAGTACACCCACCATTGTAATCGGGCGAGTTTCTACTTTCAGATGCAACAGGAATTTCTCGAGTTCGTCAATCCGTTCGCGATATATGGGAGTTTGAAGTTAAGGAACGCTTGAGCAACCATCAAACTTTACGCAAGTCTGATACTCGAAACCAATAACTGCAATGGCCTAGAAGAAAAGTACACACACCATTGAAATCGGGCGAGATGCTACTTTCAGATGCATCTGAAATTTCTGGAGTTCGTCAATCCGTTCGCGAGATATGGGAGTTTGAAGTTAAGGAACGCTTGAGCAACCATCAAAATTTTCGCAAGTCTGATACTCGAAACCAATAACTACTCTGGCCTAGGGTAAAAGTACGCACACCATTGTAATCGGGCGTGTTTCTACTTTCAGATGCAACAGGAATTTCTCGAGTTCGTCAATCCGTTCGCGAGATATGGGATTTCGAAGTTAAAGAATGGTTGAGAAACCATCAAAATTTTCGCAAGTCTGATACTCGAAACCAATAACTACTATGGCCTAGGGGTAAAGTGCACACACCATTGTAATCGGGCGAGTTTCTACTTTCAGATGCAACACGAATTTCTCGAGTTCGTCAATCCGTTCGCAAGATATGGGAGTTCGAAGTTAAGGAATGGTTGAGAAACCATCAAAATTTTCGCAAGTCTGATACTCGAAACGAATAACTACTATGGTCTATGGGAAAAGTACACACACCATTGTAATCGGGCGAGGGTGTACTTTCAGATGCAACAGGAACTTCTCGAGTTCGTCGATCCGTTCGCGAGATATGGGAGTTTGAAGTTAAGGAATGGTTGAGAAACCACCAAAATTTTCGCTGATTTGATACTCGAAACCAATAACTGGAATGGCCTAGG
The DNA here is from genome assembly GCF_051014685.1 of Ptiloglossa arizonensis. NCBI lineage: Eukaryota > Metazoa > Arthropoda > Insecta > Hymenoptera > Colletidae > Ptiloglossa > Ptiloglossa arizonensis. Next base: position 148,697 of record NW_027478416.1, read on the forward strand.
GGAAAAGTACACACACTATTGTAATCGGGCGAGTTTCTACTTTCAGATGCAACAGGAATTTCTCGAGTTCGTCAATCCGTTCGCGAGATATGGGAGTTTGAAGTTAAGGAATGGTTGAGAAACCACCAAAATTTTCGCAGATTTGATACCCGAAACCAATAACTGGAATGGCCTAGGGGAAAAGTACACCCACCATTGTAATCGGGCGAGTTTCTACTTTCAGATGCAACAGGAATTTGTCGAGTTCGTCAATCCGTTCGCGATATATGGGAGTTTGAAGTTAAGGAACGCTTGAGCAACCATCAAACTTTACGCAAGTCTGATACTCGAAACCAATAACTGCAATGGCCTAGAAGAAAAGTACACACACCATTGAAATCGGGCGAGATGCTACTTTCAGATGCATCTGAAATTTCTGGAGTTCGTCAATCCGTTCGCGAGATATGGGAGTTTGAAGTTAAGGAACGCTTGAGCAACCATCAAAATTTTCGCAAGTCTGATACTCGAAACCAATAACTACTCTGGCCTAGGGTAAAAGTACGCACACCATTGTAATCGGGCGTGTTTCTACTTTCAGATGCAACAGGAATTTCTCGAGTTCGTCAATCCGTTCGCGAGATATGGGATTTCGAAGTTAAAGAATGGTTGAGAAACCATCAAAATTTTCGCAAGTCTGATACTCGAAACCAATAACTACTATGGCCTAGGGGTAAAGTGCACACACCATTGTAATCGGGCGAGTTTCTACTTTCAGATGCAACACGAATTTCTCGAGTTCGTCAATCCGTTCGCAAGATATGGGAGTTCGAAGTTAAGGAATGGTTGAGAAACCATCAAAATTTTCGCAAGTCTGATACTCGAAACGAATAACTACTATGGTCTATGGGAAAAGTACACACACCATTGTAATCGGGCGAGGGTGTACTTTCAGATGCAACAGGAACTTCTCGAGTTCGTCGATCCGTTCGCGAGATATGGGAGTTTGAAGTTAAGGAATGGTTGAGAAACCACCAAAATTTTCGCTGATTTGATACTCGAAACCAATAACTGGAATGGCCTAGGGGAAAAGTACACACACTATTGTAATCGGGCGAGTTTCTACTTTCAGATGCAACAGGAATTTCTCGAGTTCGTCAATCCGTTCGCGAGATATGGGAGTTTGAAGTTTAGGAATGGTTGAGAAACCATCAAAATTTTCGCAAGTCTGATACCCGAAACCAATAACTGGAATGGCCTAGGGAAAAAGTAAACATACCGTTGAAATCGGGCGAGTTTCTCCTTTCAGATGCAATAGGAATTACTCGAGCTCGTCAATCCGTTCGCGAGATATGGGAGTTTGAAATTAAGGAATGGTTGAGAAACCATCAAAATTTTCGCTGGTCTGATACTCGAAACCAATAACTGGACTGGCCTAGGGGAAAAGTACGCACACCATTGTAATCGGGCGAGTTTCTATTGTCAGATGCAACAAGAATTTCTTGAGTTGGTCAATCCGTTTGCGAGATATGGGAGTTAGAAGTTAAGGAACGCTTGAGAAACCATCAAAATTTTCGCAAGTCTGATACTCGAAACCAATAACTACTATGGCCTAGGGCAAAATTACACAAACCCTTGTAATCGGGCGAGCTCCTGCTTTCAGATGCAAAAGGAATTTCTAGAGTTCGTCAATTTGTTCGCGAGATATGGGAGTTTGAAGTTAAGGAATGGTTGAGAAACCATCAAAATTTTCGCAAGTCTGATACCCGAAACCAATAACTGGAATGGCCTAGGGGAAAAGAACACACACCATTGAAATTGGGCGAGATTCTACTTTCAGATGCAACTGGAATTTCTCGAGTTCGTCAATCGGTTCGCGAGATATGGGAGTTTGAAGTTAAGGAACGCTTGAGCAACCATCAAAATTTTCGCAAGTCTGATACTCGAAACCAATAACTACTATGGCCTAGGGGAAAAGTACACATACCGTTGTAATCGGGAGACTTTCTACTTTCAGATGCAACAGGAATTTCTAGAGTTCGTCAATCCGTTCGAGAGATATGGGAGTTTGAAGTTAAGGAACGCTTGAGCAACCATCAAAATTTTCGCAAGTCTGATACTCGAAACCAATAACTGCAATGGCCTAGGGGAAAAGTACACATACCGTTGTAATCGGGAGAGCTTCTACTTTCAGATGCAACAGGAATTTCTAGAGTTCGTCAATCCGTTCGAGAGATATGGGAGTTTGAAGTTAAGGAACGCTTGAGCAACCATCAAAATTTTCGCAAGTCTGATACTCGAAACCAATAACTACTATGGCCTAGGGGAAAAGTACACACACCATTGTAATCGGGCGTTTGTCTACTTTCAGATGCAACAGGAATGTCTCGAGTTCGTCAATCCGTTCGAGAGATATGGGAGTTTGAAGTTAAGGAACGCTTGAGCAACCATCAAAATTTTCGCAAGTCTGATACTCGACAGCAATAACTGCAATGGCCTAGGGGAAAAGTACACACACCATTGAAATCGGGCGAGATTCTACTTTCAGATGCAACAGGAATTTCTCGAGTTCGTCAATCCGTTCGCGAGATATGGGAGTTTGAAGTTAAGGAACGCTTGAGCAACCATCAAAATTTTCGCAAGTCTGATACTCGAAACCAATAATTACTATGGCCTAGGGGAAAAGTACACACACCATTGTAATCGGGCGAGTTTCTACTTTCAGATGCAACAGGAATTTCTCGAGTTCGTCAATCCGTTCGCGAGATATGGGAGTTTGAAGTTAAGGAATGGTTGAGAAACCATCAAAATTTTCGCAAGTCTGATACTCGAAACCAATAACTGCAATGGCCTAGGGGAAAAGTACACACACCATTGAAATCGGGCGAGATTCTACTTTCAGATGCAACAGGAATTTGTCGAGTTCGTCAATCCGTTCGCGAGATATGGGAGTTTGAAGTTAAGGAACGTTTGAGCAACCATCAAAATTTTCGCAAGTCTGATACTCGAAACCAATAACTACTATGGCCTAGGGGAAAAGTACACATACCGTTGTAATCGGGAGAGTTTCTACTTTCAGATGCAACAGGAATTTCTAGAGTTCGTCAATCCGTTCGAGAGATATGGGAGTTTGAAGTTAAGGAACGCTTGAGCAACCATCAAAATTTTCGCAAGTCTGATACTCGAAACCAATAACTGCAATGGCCTAGGGGAAAAGTACACATACCGTTGTAATCGGGAGAGTTTCTACTTTCAGATGCCACAGGAATTTCTAGAGTTCGTCAATCCGTTCGAGAGATATGGGAGTTTGAAGTTAAGGAACGCTTGAGCAACCATCAAAATTTTCGCAAGTCTGATACTCGAAACCAATAACTACTATGGCCTAGGGGAGAAGTACACATACCGTTGTAATCGGGCGAGTTTCTACTTTCAGATGCAACAGGAATTTCTCGAGTTCGTCAATCCGTTCGCGAGATATGGGAGTTTGAAGTTAAGGAATGGTTGATAATCCATCAAAACTTTCGCAAGTCTGATACTCGAAACCAGTAACTACTATGGTCTAGGGGTAAAGTGCACACACCATTGTAATCGGGCGAGTTTCTACTTTCAGATGCAACAGGAATTTCTAGAGTTCGTCAATCCGTTCGCGAGATATGGGAGTTTGAAGTTAAGGAACGCTTGAGCAACCATCAAAATTTTCGCAAGTCTGATACTCGAAACCAATAACTGCAACGGCCTAGGGGAAAAGTACACAAACCATTGAAATCGGGCGAGATTCTACTTTCAGATGCAACTGGAATTTCTCGAGTTCGTCAATCCGTTCGCGAGATATGGGAGTTTGAAGTTAAGGAACGCTTGAGCAACCATCAAAAGTTTTGCAAGTCTGATGCTCGAAACCAATAACTGCAATGGGCTAGGGGAAAAGTACACACACCATTGAAATCGGGCGAGATTCTACTTTCAGATGCAACTGGAATTTCTCGAGTTCGTCAATCCGTTCGCGAGATATGGGAGGTCGAAGTTAAGTAATGGTTGAGAAACCATCTAAATTTTCGCAAGTCTGATACTCGAAACCAATAACTACTATGGTCTAGGGGAAAAGTACACACACCATTGTAATCGGGCTAGTTTCTACTTTCAGATGCAACAGGAATTTCTCGAGTTCGTCAATCCGTTCGCGAGATATGGGAGTTTGAAGTTAAGGAACGCTTGAGCAACCATCAAAATTTTCGCAAGTCTGATACTCGAAACCAATAACTGCAATGGCCTAGGGGAAAAGTACACACACCATTGAAATCGGGCGAGATTCTACTTTCAGATGCAACTGGAATTTCTCGAGTTCGTCAATCCGTTCGCGAGATATGGGAGTTTGAAGTTAAGGAACGCTTGAGCAACCATAAAATTTTCGCAAGTCTGATACTCGAAACCAATAACTACTATGGCCTAGGGGAAAAGTACACACACCATTGAAATCGGGCGAGATTCTACTTTCAGATGCAACTGGAATTTCTCGAGTTCGTCAATCCGTTCGCGAGATATGGGAGTTTGAAGTTAAGAAACGCTTGAGCAACCATCAAAATTTTCGCAAGTCTGATACTCGAAACCAATAACTACTATGGCCTAGGGGAAAAGTACACACACCATTGTAATCGGGTGGGTTTCTACTTTCAGATGCAAGAGGAATTTCTCGAGTTCGTCAACCCGTTCGCTAGATATGGGAGTTTGAAGTTAAGGAACGCTTGAGCAACCATCAAAATTTTCGCAAGTCTGATACTCGAAACCTATAACTACTATGGCCTAGGGGAAAAGTTCACACACCATTGTAATCGGGCGAGTTTCTACTTTCAGATTCAACAGGAATTTCTCGAGTTCGTCAATCCGTTCGCGAGATATGGGAGTTTGAAGTTAAGGAATGGTTGAGAAACCACCAAAATTTTCGCAGATTTGATACTCGAAACCAATAACTGGAATGGCGTAGGGGAAAAGTACACACACCATTGTAATCGGGCGAGTTGCTACTTTCAGATGCAACAGGAATTTCTCTGAGTTCGTCAATCAGTTCCCGAGATATGCGAGTTTGAAGTTAAGTAATGGTTGAGAAACCATCAAAATTTTCGCAAGTCTGATACTCGAAACCAAGAACTACTATTGCCTAGGGCAAAAATACACATACCGTTGTAATCGGGAGAGTTTCTACTTTCAGATGCAACAGGAATTTCTCGAGTTCGTCAATCCGTTCGCGAGATATGAGAGTTTGAAGTTAAGGAACGCTTGAGCAACCATCAAAATTTTCGCAAGTCTGATACTCGAAACCAATAACTACTATGGCCTAGGGGAAAAGTACACACACCATTGTAATCGGTCGAGTTTCTACTTTCAGATGCAACAGGAATTTCTCGAGTTCGTCAATCCGTTCGCGAGATATGGGAGTTTGAAGTTAAGGAATGGTTGAGAAACCATCAAAATTTTCGCAAGTCTGATACTCGAAACCAATAACTGCAATGGCCTAGGGGAAAAGTACACACACCATTGAAATCGGGCGAGATTCTACTTTCAGATGCAACAGGAATTTCTCGAGTCCGTCAATCCGTTCGCGAGATATGGGAGTTTGAAGTTAAGGAACGTTTGAGCAACCATCAAAATTTTCGCAAGTCTGATACTCGAAACCAATAACTACTATGGCCTAGGGGAAAAGTACACATACCGTTGTAATCGGGAGAGTTTCTACTTTCAGATGCAACAGGAATTTCTAGAGTTCGTCAATCCGTTCGAGAGATATGGGAGTTTGAAGTTAAGGAACGCTTGAGCAACCATCAAAATTTTCGCAAGTCTGATACTCGAAACCAATAACTGCAATGGCCTAGGGGAAAAGTACACATACCGTGGTAATCGGGAGAGTTTCTACTTTCAGATGCAACAGGAATTTCTAGAGTTCGTCAATCCGTTCGAGAGATATGGGAGTTTGAAGTAAAGGAACGCTTGAGCAACCATCAAAATTTTCGCAAGTCTGATACTCGAAACCAATAACTACTATGGCCTAGGGGAGAAGTACACATACCGTTGTAATCGGGCGAGTTTCTACTTTCAGATGCAACAGGAATTTCTCGAGTTCGTCAATCCGTTCGCGAGATATGGGAGTTTGAAGTTAAGGAATGGTTGATAATCCATCAAAACTTTCGCAAGTCTGATACTCGAAACCAATAACTACTATGGTCTAGGGGTAAAGTGCACACACCATTGTAATCGGGCGAGTTTCTACTTTCAGATGCAACAGGAATTTCTAGAGTTCGTCAATCCGTTCGCGAGATATGGGAGTTTGAAGTTAAGGAACGCTTGAGCAACCATCAAAATTTTCGCAAGTCTGATACTCGAAACCAATAACTGCAATGGCCTAGGGGAAAAGTACACACACCATTGAAATCGGGCGAGATTCTACTTTCAGATGCAACTGGAATTTCTCGAGTTCGTCAATCCGTTCGCGAGATATGGGAGTTTGAAGTTAAGGAACGCTTGAGCAACCATCAAAAGTTTTGCAAGTCTGATGCTCGAAACCAATAACTGCAATGGGCTAGGGGAAAAGTACACACACCATTGAAATCGGGCGAGATTCTACTTTCAGATGCAACTGGAATTTCTCGAGTTCGTCAATCCGTTCGCGAGATAAGGGAGTTCGAAGTTAAGTAATGGTTGAGAAACCATCTAAATTTTCGCAAGTCTGATACTCGAAACCAATAACTACTATGGTCTAGGGGAAAAGTACACACACCATTGTAATCGGGCGAGTTTCTACTTTCAGATGCAACAGGAATTTCTCGAGTTCGTCAATCCGTTCGCGAGATATGGGAGTTTGAAGTTAAGGAACGCTTGAGCAACCATCAAAATTTTCGCAAGTCTGATACCCGAAACCAATAACTGCAATGGCCTAGGGGAAAAGTACACACACCATTGAAATCGGGCGAGATTCTACTTTCAGATGCAACTGGAATTTCTCGAGTTCGTCAATCCGTTCGCGAGATATGGGAGTTTGAAGTTAAGGAACGCTTGAGCAACCATAAAATTTTCGCAAGTCTGATACTCGAAACCAATAACTACTATGGCCTAGGGGAAAAGTACACACACCATTGAAATCGGGCGAGATTCTACTTTCAGATGCAACTGGAATTTCTCGAGTTCGTCAATCCGTTCGCGAGATATGGGAGTTCGAAGTTAAGGAATGGTTGAGAAACCATCAAAATTTTCGCAAGTCTGATACTCGAAACCAATAACTACTATGGTCTAGGGGAAAAGTACACACACCATTGTAATCGGGCGAGTGTCTACTTTCAGATGCAACAGGAATGTCTCGAGTTCGTCAATCCGTTCGAGAGATATGGGAGTTTGAAGTTAAGGAACGCTTGAGCAACCATCAAAATTTTCGCAAGTCTGGTACTCGAAACCAATAACTGCAATGGCCTAGGGGAAAAGTACACACACCATTGAAATCGGGCGAGATTCTACTTTCAGATGCAACTGGAATTTCTCGAGTTCGTCAATCCGTTCGCGAGATATGGGAGTTTGAAGTTAAGAAACGCTTGAGCAACCATCAAAATTTTCGCAAGTCTGATACTCGAAACCAATAACTGCAATGGCCTAGGGGAAAAGTACACACACCATTGAAATCGGGCGAGATTCTACTTTCAGATGCAACAGGAATTTCTCGAGTTCGTCAATCCGTTCGCGAGATATGGGAGTTTGAAGTTAAGGAACGTTTGAGCAACCATCAAAATTTTCGCAAGTCTGATACTCGAAACCAATAACTGCAATGGCCTAGGGGAAAAGTACACATACCGTGGTAATCGGGAGAGTTTCTACTTTCAGATGCAACAGGAATTTCTAGAGTTCGTCAATCCGTTCGAGAGATATGGGAGTTTGAAGTAAAGGAACGCTTGAGCAACCATCAAAATTTTCGCAAGTCTGATACTCGAAACCAATAACTACTATGGCCTAGGGGAGAAGTACACATACCGTTGTAATCGGGCGAGTTTCTACTTTCAGATGCAACAGGAATTTCTCGAGTTCGTCAATCCGTTCGCGAGATATGGGAGTTTGAAGTTAAGGAATGGTTGATAATCCATCAAAACTTTCGCAAGTCTGATACTCGAAACCAATAACTACTATGGTCTAGGGGTAAAGTGCACACACCATTGTAATCGGGCGAGTTTCTACTTTCAGATGCAACAGGAATTTCTAGAGTTCGTCAATCCGTTCGCGAGATATGGGAGTTTGAAGTTAAGGAACGCTTGAGCAACCATCAAAATTTTCGCAAGTCTGATACTCGAAACCAATAACTGCAATGGCCTAGGGGAAAAGTACACACACCATTGAAATCGGGCGAGATTCTACTTTCAGATGCAACTGGAATTTCTCGAGTTCGTCAATCCGTTCGCGAGATATGGGAGTTTGAAGTTAAGGAACGCTTGAGCAACCATCAAAAGTTTTGCAAGTCTGATGCTCGAAACCAATAACTGCAATGGGCTAGGGGAAAAGTACACACACCATTGAAATCGGGCGAGATTCTACTTTCAGATGCAACTGGAATTTCTCGAGTTCGTCAAACCGTTCGCGAGATATGGGAGTTCGAAGTTAAGTAATGGTTGAGAAACCATCTAAATTTTCGCAAGTCTGATACTCGAAAGCAATAACTACTATGGTCTAGGGGAAAAGTACACACACCATTGTAATCGGGCGAGTTTCTACTTTCAGATGCAACAGGAATTTCTCGAGTTCGTCAATCCGTTCGCGAGATATGGGAGTTTGAAGTTAAGGAACGCTTGAGCAACCATCAAAATTTTCGCAAGTCTGATACTCGAAACCAATAACTGCAATGGCCTAGGGGAAAAGTACACACACTATTGAAATCGGGCGAGATTCTACTTTCAGATGCAACTGGAATTTCTCGAGTTCGTCAATCCGTTCGCGAGATATGGGAGTTTGAAGTTAAGGAACGCTTGAGCAACCATAAAATTTTCGCAAGTCTGATACTCGAAACCAATAACTACTATGGCCTAGGGGAAAAGTACACACACCATTGAAATCGGGCGAGATTCTACTTTCAGATGCAACTGGAATTTCTCGAGTTCGTCAATCCGTTCGCGAGATATGGGAGTTCGAAGTTAAGGAATGGTTGAGAAACCATCAAAATTTTCGCAAGTCTGATACTCGAAACCAATAACTACTATGGTCTAGGGGAAAAGTACACACACCATTGAAATCGGGCGAGTGTCTACTTTCAGATGCAACAGGAATGTCTCGAGTTCGTCAATCCGTTCGAGAGATATGGGAGTTTGAAGTTAAGGAACGCTTGAGCAACCATCAAAATTTTCGCAAGTCTGATACTCGAAACCAATAACTGCAATGGCCTAGGGGAAAAGTACACACACCATTGAAATCGGGCGAGATTCTACTTTCAGATGCAACTGGAATTTCTCGAGTTCGTCAATCCGTTCGCGAGCTATGGGAGTTTGAAGTTAAGGAACGCTTGAGCAACCATCAAAATTTTCGCAAGTCTGATACTCGAAACCAATAACTACTATGGCCTAGGGGAAAAGTACACATACCGTTGTAATCGGGAGACTTTCTACTTTCAGATGCAACAGGAATTTCTAGAGTTCGTCAATCCGTTCGAGAGATATGGGAGTTTGAAGTTAAGGAACGCTTGAGCAACCATCAAAATTTTCGCAAGTCTGATACTCGAAACCAATAACTACTATGGCCTAGGGGAAAAGTACACACACCATTGAAATCGGGCGAGACTCTACTTTCAGATGCAACTGGAATTTCTCGAGTTCGTCAATCCGTTCGCGAGATATGGGAGTTCGAAGTTAAGTAATGGTTGAGAAACCATCTAAATTTTCGCAAGTCTGATACTCGAAACCAATAACTACTATGGCCTAGGGGAAAAGTACACACACCATTGAAATCGGGCGATATTCTACTTTCAGATGCAACTGGAATTTCTCGAGTTCGTCAATCCGTTCGCGAGATATGGGAGTTTGAAGTTAAGAAACGCTTGAGCAACCATCAAAATTTTCGCAAGTCTGATACTCGAAACCAATAACTGCAATGGCCTAGGGGAAAAGTACACACACCATTGAAATCGGGCGAGATTCTACTTTCAGATGCAACTGGAATTTCTCGAGTTCGTCAATCCGTTCGCGAGATATGGGAGTTTGAAGTTAAGGAACGCTTGAGCAACCATCAAAATTTTTGCAAGTCTGATGCTCGAAACCAATAACTGCAATGGGCTAGGGGAAAAGTACACACACCATTGAAATCGGGCGAGATTCTACTTTCAGATGCAACTGGAATTTCTCGAGTTCGTCAATCCGTTCGCGAGATATGGGAGTTCGAAGTTAAGGAACGTTTGAGCAACCATCAAAATTTTCGCAAGTCTGATACTCGAAACCAATAACTACTATGGCCTAGGGGAAAAGTACACATACCGTGGTAATCGGGAGAGTTTCTACTTTCAGATGCAACAGGAATTTCTAGAGTTCGTCAATCCGTTCGAGAGATATGGGAGTTTGAAGTAAAGGAACGCTTGAGCAACCATCAAAATTTTCGCAAGTCTGATACTCGAAACCAATAACTACTATGGCCTAGGGGAGAAGTACACATACCGTTGTAATCGGGCGAGTTTCTACTTTCAGATGCAACAGGAATTTCTCGAGTTCGTCAATCCGTTCGCGAGATATGGGAGTTTGAAGTTAAGGAATGGTTGATAATCCATCAAAACTTTCGCAAGTCTGATACTCGAAACCAATAACTACTATGGTCTAGGGGTAAAGTGCACACACCATTGTAATCGGGCGAGTTTCTACTTTCAGATGCAACAGGAATTTCTAGAATTCGTCAATCCGTTCGCGAGATATGGGAGTTTGAAGTTAAGGAACGCTTGAGCAACCATCAAAATTTTCGCAAGTCTGATACTCGAAACCAATAACTGCAATGGCCTAGGGGAAAAGTACACACACCATTGAAATCGGGCGAGATTCTACTTTCAGATGCAACTGGAATTTCTCGAGTTCGTCAATCCGTTCGCGAGATATGGGAGTTTGAAGTTAAGGAACGCTTGAGCAACCATCAAAAGTTTTGCAAGTCTGATGCTCGAAAGCAATAACTGCAATGGGCTAGGGGAAAAGTACACACACCATTGAAATCGGGCGAGATTCTACTTTCAGATGCAACTGGAATTTCTCGAGTTCGTCAATCCGTTCGCGAGATATGGGAGTTCGAAGTTAAGTAATGGTTGAGAAACCATATAAAATTTTCGCAAGTCTGATACTCGAAGCCAATGACTACTATGGTCTAGGGGAAAAGTACACACACCATTCTAATCGGGCGAGTTTCTACTTTCAGATGCAACAGGAATTTCTCGAGTTCGTCAATCCGTTCGCGAGATATGGGAGTTCGATGTTAAGGAATGGTTGAGAAACCATCAAAATTTTCGCAAGTCTGATACTCGAAACCAATAACTACTATGGTCTAGGGGAAAAGTACACACACCATTGTAATCGGGCGAGTGTCTACTTTCAGATGCAACAGGAATGTCTCGAGTTCGTCAATCCGTTCGAGAGATATGGGAGTTTGAAGTTAAGGAACGCTTGAGCAACCATCAAAATTTTCGCAAGTCTGATACTCGAAACCAATAACTGCAATGGCCTAGGGGAAACGTACACACACCATTGAAATCGGGCGAGATTCTACTTTCAGATGCAACTGGAATTTCTCGAGTTCGTCAATCCGTTCGCGAGATATGGGAGTTTGAAGTTAAGAAACGCTTGAGCAACCATCAAAATTTTCGCAAGTCTGATACTCGAAACCAATAACTACTATGGCCTAGGGGAAAAGTACACACACCATTGTAATCGGGTGGGTTTCTACTTTCAGATGCAAGAGGAATTTCTCGAGTTCGTCAATGCGTTCGCGAGATATGGGAGTTAGAAGTTAAGTAATGGTTGAGAAACCATCAAAATTTTCGCAAGTCTGATATTCGAAACCAATAACTGCAATGGCCTAGGGGAAAAGTACACACACCATTGAAATCGGGCGAGATTCTACTTTCAGATGCAACTGGAATTTCTCGAGTTCGTCAATCCGTTCGCGAGATATGGGAGTTCGAAGTTAAGAAACGCTTGAGCAACCATCAAAATTTTCGCAAGTCTGATACTCGAAACCAATAACTACTATGGCCTAGGGGAAAAGTACACACACCATTGAAATCGGGCGATACTCTACTTTCAGATGCAACTGGAATTTCTCGAGTTCGTCAATCCGTTCGCGAGATATGGGAGTTCGAAGTTAAGTAATGGTTGAGAAACCATCAAAATTTTCGCAAGTCTGATACCCGAAACCAATAACTGCAATGGCCTAGGGGAAAAGTACACAAACCATTGAAATCGGGCGAGATTCTACTTTCAGATGCAACTGGAATTTCTCGAGTTCGTCAATCCGTTCGCGAGATATGGGAGTTTGAAGTTAAGAAACGCTTGAGCAACCATCAAAATTTTCGCAAGTCTGATACTCGAAACCAATAACTACTATGGCCTAGGGGAAAAGTACACACACCATTGTAATCGGGTGGGTTTCTACTTTCAGATGCAAGAGGAATTTCTCGAGTTCGTCAATGCGTTCGCGAGATATGGGAGTTAGAAGTTAAGTAATGGTTGAGAAACCATCAAAATTTTCGCAAGTCTGATATTCGAAACCAATAACTGCAATGGCCTAGGGGAAAAGTACACACACCATTGAAATCGGGCGAGATTCTACTTTCAGATGCAACTGGAATTTCTCGAGTTCGTCAATCCGTTCGCGAGATATGGGAGTTCGAAGTTAAGAAACGCTTGAGCAACCATCAAAATTTTCGCAAGTCTGATACTCGAAACCAATAACTACTATGGCCTAGGGGAAAAGTACACACACCATTGAAATCGGGCGATACTCTACTTTCAGATGCAACTGGAATTTCTCGAGTTCGTCAATCCGTTCGCGAGATATGGGAGTTCGAAGTTAAGTAATGGTTGAGAAACCATCAAAATTTTCGCAAGTCTGATACCCGAAACCAATAACTGCAATGGCCTAGGGGAAAAGTACACAAACCATTGAAATCGGGCGAGATTCTACTTTCAGATGCAACTGGAATTTCTCGAGTTCGTCAATCCGTTCGCGAGATATGGGAGTTTGAAGTAAAGGAACGCTTGAGCAACCATCAAAATTTTCGCAAGTCTGATACTCGAAACCAATAACTACTATGGCCTAGGGGAGAAGTACACATACCGTTGTAATCGGGCGAGTTTCTACTTTCAGATGCAACAGGAATTTCTCGAGTTCGTCAATCCGTTCGCGAGATATGGGAGTTTGAAGTTAAGGAATGGTTGATAATCCATCAAAACTTTCGCAAGTCTGATACTCGAAACCAATAACTACTATGGTCTAGGGGTAAAGTGCACACACCATTGTAATCGGGCGAGTTTCTACTTTCAGATGCAACAGGAATTTCTAGAGTTCGTCAATCCGTTCGCGAGATATGGGAGTTTGAAGTTAAGGAACGCTTGAGCAACCATCAAAATTTTCGCAAGTCTGATACTCGAAACCAATAACTACTATGGTCTAGGGGAAAAGTACACACACCATTGTAATCGGGCGAGTTTCTACTTTCAGATGCAACAGGAATTTCTCGAGTTCGTCAATCCGTTCGCGAGATATGGGAGTTCGAAGTTAAGTAATGGTTGAGAAACCATCAAAATTTTCGCAAGTCTGATACCCGAAACCAATAACTGCAATGGCCTAGGGGAAAAGTACACAAACCATTGAAATCGGGCGAGATTCTACTTTCAGATGCAACTGGAATTTCTCGAGTTCGTCAATCCGTTCGCGAGATATGGGAGTTTGAAGTAAAGGAACGCTTGAGCAACCATCAAAATTTTCGCAAGTCTGATACTCGAAACCAATAACTACTATGGCCTAGGGGAGAAGTACACATACCGTTGTAATCGGGCGAGTTTCTACTTTCAGATGCAACAGGAATTTCTCGAGTTCGTCAATCCGTTCGCGAGATATGGGAGTTTGAAGTTAAGGAACGCTTGAGCAACCATCAAAAGTTTTGCAAGTCTGATGCTCGAAACCAATAACTGCAATGGGCTAGGGGAAAAGTACACACACCATTGAAATCGGGCGAGATTCTACTTTCAGATGCAACTGGAATTTCTCGAGTTCGTCAATCCGTTCGCGAGATATGGGAGTTCGAAGTTAAGTAATGGTTGAGAAACCATCTAAATTTTCGCAAGTCTGATACTCGAAACCAATAACTACTATGGTCTAGGGGAAAAGTACACACACCATTGTAATCGGGCGAGTTTCTACTTTCAGATGCAACAGGAATTTCTCGAGTTCGTCAATCCGTTCGCGAGATATGGGAGTTTGAAGTTAAGGAACGCTTGAGCAACCATCAAAATTTTCGCAAGTCTGATACTCGAAACCAATAACTGCAATGGCCTAGGGGAAAAGTACACACACCATTGAAATCGGGCGAGATTCTACTTTCAGATGCAACTGGAATTTCTCGAGTTCGTCAATCCGTTCGCGAGATATGGGAGTTTGAAGTTAAGGAACGCTTGAGCAACCATAAAATTTTCGCAAGTCTGATACTCGAAACCAATAACTACTATGGCCTAGGGGAAAAGTACACACACCATTGAAATCGGGCGAGATTCTACTTTCAGATGCAACTGGAATTTCTCGAGTTCGTCAATCCGTTCGCGAGATATGGGAGTTCGAAGTTAAGGAATGGTTGAGAAACCATCAAAATTTTCGCAAGTCTGATACTCGAAACCAATAACTACTATGGTCTAGGGGAAAAGTACACACACCATTGAAATCGGGCGAGTGTCTACTTTCAGATGCAACAGGAATGTCTCGAGTTCGTCAATCCGTTCGCGAGATATGGGAGTTCGAAGTTAAGGAATGGTTGAGAAACCATCAAAATTTTCGCAAGTCTGATACTCGAAACCAATAACTACTATGGTCTAGGGGAAAAGTACACACACCATTGAAATCGGGCGAGTGTCTACTTTCAGATGCAACTGGAATTTCTCGAGTTCGTCAATCCGTTCGCGAGATATGGGAGTTCGAAGTTAAGTAATGGTTGAGAAACCATCTAAATTTTCGCAAGTCTGATACTCGAAACCAATAACTACTATGGTCTAGGGGAAAAGTACACACACCATTGTAATCGGGCGAGTTTCTACTTTCAGATGCAACAGGAATTTCTCGAGTTCGTCAATCCGTTCGCGAGATATGGGAGTTTGAAGTTAAGGAACGCTTGAGCAACCATCAAAATTTTCGCAAGTCTGATACTCGAAACCAATAACTGCAATGGCCTAGGGGAAAAGTACACACACCATTGAAATTCGGGCGAGATTCTACTTTCAGATGCAACTGGAATTTCTCGAGTTCGTCAATCCGTTCGCGAGATATGGGAGTTTGAAGTTAAGGAACGCTTGAGCAACCATAAAATTTTCGCAAGTCTGATACTCGAAACCAATAACTACTATGGCCTAGGGGAAAAGTACACACACCATTGAAATCGGGCGAGATTCTACTTTCAGATGCAACTGGAATTTCTCGAGTTCGTCAATCCGTTCGCGAGATATGGGAGTTTGAAGTTAAGGAACGCTTGAGCAACCATCAAAATTTTTGCAAGTCTGATGCTCGAAACCAATAACTGCAATGGGCTAGGGGAAAAGTACACACACCATTGAAATCGGGCGAGATTCTACTTTCAGATGCAACTGGAATTTCTCGAGTTCGTCAATCCGTTCGCGAGATATGGGAGTTCGAAGTTAAGGAACGTTTGAGCAACCATCAAAATTTTCGCAAGTCTGATACTCGAAACCAATAACTACTATGGCCTAGGGGAAAAGTACACATACCGTTGTAATCGGGAGAGTTTCTACTTTCAGATGCAACAGGAATTTCTAGAGTTCATCAATCCGTTCGAGAGATATGGGAGTTTGAAGTTAAGGAACGCTTGAGCAACCATCAAAATTTTCGCAAGTCTGATACTCGATACCAATAACTGCAATGGCCTAGGGGAGAAGTACACATACCGTGGTAATCGGGAGAGTTTCTACTTTCAGATGCAACAGGAATTTCTAGAGTTCGTCAATCCGTTCGAGAGATATGGGTGTTTGAAGTAAAGGAACGCTTGAGCAACCATCAAAATTTTCGCAAGTCTGATACTCGAAACCAATAACTACTATGGCCTAGGGGAGAAGTACACATACCGTTGTAATCGGGCGAGTTTCTACTTTCAGATGCAACAGGAATTTCTCGAGTTCGTCAATCCGTTCGCGAGATATGGGAGTTTGAAGTTAAGGAATGGTTGATAATCCATCAAAACTTTCGCAAGTCTGATACTCGAAACCAATAACTACTATGGTCTAGGGGTAAAGTGCACACACCATTGTAATCGGGCGAGTTTCTACTTTCAGATGCAACAGGAATTTCTAGAGTTCGTCAATCCGTTCGCGAGATATGGGAGTTTGAAGTTAAGGAACGCTTGAGCAACCATCAAAATTTTCGCAAGTCTGATACTCGAAACCAATAACTGCAATGGCCTAGGGGAAAAGTACACACACCATTGAAATCGGGCGAGATTCTACTTTCAGATGCAACTGGAATTTCTCGAGTTCGTCAATCCGTTCGCGAGATATGGGAGTTTGAAGTTAAGGAACGCTTGAGCAACCATCAAAAGTTTTGCAAGTCTGATGCTCGAAACCAATAACTGCAATGGGCTAGGGGAAAAGTACACACACCATTGAAATCGGGCGAGATTCTACTTTCAGATGCAACTGGAATTTCTCGAGTTCGTCAATCCGTTCGCGAGATATGGGAGTTCGAAGTTAAGTAATGGTTGAGAAACCATATAAAATTTTCGCAAGTCTGATACTCGAAGCCAATGACTACTATGGTCTAGGGGAAAAGTACACACACCATTCTAATCGGGCGAGTTTCTACTTTCAGATGCAACAGGAATTTCTCGAGTTCGTCAATCCGTTCGCGAGATATGGGAGTTCGATGTTAAGGAATGGTTGAGAAACCATCAAAATTTTCGCAAGTCTGATACTCGAAACCAATAACTACTATGGTCTAGGGGAAAAGTACACACACCATTGTAATCGGGCGAGTGTCTACTTTCAGATGCAACAGGAATGTCTCGAGTTCGTCAATCCGTTCGAGAGATATGGGAGTTTGAAGTTAAGGAACGCTTGAGCAACCATCAAAATTTTCGCAAGTCTGATACTCGAAACCAATAACTGCAATGGCCTAGGGGAAACGTACACACACCATTGAAATCGGGCGAGATTCTACTTTCAGATGCAACTGGAATTTCTCGAGTTCGTCAATCCGTTCGCGAGATATGGGAGTTTGAAGATAAGAAACGCTTGAGCAACCATCAAAATTTTCGCAAGTCTGATACTCGAAACCAATAACTACTATGGCCTAGGGGAAAAGTACACACACCATTGTAATCGGGTGGGTTTCTACTTTCAGATGCAAGAGGAATTTCTCGAGTTCGTCAATGCGTTCGCGAGATATGGGAGTTCGAAGTTAAGTAATGGTTGAGAAACCATCAAAATTTTCGCAAGTCTGATATTCGAAACCAATAACTGCAATGGCCTAGGGGAAAAGTACACACACCATTGAAATCGGGCGAGATTCTACTTTCAGATGCAACTGGAATTTCTCGAGTTCGTCAATCCGTTCGCGAGATATGGGAGTTCGAAGTTAAGTAATGGTTGAGAAACCATCAAAATTTTCGCAAGTCTGATACCCGAAACCAATAACTGCAATGGCCTAGGGGAAAAGTACACAAACCATTGAAATCGGGCGAGATTCTACTTTCAGATGCAACTGGAATTTCTCGAGTTCGTCAATCCGTTCGCGAGATATGGGAGTTCGAAGTTAAGTAATGGTTGAGAAACCATATAAAATTTTCGCAAGTCTGATACTCGAAGCCAATGACTACTATGGTCTAGGGGAAAAGTACACACACCATTCTAATCGGGCGAGTTTCTACTTTCAGATGCAACAGGAATTTCTCGAGTTCGTCAATCCGTTCGCGAGATATGGGAGTTCGAAGTTAAGGAATGGTTGAGAAACCATCAAAATTTTCGCAAGTCTGATACTCGAAACCAATAACTACTATGGCCTAGGGGAAAAGTACACACACCATTGAAATCGGGCGAGATTCTACTTTGAGATGCAACTAGAATTTCTCGAGTTCGTCAATCCGTTCGCGAGATATGGGAGTTCGAAGTTAAGGAACGCTTGAGCAACCATCAAAATTTTCGCAAGTCTGATACTCGAAACCAATAACTGCAATGGCCTAGGGGAAAAGTACACACACCATTGAAATCGGGCGAGTTTCTACTTTCAGATGCAACAGGAATTTCTCGAGTTCGTCAATCCGTTCGCGAGATATGGGAGTTCGAAGTTAAGGAATGGTTGAGAAACCATCAAAATTTTCGCAAGTCTGATACTCGAAACCAATAACTACTATGGCCTAGGGGAAAAGTACACACACCATTGAAATCGGGCGAGATTCTACTTTCAGATGCAACTAGAATTTCTCGAGTTCGTCAATCCGTTCGCGAGATATGGGAGTTCGAAGTTAAGGAATGGTTGAGAAACCATCAAAATTTTCGCTGGTCTGATACTCGAAACCAATAACTGGAATGGCCTAGGGGAAATGTACACACACCATTGTAATCGGGCGAGTTTCTACTTTCAGATGCAACAGGAATTTCTCGCGTTCGTAAATCCGTTCGCGAGATATGGGAGTTTGAAGTTAAGGAATGGTTGAGAAACCATCAAAATTTTCGCATGTCTGATACCCGAAATCAAGAACTACTATTGCCTAGGGCAAAAATACACATACCGTTCTAATCGGGAGAGTTTCTACTTTCAGATGCAACCGGAGTTTTTCGGATTCGTCAGTACGTTCGCGAAATATCGGAGTTTGGAGTTAAGAGATGGTTGAGAAACCATCAAAATTTTCGCTGGTGTGATACTCGAAACCAATAACTGGAATGGCCTAGGGGAAAAGTACACACACCATTGTAATCGGGCGAGTTTCTACTTTCAGATGCAACAGGAATTTCTCGCGTTCGTAAATCCGTTCGCGAGATATGGGAGTTTGATGTTAAGGAATGGTTGAGAAACCATCAAAATTTTCGCAAGTCTGATCCACGAAACCAATAACTACAATTGCCTAGGGCAAAAATACACATACCGATGTAATCGGGCCAGTTTCTACTTTCAGATGCAACAGGAATTTCTCGAGTTCGTCAATCCGTTCGCGAGATATGGGAGTTTGAAGTTAAGGAACGCTTGAGAAACCATCAAAATTTTCGCATGTCTGATACTCGAAATCAATAACTACTATGGCCTAGGGGAAAAGTACACACTCCATCGTAATCGGGCGAGTTTCTACTTTCAGATACAACAGGAATTTCACGAGTTCGTCAATCAGTTCCCGAGATATGGGAGTTTGAAGTTAAGGAATGGTTGAGAAACCATCAAAATCTTCGCAAGTCTGATACTCGAAACCAATAGCTACTATGGCCTAGGGGAAAAATACACATACCATTGTAATCGGGCCAGTTTCTACTTTCAGATGCAGCAGGAATTTCTCGAGTTCGTCAATCCGTTCGCGAGATATGGGAGTTTGAAGTTAAGGAATGGTTGAGAAACCATCAAAATTTTCGCACGTCTGATACCCGAAATCAAGAACTACTATTGCCTAGGGCAAAAATACACATACCGTTCTAATCGGGAGAGTTTCTACTTTCAGATGCAACCGGAGTTTTTCGGA
The DNA here is from genome assembly GCF_051014685.1 of Ptiloglossa arizonensis. Taxonomy (NCBI): domain Eukaryota; kingdom Metazoa; phylum Arthropoda; class Insecta; order Hymenoptera; family Colletidae; genus Ptiloglossa; species Ptiloglossa arizonensis. The sequence continues at coordinate 168,588 of NW_027478416.1, forward strand.
TTCGTCAGTACGTTCGCGAAATATCGGAGTTTGGAGTTAAGAGATGGTTGAGAAACCATCAAAATTTTCGCTGGTGTGATACTCGAAACCAATAACTGGAATGGCCTAGGGGAAAAGTACACACACCATTGTAATCGGGCGAGTTTCTACTTTCAGATGCAACAGGAATTTCTCGCGTTCGTAAATCCGTTCGCGAGATATGGGAGTTTGATGTTAAGGAATGGTTGAGAAACCATCAAAATTTTCGCAAGTCTGATCCACGAAACCAATAACTACAATTGCCTAGGGCAAAAATACACATACCGATGTAATCGGGCCAGTTTCTACTTTCAGATGCAACAGGAATTTCTCGAGTTCGTCAATCCGTTCGCGAGATATGGGAGTTTGAAGTTAAGGAACGCTTGAGAAACCATCAAAATTTTCGCATGTCTGATACTCGAAATCAATAACTACTATGGCCTAGGGGAAAAGTACACACTCCATCGTAATCGGGCGAGTTTCTACTTTCAGATACAACAGGAATTTCACGAGTTCGTCAATCAGTTCCCGAGATATGGGAGTTTGAAGTTAAGGAATGGTTGAGAAACCATCAAAATCTTCGCAAGTCTGATACTCGAAACCAATAGCTACTATGGCCTAGGGGAAAAATACACATACCATTGTAATCGGGCCAGTTTCTACTTTCAGATGCAGCAGGAATTTCTCGAGTTCGTCAATCCGTTCGCGAGATATGGGAGTTTGAAGTTAAGGAATGGTTGAGAAACCATCAAAATTTTCGCATGTCTGATACCCGAAACCAAGAACTACTATTGCCTAGGGCAGAAATACACATACCGTTGTAATCGGGCGAGTTTCTACTTTCAGATGCAACAGGAATTTCTAGATTTCGTCCATCCGTTCGCGAGATATGGGAGTTTGAAGTCAAGGAATGGTTGAGAAACCATCAAAATTTTCGCTGGTCTGACACTCGAAACCAATAACTGGAATGGCCTAGGGGAAAAGTACACACACCATTGTAATCGGGCGAGTTTCTACTTTCAGATGCAACAGGAATTTCTCGCGTTCGTAAATCCGTTCGCGAGATATGGGAGTTTGATGTTAAGGAATGGTTGAGAAACCATCAAAATTTTCGCAAGTCTGATCCACGAAACCAATAACTACAATTGCCTAGGGCAAAAATACACATACCGATGTAATCGGGCCAGTTTCTACTTTCAGATGCAACAGGAATTTCTCGAGTTCGTCAATCCGTTCGCGAGATATGGGAGTTTGAAGTTAAGGAACGCTTGAGAAACCATCAAAATTTTCGCATCTCTGATACTCGAAATCAATAACTACTATGGCCTAGGGGAAAAGTACACACTCCATCGTAATCGGGCGAGTTTCTACTTTCAGATACAACAGGAATTTCACAAGTTCGTCAATCAGTTCCCGAGATATGGGAGTTTGAAGTTAAGGAATGGTTGAGAAACCATCAAAATCTTCGCAAGTCTGATACTCGAAACCAATAGCTACTATGGCCTAGGGGAAAAATACACATACCATTGTAATCGGGCCAGTTTCTACTTTCAGATGCAGCAGGAATTTCTCGAGTTCGTCAGTCCGTTCGCGAGATATGGGAGTTTGAAGTTAAGGAATGGTTGAGAAACCATCAAAATTTTCGCATGTCTGATACCCGAAACCAAGAACTACTATTGCCTAGGGCAGAAATACACATACCGTTGTAATCGGGCGAGTTTCTACTTTCAGATGCAACAGGAATTTCTAGATTTCGTCCATCCGTTCGCGAGATATGGGAGTTTGAAGTCAAGGAATGGTTGAGAAACCATCAAAATTTTCGCTGGTGTGATACTCGAAACCAATAACTGGAATGGCCTAGGGGAAAAGTACACACACCATTGTAATCGGGCGAGTTTCTACTTTCAGATGCAACAGGAATTTCTCGCGTTCGTAAATCCGTTCGCGAGATATGGGAGTTTGATGTTAAGGAATGGTTGAGAAACCATCAAAATTTTCGCAAGTCTGATCCACGAAACCAATAACTACAATTGCCTAGGGCAAAAATACACATACCGATGTAATCGGGCCAGTTTCTACTTTCAGATGCAACAGGAATTTCTCGAGTTCGTCAATCCGTTCGCGAGATATGGGAGTTTGAAGTTAAGGAACGCTTGAGAAACCATCAAAATTTTCGCATGTCTGATACTCGAAATCAATAACTACTATGGCCTAGGGGAAAAGTACACACTCCATCGTAATCGGGCGAGTTTCTACTTTCAGATACAACAGGAATTTCACGAGTTCGTCAATCAGTTCCCGAGATATGGGAGTTTGAAGTTAAGGAATGGTTGAGAAACCATCAAAATCTTCGCAAGTCTGATACTCGAAACCAATAGCTACTATGGCCTAGGGGAAAAATACACATACCATTGTAATCGGGCCAGTTTCTACTTTCAGATGCAGCAGGAATTTCTCGAGTTCGTCAATCCGTTCGCGAGATATGGGAGTTTGAAGTTAAGGAATGGTTGAGAAACCATCAAAATTTTCGCATGTCTGATACCCGAAACCAAGAACTACTATTGCCTAGGGCAGAAATACACATACCGTTGTAATCGGGCGAGTTTCTACTTTCAGATGCAACAGGAATTTCTAGATTTCGTCCATCCGTTCGCGAGATATGGGAGTTTGAAGTCAAGGAATGGTTGAGAAACCATCAAAATTTTCGCTGGTCTGACACTCGAAACCAATAACTGGAATGGCCTAGGGGAAAAGTACACACACCATTGTAATCGGGCGAGTTTCTACTTTCAGATGCAACAGGAATTTCTCGCGTTCGTAAATCCGTTCGCGAGATATGGGAGTTTGATGTTAAGGAATGGTTGAGAAACCATCAAAATTTTCGCAAGTCTGATCCACGAAACCAATAACTACAATTGCCTAGGGCAAAAATACACATACCGATGTAATCGGGCCAGTTTCTACTTTCAGATGCAACAGGAATTTCTCGAGTTCGTCAATCCGTTCGCGAGATATGGGAGTTTGAAGTTAAGGAACGCTTGAGAAACCATCAAAATTTTCGCATCTCTGATACTCGAAATCAATAACTACTATGGCCTAGGGGAAAAGTACACACTCCATCGTAATCGGGCGAGTTTCTACTTTCAGATACAACAGGAATTTCACAAGTTCGTCAATCAGTTCCCGAGATATGGGAGTTTGAAGTTAAGGAATGGTTGAGAAACCATCAAAATCTTCGCAAGTCTGATACTCGAAACCAATAGCTACTATGGCCTAGGGGAAAAATACACATACCATTGTAATCGGGCCAGTTTCTACTTTCAGATGCAGCAGGAATTTCTCGAGTTCGTCAGTCCGTTCGCGAGATATGGGAGTTTGAAGTTAAGGAATGGTTGAGAAACCATCAAAATTTTCGCATGTCTGATACCCGAAACCAAGAACTACTATTGCCTAGGGCAGAAATACACATACCGTTGTAATCGGGCGAGTTTCTACTTTCAGATGCAACAGGAATTTCTAGATTTCGTCCATCCGTTCGCGAGATATGGGAGTTTGAAGTCAAGGAATGGTTGAGAAACCATCAAAATTTTCGCTGGTCTGACACTCGAAACCAATAACTGGAATGGCCTAGGGGAAAAGTACACACACCATTGTAATCGGGCGAGTTTCTACTTTCAGATGCAACAGGAATTTCTCGCGTTCGTAAATCCGTTCGCGAGATATGGGAGTTTGATGTTAAGGAATGGTTGAGAAACCATCAAAATTTTCGCAAGTCTGATCCACGAAACCAATAACTACAATTGCCTAGGGCAAAAATACACATACCGATGTAATCGGGCCAGTTTCTACTTTCAGATGCAACAGGAATTTCTCGAGTTCGTCAATCCGTTCGCGAGATATGGGAGTTTGAAGTTAAGGAACGCTTGAGAAACCATCAAAATTTTCGCATGTCTGATACTCGAAATCAATAACTACTATGGCCTAGGGGAAAAGTACACACTCCATCGTAATCGGGCGAGTTTCTACTTTCAGATACAACAGGAATTTCACAAGTTCGTCAATCAGTTCCCGAGATATGGGAGTTTGAAGTTAAGGAATGGTTGAGAAACCATCAAAATCTTCGCAAGTCTGATACTCGAAACCAATAGCTACTATGGCCTAGGGGAAAAATACACATACCATTGTAATCGGGCCAGTTTCTACTTTCAGATGCAGCAGGAATTTCTCGAGTTCGTCAATCCGTTCGCGAGATATGGGAGTTTGAAGTTAAGGAATGGTTGAGAAACCATCAAAATTTTCGCATGTCTGATACCCGAAACCAAGAACTACTATTGCCTAGGGCAGAAATACACATACCGTTGTAATCGGGCGAGTTTCTACTTTCAGATGCAACAGGAATTTCTAGATTTCGTCCATCCGTTCGCGAGATATGGGAGTTTGAAGTCAAGGAATGGTTGAGAAACCACCAAAATTTTCGCAAGTCTGATGCGCGAAACCAATAACTACAATTGCCTAGGGCAAAAATACACATACCGTTGTAATCGGGAGAGTTTCTACTTTCAGATGCAGCAGGAATTTCTCGAGTTCGTCAATCCGTTCGCGAGATATGGGAGTTTGAAGTTAAGGAATGGTTGAGAAACCATCAAAATTTTCGCATGTCTGATACCCGAAACCAAGAACTACTATTGCCTAGGGCAGAAATACACATACCGTTGTAATCGGGCGAGTTTCTACTTTCAGATGCAACAGGAATTTCTAGATTTCGTCCATCCGTTCGCGAGATATGGGAGTTTGAAGTCAAGGAATGGTTGAGAAACCACCAAAATTTTCGCAAGTCTGATGCGCGAAACCAATAACTACAATTGCCTAGGGCAAAAATACACATACCGTTGTAATCGGGAGAGTTTCTACTTTCAGATGCAGCAGGAATTTCTCGAGTTCGTCAATCCATTCGCGAGATATGGGAGTTTGAAGTTAAGGAATGGTTGAGAAACCATCAAAATTTTCGCATGTCTGATACCCGAAACCAAGAACTACTATTGCCTAGGGCAGAAATACACATACCGTTGTAATCGGGCGAGTTTCTACTTTCAGATGCAACAGGAATTTCTCGATTTCGTCAATCCGTTCGCGAGATATGGGAGTTTGAAGTCAAGGAATGGTTGAGAAACCATCAAAATTTTCGCAAGTCTGATACGCGAAACCAGTAACTACAAAGGCCAAGTGGAAAAATACACATAGCGTTGTAATCGGGCGAGTATCAGCTTTCAAATGCAACAGGAATTTCTCGTGTTCGTCTATCCGTGCGCGAGATATGGGAGTTTGAAGTTATGGAATGGTTGAGAAACCATCAAAGTTTTCGCAAGTCTGATAGGCGAAACCAATAACTAAAAAGGCCTAGGGGAAAAATACACATACCGTTGTAATCGGGCGAGTATCAGCTTTCAGATGCAACAGGAATTTCTCGTGTTCGTCTATCCGTGCGCGAGATATGGGAGTTTGAAGTTATGTAATGGTTGAGAAACCATCAAAGTTTTCGCAAGTCTGATCCACGAAACCAATAACTACAATTGCCTAGGGCAAAAATACACATACCGATGTAATCGGGAGAGTTTCTACTTTCAGATGCAGCAGGAATTTCTCGAGTTCGTCAATCCGTTCGCGAGATATGGGAGTTTGAAGTTAAGGAATGGTTGAGAAACAATCAAAATTTTCACAAGTCTGATACTCGAAACCAAGAACTTGTATTGCCTAGGGCAGAAATACACATACCGTTGTAATCGGGCGAGTTTCTACTTTCAGATGCAACAGGAATTTCTCGATTTCGTCAATCCGTTCGCGACAGATGGGAGTTTGAAGTTATGGAATGGTTGAGAAACCATCAAAGCTTTCGCAAGTCTGATCCACGAAACCAATAACTACAATTGCCTAGGGCAAAAATACACATACCGTTGTAATCGGGAGAGTTTCTACTTTCAGATGCAACAGGAATTTCTGGAGTTCGTCAATCCGTTCGCGAGATATGGGAGTTTGAAGTTAAGGAATGGTTGAGAAACCATCAAAATTTTCGCAAGTCTGATAGGCGAAACCAATAACTAAAAAGGCCTAGTGGAAAAATACATATACCGTTGTAGTCGGGCGAGTATCAGCTTTCAGATGCAACAGGAATTTCTCGTGTTCGTCAATCCGTTCGCGAGATATGCGAGTTTGAAGTTATGGAATGGTTGAGAAACCATCAAAGTTTTCGCAAGTCTGATCCACGAAACCAATAACTACAATAGCCTAGGGCAAAATAACACATACCGTTGTAATCGGGAGAGTTTCTACTTTCAGATGCAGCAGGAATTTCTCGAGTTCGTCAATCCGTTCGCGAGATATGGGAGTTTGAAATTAAGGAATGGTTGAGAAACCACCAAAATTTTCGCTGATTTGATTCTCGAAACCAATAACTGGAACGGCCTAGGGGAAAAGTACACTTACCGTTGAAATCGGGCGAGTTTCTGCTTTCAGATGCAATAGGAATTTCTCGAGTTCGTCAGTCCGTTCGCGAGATATGGGAGTTTGATGTGAAGGAATGGTTGAGAAACCATCAAAATTTGCGCAAGTTTGATTCCAGAAACAAATAACTACAAAGGCCTAGGGGAAAAATACACATACCGTTGTAACCGGGAGAGTTTCTACTTTCAGATGCAACAGGAATTTCTGGAGTTCGTCAATCCGTTCGCGAGATATGGGAGTTTGAAGTTAAGGAATGGTTGAGAAACCATCAAAATTTTCGCATGTCTGATAGGCGAAACCAATAACTAAAAAGGCCTAGTGGAAAAATACATATATCGTTGTAGTCGGGCGAGTATCAGCTTTCAGATGCAACATGAATTTCTCGTGTTCGTCAATCCGTTCGCGAGATATGGGAGTTTGAAGTTATGGAATGGTTGAGAAACCATCAAAGTTTTCGCAAGTCTGATCCATGAAACCAATAACTACAATAGCCTAGGGCAAAATAACACATACCGTTGTAATCGGGAGAGTTTCTACTTTCAGATGCAGCAGGAATTTCTCGAGTTCGTCAATCCGTTCGCGAGATATGGGAGTTTGAAATTAAGGAATGGTTGAGAAACCATCAAAATTTTCGCTGGTCTGATACTCGAAACCAATAACTACAATTGCCCAGGGCAAAAATACACATACCGTTGTAATCGGGAGAGTTTCTACTTTCAGATGCAGCAGCAATTTCTCGAGTTCGTCAATCCGTTCGCGAGATATGGGAGTTTGAAGTTAAGGAATGTTTGAGAAACCATCAAAATTTTCACAAGTCTGATACTCGAAACCAAGAACTACTATTGCCTAGGGCAGAAATACACATACCGTTGTAATCGGGCGAGTTTCTACTTTCAGATGCAACAGGAATTTCTCGATTTCGTCAATCCGTTCGCGACAGATGGGAGTTTGAAGTTATGGAATGGTTGAGAAACCATCAAAATTTTCGCAAGTCTGATAGGCGAAACCAATAACTAAAAAGGCCTAGTGGAAAAATACATATACCGTTGTAGTCGGGCGAGTATCAGCTTTCAGATGCAACAGGAATTTCTCGTGTTCGTCTATCCGTGCGCGAGATATGGGAGTTTGAAGTTATGGAATGGTTGAGAAACCATCAAAGTTTTCGCAAGTCTGATCCACGAAACCAATAACTACAATTGCCTAGGGCAAAAATACACATACCGTTGTAATCGGGAGAGTTTCTACTTTCAGATGCAGCAGGAATTTCTCGAGTTCGTCAATCCGTTCGCGAGATATGGGAGTTTGAAGTTAAGGAATGTTTGAGAAACCATCAAAATTTTCACAAGTCTGATACTCGAAACCAAGAACTACTATTGCCTAGGGCAGAAATACACATACCGTTGTAATCGGGCGAGTTTCTACTTTCATATGCAACAGGAATTTCTCGAGTTCGTCAATCCGTTCGCGAGATATGAGTGTTTGAAGTTAAGGAATGGTGGAGAAGCAATCAAAATTTTCGCAAGTCTGATACTGGAAATCAATAACTACTCTTGCCTAGGGCAGAAATACACATACCGTTGTAATCGGGCGAGTTTCTACTTTCAGATGCAACAGGAATTTCTCGAGTTCGTCATTCCGTTCGCGACAGATGGGAGTTTGAAGTTATGGAATGGTTGAGAAACCATCAAAATTTTCGCAATTCTGATACTCGAAACCAATAACTACTGTGGCCTAGGGGAAAAGTACACACACCATTGTAATCGGGCGAGTTTCTACTTTCAGATGCAACAGGAATTTCTCGCGTTCGTAAATCCGTTCGCGAGATATGGGAGTTTGAAGTTAAGGAATGGTTGAGAAACCATCAAAATTTTCGCATGTCTGATACCCGAAATCAAGAACTACTATTGCCTAGGGCAAAAATACACATACCGTTCTAATCGGGAGAGTTTCTACTTTCAGATGCAACCGGAGTTTTTCGGATTCGTCAGTACGTTCGCGAAATATCGGAGTTTGGAGTTAAGAGATGGTTGAGAAACCATCAAAATTTTCGCTGGTCTGATACTCGAAACCAATAACTGGAATGGCCTAGGGGAAAAGTACACACACCATTGTAATCGGGCGAGTTTCTACTTTCAGATGCAACAGGAATTTCTCGCGTTCGTAAATCCGTTCGCGAGATATGGGAGTTTGATGTTAAGGAATGGTTGAGAAACCATCAAAATTTTCGCAAGTCTGATCCACGAAACCAGTAACTACAATTCCCTAGGGCAAAAATACACATACCGATGTAATCGGGCCAGTTTCTACTTTCAGATGCAACAGGAATTTCTCGAGTTCGTCAATCCGTTCGCGAGATATGGGAGTTTGAAGTTAAGGAACGCTTGAGAAACCATCAAAATTTTCGCATGTCTGATACTCGAAATCAATAACTACTATGGCCTAGGGGAAAAGTACACACTCCATCGTAATCGGGCGAGTTTCTACTTTCAGATGCAGCAGGAATTTCTCGAGTTCGTCAATCCGTTCGCGAGATATGGGAGTTTGAAGTTAAGGAATGGTTGAGAAACCATCAAAATTTTCGCATGTCTGATACCCGAAACCAAGAACTACTATTGCCTAGGGCAGAAATACACATACCGTTGTAATCGGGCGAGTTTCTACTTTCAGATGCAACAGGAATTTCTAGATTTCGTCCATCCGTTCGCGAGATATGGGAGTTTGAAGTCAAGGAATGGTTGAGAAACCACCAAAATTTTCGCAAGTCTGATGCGCGAAACCAATAACTACAATTGCCTAGGGCAAAAATACACATACCGTTGTAATCGGGAGAGTTTCTACTTTCAGATGCAACAGGAATTTCTCGAGTTCGTCAATCCGTTCGCGAGATATGGGAGTTTGAAGTTAAGGAATGGTTGAGAAACCATCAAAATCTTCGCAAGTCTGATACTCGAAACCAAGAAATACTATTGCCTAGGGCAGAAATACACATACCGTTGTAATCGGGCGAGTTTCTACTTTCAGATGCAACAGGAATATCTCGATTTCGTCAATCCGTTCGCGAGATATGGGAGTTTGAAGTCAAGGAATGGTTGAGAAACCATCAAAATTTTCGCAAGTCTGATACGCGAAACCAGTAACTACAAAGGCCAAGTGGAAAAATACACATACCGTTGTAATCGGGCGAGTATCAGCTTTCAAATGCAACAGGAATTTCTCGAGTTCGTCAATCCGTTCGCGAGATACGGGAGTTTGAAGTTAAGGAATGGTTGAGAAACCATCAAAATTTTCGCAAGTCTGATTGGCGAAACCAATAACTAAAAAGACCTAGGGGAAAAATACACATACCGTTGTAATCGGGCGAGTATCAGCTTACAGATGCAACAGGAATTTCTCGTGTTCGTCTATCCGTGCGCGAGATATGGGAGTTTGAAGTTATGGAATGGTTGAGAAACCATCAAAATTTTCGCAAGTCTGATAGGCGAAACCAATAACTAAAAAGGCCTAGGGGAAAAATACACATACCGTTGTAATCGGGCGAGTATCAGCTTTCAGATGCAACAGGAATTTCTCGTGTTCGTCTATCCGTGCGCGAGATATGGGCGTTTGAAGTTATGGAATTTTTGAGAAACCATCAAAATTTTCACAAGTCTGATACTCGAAACCAAGAACTACTATTGCCTAGGGAAGAAATACACATATCGTTGTAATCGGGCGAGTTTCTACTTTCAGATGCAACAGGAATTTCTCGATTTCGTCAATCCGTTCGCGACAGATGGGAGTTTGAAGTTATGGAATGGTTGAGAAACCATCAAAGTTTTCGCAAGTCTGATCCTCGAAACCAATAACTACTATGGCCAAGGGGAAGAGTACACACACCATTGTAATCGGGCGAGTTTCTACTTTCAGATGCAACAGGAATTTCTCGAGTTCGTCAATCCGTTCGCGAGATATGAGTGTTTGAAGTTAAGGAATGGTGGAGAAGCAATCAAAATTTTCGCAAGTCTGATACTGGAAATCAATAACTACTATTGCCTAGGGCAGAAATACACATACCGTTGTAATCGGGCGAGTTTCTACTTTCAGATGCAACAGGAATTTCTCGAGTTCGTCAATCCGTTCGCGACAGATGGGAGTTTGAAGTTATGGAATGGTTGAGAAACCATCAAAATTTTCGCAATTCTGATACTCGAAACCAATAACTACTGTGGCCTAGGGGAAAAGTACACACACCATTGTAATCGGGCGAGTTTCTACTTTCAGATGCAACAGGAATTTCTCGCGTTCGTAAATCCGTTCGCGAGATATGGGAGTTTGAAGTTAAGGAATGGTTGAGAAACCATCAAAATTTTCGCATGTCTGATACCCGAAATCAAGAACTACTATTGCCTAGGGCAAAAATACACATACCGTTCTAATCGGGAGAGTTTCTACTTTCAGATGCAACCGGAGTTTTTCGGATTCGTCAGTACGTTCGCGAAATATCGGAGTTTGGAGTTAAGAGATGGTTGAGAAACCATCAAAATTTTCGCTGGTCTGATACTCGAAACCAATAACTGGAATGGCCTAGGGGAAAAGTACACACACCATTGTAATCGGGCGAGTTTCTACTTTCAGATGCAACAGGAATTTCTCGCGTTCGTAAATCCGTTCGCGAGATATGGGAGTTTGATGTTAAGGAATGGTTGAGAAACCATCAAAATTTTCGCAAGTCTGATCCACGAAACCAATAACTACAATTGCCTAGGGCAAAAATACACATACCGATGTAATCGGGCCAGTTTCTACTTTCAGATGCAACAGGAATTTCTCGAGTTCGTCAATCCGTTCGCGAGATATGGGAGTTTGAAGTTAAGGAATGGTTGAGAAACCATCAAAATCTTCGCAAGTCTGATACTCGAAACCAATAGCTACTATGGCCTAGGGGAAAAATACACATACCATTGTAATCGCGCCAGTTTCTACTTTCAGATGCAGCAGGAATTTCTCGAGTTCGTCAATCCGTTCGCGAGATATGGGAGTTTGAAGTTAAGGAATGGTTGAGAAACCATCAAAATTTTCGCATGTCTGATACCCGAGACCAAGAACTACTATTGCCTAGGGCAGAAATACACATACCGTTGTAATCGGGCGAGTTTCTACTTTCAGATGCAACAGGAATTTCTAGATTTCGTCCATCCGTTCGCGAGATATGGGAGTTTGAAGTCAAGGAATGGTTGAGAAACCACCAAAATTTTCGCAAGTCTGATGCGCGAAACCAATAACTACAATTGCCTAGGGCAAAAATACACATACCGTTGTAATCGGGAGAGTTTCTACTTTCAGATGCAGCAGGAATTTCTCGAGTTCGTCAATCCGTTCGCGAGATATGGGAGTTTGAAGTTAAGGAATGGTTGAGAAACCATCAAAATTTTCGCATGTCTGATACCCGAAACCAAGAACTACTATTGCCTAGGGCAGAAATACACATACCGTTGTAATCGGGCGAGTTTCTACTTTCAGATGCAACAGGAATTTCTCGATTTCGTCAATCCGTTCGCGAGATATGGGAGTTTGAAGTCAAGGAATGGTTGAGAAACCATCAAAGTTTTCGCAAGTCTGATAGGCGAAACCAATAACTAAAAAGGCCTAGGGGAAAAATACACATACCGTTGTAATCGGGCGAGTATCAGCTTTCAGATGCAACAGGAATTTCTCGTGTTCGTCTATCCGTGCGCGAGATATGGGAGTTTGAAGTTATGGAATGGTTGAGAAACCATCAAAGTTTTCGCAAGTCTGATCCACGAAACCAATAACTACAATTGCCTAGGGCAAAAATACACATACCGATGTAATCGGGAGAGTTTCTACTTTCAGATGCAGCAGGAATTTCTGGAGTTCGTCAATCCGTTCGCGAGATATGGGAGTTTGAAGTTAAGGAATGGTTGAGAAACCATCAAAATTTTCGCAAGTCTGATAGGCGAAACCAATAACTAAAAAGGCCTAGTGGAAAAATACATATACCGTTGTAGTCTGGCGAGTATCAGCTTTCAGATGCAACAGGAATTTCTCGTGTTCGTCAATCCGTTCGCGAGATATGCGAGTTTGAAGTTATGGAATGGTTGAGAAACCATCAAAGTTTTCGCAAGTCTGATCCACGAAACCAATAACTACAATAGCCTAGGGCAAAATAACACATACCGTTGTAATCGGGAGAGTTTCTACTTTCAGATGCAGCATGAATTTCTCGAGTTCGTCAATCCGTTCGCGAGATATGGGAGTTTGAAATTAAGGAATGGTTGAGAAACCACCAAAATTTTCGCTGATTTGATTCTCGAAACCAATAACTGGAACGGCCTAGGGGAAAAGTACACTTACCGTTGAAATCGGGCGAGTTTCTGCTTTCAGATGCAATAGGAATTTCTCGAGTTCGTCAGTCCGTTCGCGAGATATGGGAGTTTGATGTGAAGGAATGGTTGAGAAACCATCAAAATTTGCGCAAGTTTGATTCCAGAAACAAATAACTACAAAGGCCTAGGGGAAAAATACACATACCGTTGTAATCGGGAGAGTTTCTACTTTCAGATGCAACAGGAATTTCTGGAGTTCGTCAATCCGTTCGCGAGATATGGGAGTGTGAAGTTAAGGAATGGTTGAGAAACCATCAAAATTTTCGCAAGTCTGATAGGCGAAACCAATAACTAAAAAGGCCTAGTGGAAAAATACATATACCGTTGTAGTCGGGCGAGTATCAGCTTTCAGATGCAACAGGAATTTCTCGTGTTCGTCAATCCGTTCGCGAGATATGGAGTTTGAAGTTATGGAATGGTTGAGAAACCATCAAAGTTTTCGCAAGTCTGATCCACGAAACCAATAACTACAATAGCTTAGGGCAAAATAACACATACCGTTGTAATCGGGAGAGTTTCTACTTTCAGATGCAGCAGGAATTTCTCGAGTTCGTCAATCCGTTCGCGAGATTAGGGAGTTTGAAATTAAGGAATGGTTGAGAAACCATCAAAATTTTCGCTGGTCTGATACTCGAAACCAATAACTACAATTGCCCAGGGCAAAAATACACATACCGTTGTAATCGGGAGAGTTTCTACTTTCAGATGCAACAGGAATTTCTCGAGTTCGTCAATCCGTTCGCGAGATATGGGAGTTTGAAGTTAAGGAATGGTTGAGAAACCATCAAAATCTTCGCAAGTCTGATCCACGAAACCAATAACTACAATTGCCTAGGGCAAAAATACACATGCCGATGTAATCGGGCCAGTTTCTACTTTCAGATGCAACAGGAATTTCTCGAGTTCGTCAATCCGTTCGCGAGATATGGGAGTTTGAAGTTAAGGAACGCTTGAGAAACCATCAAAATTTTCGCATGTCTGATACTCGAAATCAATAACTACTATGGCCTAGGGGAAAAGTACACACTCCATCGTAATCGGGCGAGTTTCTACTTTCAGATGCAACAGGAATTTCACGAGTTCGTCAATCAGTTCCCGAGATATGGGAGTTTGAAGTTAAGGAATGGTTGAGAAACCATCAAAATCTTCGCAAGTCTGATACTCGAAACCAATAGCTACTATGGCCTAGGGAAAAATACACATACCATTGTAATCGCGCCAGTTTCTACTTTCAGATGCAGCAGGAATTTCTCGAGTTCGTCAATCCGTTCGCGAGATATGGGAGTTTGAAGTTAAGGAATGGTTGAGAAACCATCAAAATTTTCGCATGTCTGATACCCGAAACCAAGAACTACCATTGCCTAGGGCAGAAATACACATACCGTTGTAATCGGGCGAGTTTCTACTTTCAGATGCAACAGGAATTTCTAGATTTCGTCCATCCGTTCGCGAGATATGGGAGTTTGAAGTCAAGGAATGGTTGAGAAACCACCAAAATTTTCGCAAGTCTGATGCGCGAAACCAATAACTACAATTGCCTAGGGCAAAAATACACATACCGTTGTAATCGGGAGAGTTTCTACTTTCAGATGCAGCAGGAATTTCTCGAGTTCGTCAATCCGTTCGCGAGATATGGGAGTTTGAAGTTAAGGAATGGTTGAGAAACCATCAAAATTTTCGCATGTCTGATACCCGAAACCAAGAACTACTATTGCCTAGGGCAGAAATACACATACCGTTGTAATCGGGCGAGTTTCTACTTTCAGATGCAACAGGAATTTCTCGATTTCGTCAATCCGTTCGCGAGATATGGGAGTTTGAAGTCAAGGAATGGTTGAGAAACCATCAAAATTTTCGCAAGTCTGATACGCGAAACCAGTAACTACAAAGGCCAAGTGGAAAAATACACATAGCGTTGTAATCGGGCGAGTATCAGCTTTCAAATGCAACAGGAATTTCTCGTGTTCGTCTATCCGTGCGCGAGATATGGGAGTTTGAAGTTATGGAATGGTTGAGAAACCATCAAAGTTTTCGCAAGTCTGATAGGCGAAACCAATAACTAAAAAGGCCTAGGGGAAAAATACGCATACCGTTGTAATCGGGCGAGTATCAGCTTTCAGATGCAACAGGAATTTCTCGTGTTCGTCTATCCGTGCGCGAGATATGGGAGTTTGAAGTTATGGAATGGTTGAGAAACCATCAAAGTTTTCGCAAGTCTGATCCACGAAACCAATAACTACAATTGCCTAGGGCAAAAATACACATACCGATGTAATCGGGAGAGTTTCTACTTTCAGATGCAACAGGAATTTCTGGAGTTCGTCAATCCGTTCGCGAGATATGGGAGTGTGAAGTTAAGGAATGGTTGAGAAACCATCAAAATTTTCGCAAGTCTGAT
Source organism: Ptiloglossa arizonensis (assembly GCF_051014685.1). NCBI lineage: Eukaryota > Metazoa > Arthropoda > Insecta > Hymenoptera > Colletidae > Ptiloglossa > Ptiloglossa arizonensis. The sequence goes on from NW_027478416.1 coordinate 183,888, forward strand.
AGGCGAAACCAATAACTAAAAAGGCCTAGTGGAAAAATACATATACCGTTGTAGTCGGGCGAGTATCAGCTTTCAGATGCAACAGGAATTTCTCGAGTTCGTCAATCCGTTCGCGAGATATGGGAGTTTGAAGTTAAGGAATGGTTGAGAAACCATCAAAATCTTCTCAAGTCTGATACTCGAAACCAAGAAATACTATTGCCTAGGGCAGAAATACACATACCGTTGTAATCGGGCGAGTTTCTACTTTCAGATGCAACAGGAATATCTCGATTTCGTCAATCCGTTCGCGAGATATGGGAGTTTGAAGTCAAGGAATGGTTGAGAAACCATCAAAATTTTCGCAAGTCTGATACGCGAAACCAGTAACTACAAAGGCCAAGTGGAAAAATACACATACCGTTGAAATCGGGCGAGTATCAGCTTTCAAATGCAACAGGAATTTCTCGAGTTCGTCAATCCGTTCGCGAGATACGGGAGTTTGAAGTTAAGGAATGGTTGAGAAACCATCAAAATTTTCGCAAGTCTGATTGGCGAAACCAATAACTAAAAAGACCTAGGGGAAAAATACACATACCGTTGTAATCGGGCGAGTATCAGCTTTCAGATGCAACAGGAATTTCTCGTGTTCGTCTATCCGTGCGCGAGATATGGGAGTTTGAAGTTATGGAATGGTTGAGAAACCATCAAAATTTTCGCAAGTCTGATAGGCGAAACCAATAACTAAAAAGGCCTAGGGGAAAAATACACATACCGTTGTAATCGGGCGAGTATCAGCTTTCAGATGCAACAGGAATTTCTCGTGTTCGTCTATCCGTGCGCGAGATATGGGAGTTTGAAGTTATGGAATGGTTGAGAAACCATCAAAGTTTTCGCAAGTCTGATCCACGAAACCAATAACTACAATTGCCTAGGGCAAAAATACACATACCGTTGTAATCGGGAGAGTTTCTACTTTCAGATGCAGCAGGAATTTCTCGAGTTCGTCAATCCGTTCGTGAGATATGGGAGTTTGAAGTTAAGGAATGTTTGAGAAACCATCAAAATTTTCACAAGTCTGATACTCGAAACCAAGAACTACTATTGCCTAGGGCAGAAATACACATACCGTTGTAATCGGGCGAGTTTCTACTTTCAGATGCAACAGGAATTTCTCGCGTTCGTCAATCCGTTCGCGAGATATGGGAGTTTGAAGTTAAGGAACGCTTGGGAAACCATCAAAATTTTCGCAATTCTGATACTCGAAACCAATAACTACTGTGGCCTAGGGGAAAAGTACACACACCATTGTAATCGGGCGAGTTTCTACTTTCAGATGCAGCAGGAATTTCTCGAGTTCGTCAATCCGTTCGCGAGATATGGGAGTTTGAAGTTAAGGAATGTTTGAGAAACCATCAAAATTTTCACAAGTCTGATACTCGAAACCAAGAACTACTATTGCCTAGGGCAGAAATACACATACCGTTGTAATCGGGCGAGTTTCTACTTTCAGATGCAACAGGAATTTCTCGATTTCGTCAATCCGTTTGCGACAGATGGGAGTTTGAAGTTATGGAATGGTTGAGAAACCATCAAAATTTTCGCAATTCTGATACTCGAAACCAATAACTACTGTGGCCTAGGGGAAAAGTACACACACCATTGTAATCGGGCGAGTTTCTACTTTCAGATGCAACAGGAATTTCACGATTTCGTCAATCCGTTCGCGAGATATGGGAGTTTGATGTGAAGGAATGGTTGAGAAACCATCAAAATTTGCGCAAGTTTGATTCCAGAAACAAATAACTACAAAGGCCTAGGGGAAAAATGCACATACCGTTGTAATCGGGCGAGTATCTACTTTCAGATGCAACAGGAATTTCTCGAGTTCGTCAATCCGTTCACGAGATATAGGAGTTTGAAGTTAAGGAATGTTTGAGAAACCATCAAAATTTTCACAAGTCTGATACTCGAAACCAAGAACTACTATTGCCTAGGGCAGAAATACACATACCGTTGTAATCGGGCGAGTTTCTACTTTCAGATGCAACAGGAATTTCTCGATTTCGTCAATCCGTTCGCGACAGATGGGAGTTTGAAGTTATGGAATGGTTGAGAAACCATCAAAATTTTCGCAATTCTGATACTCGAAACCAATAACTACTGTGGCCTAGGGGAAAAGTACACACACCATTGTAATCGGGCGAGTTTCTACTTTCAGATGCAACAGGAATTTCACGATTTCGTCAATCCGTTCGCGAGATATGGGAGTTTGATGTGAAGGAATGGTTGAGAAACCATCAAAATTTGCGCAAGTTTGATTCCAGAAACAAATAACTACAAAGGCCTAGGGGAAAAATGCACATACCGTTGTAATCGGGCGAGTATCTACTTTCAGATGCAACAGGAATTTCTCGAGTTCGTCAATCCGTTCACGAGATATAGGAGTTTGAAGTTAAGCAATGTTTGAGAAACCATCAAAATTTTCGCATGTCTGATACTTGAAAGCAATAACTACTATGGCCTAGGGGAAAAGTACACACACGATTGTAATCGGGCGAGTTTCTACTTTCAGATGCAACTGGAATTTCTCGAGTTCGTCAAGCCGTTCGCGAGATATGGGAGTTTGAAGTTAAGGAACGCTTGAGAAACCATCAAAATTTTCGCAAGTCTGATACCCGAAACCAATAACTACAAAGGCCGAGGGGAAAAATACACATACCGCTGTAATCGGGCGAGTTTCTACTTTCAGATGCAGCAGGAATTTCTCGAGTTCGTCAATCCGTTCGCGAGATATGGGAGTTTGAAGTTAAGGAATGGTTGAGAAACCATCAAAATTTTCGCAAGTCTGATACTCGAAACCAATAACTACTATGGCCTAGGGCAAAATTACACATACCGTTGTAATCGGGCGAGTTTCTGCTTTCAGATGCCAAAGGAATTTCTCGAGTTCGTCAATTCGTTCGCGAGATATGGGAGTTTGAAGTTAAGGAATGGTTGTGAATCCATCAAAATTTTCGCATGTCTGATACTTGAAAGCAATAACTACTATGGCCTAGGGGAAAAGTACACACACCATTGTAATCGGGCGAGTTTCTACTTTCAGATGCAACAGGAATTTCTCGAGATCGTCAATCCGTTCGCGAGATATGAGTGTTTGAAGTTAAGGAATGGTGGAGAAGCAATCAAAATTTTCGCAAGTCTGATACTGGAAATCAATAACTACTATTGCCTACGGCAGAAATACACATACCGTTGTAACCGGGCGAGTTTCTACCTTCAGATGCAACAGGAATTTCTCGATTTCGTCAATCCGTTCGCGAGATATTGGAGTTTGAAGTTAAGGAATGGTTGAGAAACCATCAAAATTTTCGCAAGTCTGATACACGAAACCAATAGCTGCAATGGCCTAGTTGTAAAGTACACACACCATTGTAATCGGGCGAGTTTCTACTTTCAGATGCAACAGGAATTTCTCGAGTTCGTCAATCCGTTCGCGAGATATGGGAGTTGGAAGTTAAGGAATGGTTGAGAAACCATCAAAATTTTCGCTGGTCTGATACTCGAAACCAATAACTGGAATGGCCTAGGGAAAAAGTACACACACCATTGTAATCAGGCGTGTTTCTACTTTCAGATGCAACAGGAATTTCTCCAGTTCGTCAATCCGTTCGCGAGATATGGGAGTTTGATGTTAAGGAATGGTTGAGAAACCACCAAAATTTGCGCAAGTCTGATTCCAGAAACAAATAACTACAAAAGCCTAGGGGAAAAATACACATACCGTTGTAATCGGGCGAGTTTCTACTTTCAGATGCAACAGGTATTTCTCGAGTTCGTCAATCCGTTCGCGAGATATGGGAGTTTGAAGTTAAGGAATGGTTGAGAAACCATCAAAATTTTCGCATGTCTGATACTCGAAAGGAATAACTACTATGGCCTAGGGGAAAAGTACACACACCATTGTAATCGGGCGAGTTTCTACTTTCAGATGCAACAGGAACTTCTCGAGTTCGTCAAGCTGTGCGCGAGATATGGGGGTTTGAAGTTAAGGAACGCTTGAGAAACCATCAAAATTTTCGCAAGTCTGATACCCGAAACCAATAACTACAATGGCCGAGGGGAAAAATACACACACCGTTGTAATCGGGCAAGTTTCTACTTTCAGATGCAACAGGAACTTCTCGAGTTCGTCAATCCGTTCGCGAGATATGGGAGTTTCAAGTTAAGGAATGCTTGAGAAACCATCAAAATTTTCGCAAGTCTGATACTCGAAACCAATAACTACTATGGCCTAGGTCAAAATTACACATACCCTTGTAGTCGGGCGAGTTTCTGTTTTCAGATGCCAAAGGAATTTCTCGAGTTCGTCAATTCGTTCGCGAGATATGCTAGCTTGAAGTTAAGGAATGGTTCTGAATCAAACATAATATTCGCCATTCTGATACACGAAACCAATAACTACTATGGCCTAGGGCAAAATTACACATGCCGTTGTAATCGGGCGAGTTTCTGCTTTCAGATGCAATAGGAATTTCTCGAGTTCGTCAATCCGTTCGCGAGATATGGGAGTTGGAAGTTAAGGAATGGTTGAGAAACCATCAAAATTTTCGCTGGTCTGATACTCGAAACCAATAACTGGAATGGCCTAGGGGAAAAGTACAATCACCATAGTAATCGGGCGAGTTACTACTTTCAGATGCAACAGGAATTTCTCGAGTTAGTCAATCCGTTCGCGAGGTTTTGGAGTTTGAAGTTAAGGAATGCTTGAGGAACAATCAAAATTTTCGCAAGTCTGATACTCGAAACCAATAACTACTATGGCCTAGGGCAAAATTACACATACCGTTGTAATCAGGCGAGTTTCTGCTTTCAGATGCAATAGGAATTTCTCGAGTTCGTCTATCCGTACGCGAGATATGGGAGTTGGAAGTTACGGAATGGTTGAGAAACCACCAAAATTTTCGCTGGTCTGATACTCGAAACCAATAACTGGAATGGCCTAGGGGCAAAGTACACGCACCATTGTAATCGGGCGAGTATCTACTTTCAGATGCAACAGGAACTTCTCGAGTTCGTCAATCCGTTCGCGAGATATGGGAGTTTGAAGTTAAGGAATGGTTGAGAAACCATCAAAATTTTCGCAAGTCTGATACTCGAAACCAATAATTATTATGGCCTAGGGCAAAATTACACATACCGTTGTAATCGGGCGAGTTTCTGCTTTCAGACGCAAAAGGATTTTCTCGAGTTCGTAAATTCGTTCGCGAGATATGGGAGTTTGAAGTTAAGGAATGGTTGAGAGACCATCAAAATTTTCGCAAGTCTGATACTTGACACCAGTAACTACTATGGCCTAGGGTAAAAGTACACACACCATTGTAATCGGGCGAGTTTCTACTTTCAGATGCAACAGGAATTTCTCGATTTCGTCAATCTGTTCGCGAGATATGGGAGTTGGAAGTTAAGGAATGCTTGAGAAACCATCAAAATTTTCGCAAGTCTGATACTCGAAACCAATAACTACTATGGCCTAGGTCAAAATTACACATACCGTTGTAATCGGGCGAGTTTCTGTTTTCAGATGCCAAAGGAATTTCTCGAGTTCGTCAATTCGTTCGCGAGATATGCTAGCTTGAAGTTAAGGAATGGTTCTGAATCAAACATAATTTTCGCCATTCTGATACACGAAACCAATAACTACTATGGCCTAGGGCAAAATTACACATGCCGTTGTAATCGGGCGAGTTTCTGCTTTCAGATGCAATAGGAATTTCTCGAGTTCGTCAATCCGTTCGCGAGATATGGGAGTTGGAAGTTAAGGAATGGTTGAGAAACCATCAAAATTTTCGCTGGTCTGATACTCGAAACCAATAACTGGAATGGCCTAGGGGAAAAGTACAATCACCATAGTAATCGGGCGAGTTACTACTTTCAGATGCAACAGGAATTTCTCGAGTTCGTCAATCCGTTCGCGAGGTTTTGGAGTTTGAAGTTAAGGAATGCTTGAGGAACAATCAAAATTTTCGCAAGTCTGATACTCGAAACCAATAACTACTATGGCCTAGGGCAAAATTACACATACCGTTGTAATCGGGCGAGTTTCTGCTTTCAGATGCAATAGGAATTTCTCGAGTTCATCTATCCGTACGCGAGATATGGGAGTTGGAAGTTAAGGAATGGTTGAGAAACCACCAAAATTTTCGCTGGTCTGATACTCGAAACCAATAACTGGAATGGCCTAGGGGCAAAGTACACGCACCATTGTAATCGGGCGAGTTACTACTTTCAGAAGCAACAGGAATTTCTCGAGTTCGTCAATCCGTTCGCGAGGTTTTGGAGTTTGAAGTTAAGGAATGCTTGAGAAACCATCAAAATTTTCGCTGGTCTGATACTCGAAACCAATAACTGGAATGGCCTAGGGGAAAAGTACAATCACCATAGTAATCGGGCGAGTTACTACTTTCAGATGCAACAGGAATTTCTCGAGTTCGTCAATCCGTTCGCGAGGTTTTGGAGTTTGAAGTTAAGGAATGCTTGAGGAACAATCAAAATTTTCGCAAGTCTGATACTCGAAACCAATAACTACTATGGCCTAGGGCAAAATTACACATACCGTTGTAATCGGGCGAGTTTCTGCTTTCAGATGCAATAGGAATTTCTCGAGTTCGTCTATCCGTACGCGAGATATGGGAGTTGGAAGTTAAGGAATGGTTGAGAAACCACCAAAATTTTCGCTGGTCTGATACTCGAAACCAATAACTACTAAGGTCTAGGGGAAAAGTACACGCACCATTGTAATCGGGCGAGTATCTACTTTCAGATGCAACAGGAACTTCTCGAGTTCGTCAATCCGTTCGCGAGATATGGGAGTTTGAAGTTAAGGAATGGTTGAGAAACCTTCAAAATTTTCGCAAGTCTGATACTCGAAACCAATAACTATTATGGCCTAGGGCAAAATTACACATACCGTTGTAATCGGGCGAGTTTCTGCTTTCAGACGCAAAAGGATTTTCTCGAGTTCGTCAATTCGTTCGCGAGATATGGGAGTTTGAAGTTAAGGAATGGTTGAGAGACCATCAAAATTTTCGCAAGTCTGATACTTGACACCAGTAACTACTATGGCCTAGGGTAAAAGTACACACACCATTGTAATCGGGCGAGTTTCTACTTTCAGATGCAACAGGAATTTCTCGATTTCGTCAATCTGTTCGCGAGATATGGGAGTTTGAATTTAAGGAATGGTTGAGAAACCACCAAAATTTTCGCTGATTTGATTCTCGAAACCAATAACTGGAACGGCCTAGGGGCAAAGTACACGCACCATTGTAATCGGGCGAGTATCTACTTTCAGATGGAACAGGAATTTCTCGCGTTCGTAAATCCGTTCGCGAGATATAGGAGTTTGAAGTTAAGGAATGGTTGAGAAACCATCAAAATTTTCGCAAGTCTGATACTCGAAACCAATAACTACTATGGCCTAGGGCAAAATTACACATACCGTTGTAATCGGGCGAGTCTCTGCTTTCAGATGCAATAGGAATTTCTCGAGTTCGTCAATCCGTTCGCGAGATATGGGAGTTTGAATTTAAGGAATGGTTGAGAAACCACCAAAATTTTCGCTGATTTGATTCTCGAAACCAATAACTGGAACGGCCTAGGGGCAAAGTACACGCACCATTGTAATCGGGCGAGTATCTACTTTCAGATGGAACAGGAATTTCTCGCGTTCGTAAATCCGTTCGCGAGATATGGGAGTTTGAAGTTAAGGAATGGTTGAGAGACCATCAAAATTTTCGCAAGTCTGATACTTGACACAAGTAACTACTATGGCCTAGGGTAAAAGTACACACACCATTGTAATCGGGCGAGTTTCTACTTTCAGATGCAACAGGAACTTCTCGAGTTCGTCAAGCCGTGCGCGAGATATGGGGGTTTGAAGTTAAGGAACGCTTGAGAAACCATCAAAATTTTCGCAAGTCTGATACCCGAAACCAATAACTACAAAGGCCGAGGGGAAAAATACACACACCGTTGTAATCGGGCGAGTTTCTACTTTCAGATGCAACAGGAATTTCTCGAGTTCGTCAATCCGTTCGCGAGATATGGGAGTTTGAAGGTAAGAAATGGTTGAGAAACCATCAAAATTTTCGCATGTCTGATACTCGAAGCAATAACTACTATGGCCTAGGGGAAAAGTACACACAACATTGTAATCGGGCGAGTTTCTACTTTCAGATGCAACAGGAACTTCTCGAGTTCGTCAATCCGTTCGCGAGATATGGGAGTTTGAAGTTAAGGAATGGTTGAGAAACCATCAAAATTTTCGCAAGTCTGATACTCGAAACCAATAACTACTATGGCCTAGGGCAAAATTACACATACCGTTGTAATCGGGCGAGTTTCTGCTTTCAGATGCCAAAGGAATTTCTCGAGTTCGTCAATTCGTTCGCGAGATATGGGAGCTTGAAGTTAAGGAATGGTTCTGAATCAATCAAAATTTTCGCAAGTCTGATACTCGAAACCAATAACTACTATTGCCTAGGGCAAAATTACACATACCGTTGTAATCGGGCGAGTTTCTGCTTTCAGATGCAATAGGAATTTCTCGAGTTCGTCCATCCGTTCGCGAGATATGGGAGTTGGAAGTTAAGGAATGGTTGAGAAACCATCAAAATTTTCGCTGGTCTGATACTCGAAACCAATAACTGGAATGGCCTAGGGGAAAAGTACAATCACCATAGTAATCGGGCGAGTTACTACTTTCAGATGCAACAGGAATTTCTCGAGTTCGTCAATCCGTTCGCGAGGTTTTGGAGTTTGAAGTTAAGGAATGCTTGAGGAACAATCAAAATTTTCGCAAGTCTGATACTCGAAACCAATAACTACTATGGCCTAGGGCAAAATTACACATACCGTTGTAATCGGGCGAGTTTCTGCTTTCAGATGCAATAGGAATTTCTCGAGTTCATCTATCCGTACGCGAGATATGGGAGTTGGAAGTTAAGGAATGGTTGAGAAACCACCAAAATTTTCGCTGGTCTGATACTCGAAACCAATAACTGGAATGGCCTAGGGGCAAAGTACACGCACCATTGTAATCGGGCGAGTTACTACTTTCAGAAGCAACAGGAATTTCTCGAGTTCGTCAATCCGTTCGCGAGGTTTTGGAGTTTGAAGTTAAGGAATGCTTGAGAAACCATCAAAATTTTCGCTGGTCTGATACTCGAAACCAATAACTGGAATGGCCTAGGGGAAAAGTACAATCACCATAGTAATCGGGCGAGTTACTACTTTCAGATGCAACAGGAATTTCTCGAGTTCGTCAATCCGTTCGCGAGGTTTTGGAGTTTGAAGTTAAGGAATGCTTGAGGAACAATCAAAATTTTCGCAAGTCTGATACTCGAAACCAATAACTACTATGGCCTAGGGCAAAATTACACATACCGTTGTAATCGGGCGAGTTTCTGCTTTCAGATGCAATAGGAATTTCTCGAGTTCGTCTATCCGTACGCGAGATATGGGAGTTGGAAGTTAAGGAATGGTTGAGAAACCACCAAAATTTTCGCTGGTCTGATACTCGAAACCAATAACTACTAAGGTCTAGGGGAAAAGTACACGCACCATTGTAATCGGGCGAGTATCTACTTTCAGATGCAACAGGAACTTCTCGAGTTCGTCAATCCGTTCGCGAGATATGGGAGTTTGAAGTTAAGGAATGGTTGAGAAACCATCAAAATTTTCGCAAGTCTGATACTCGAAACCAATAACTATTATGGCCTAGGGCAAAATTACACATACCGTTGTAATCGGGCGAGTTTCTGCTTTCAGACGCAAAAGGATTTTCTCGAGTTCGTCAATTCGTTCGCGAGATATGGGAGTTTGAAGTTAAGGAATGGTTGAGAGACCATCAAAATTTTCGCAAGTCTGATACTTGACACCAGTAACTACTATGGCCTAGGGTAAAAGTACACACACCATTGTAATCGGGCGAGTTTCTACTTTCAGATGCAACAGGAATTTCTCGATTTCGTCAATCTGTTCGCGAGATATGGGAGTTTGAATTTAAGGAATGGTTGAGAAACCACCAAAATTTTCGCTGATTTGATTCTCGAAACCAATAACTGGAACGGCCTAGGGGCAAAGTACACGCACCATTGTAATCGGGCGAGTATCTACTTTCAGATGGAACAGGAATTTCTCGCGTTCGTAAATCCGTTCGCGAGATATAGGAGTTTGAAGTTAAGGAATGGTTGAGAAACCATCAAAATTTTCGCAAGTCTGATACTCGAAACCAATAACTACTATGGCCTAGGGCAAAATTACACATACCGTTGTAATCGGGCGAGTCTCTGCTTTCAGATGCAATAGGAATTTCTCGAGTTCGTCAATCCGTTCGCGAGATATGGGAGTTTGAATTTAAGGAATGGTTGAGAAACCACCAAAATTTTCGCTGATTTGATTCTCGAAACCAATAACTGGAACGGCCTAGGGGCAAAGTACACGCACCATTGTAATCGGGCGAGTATCTACTTTCAGATGGAACAGGAATTTCTCGCGTTCGTAAATCCGTTCGCGAGATATGGGAGTTTGAAGTTGAGGAATGGTTGAGAGACCATCAAAATTTTCGCAAGTCTGATACTTGACACAAGTAACTACTATGGCCTAGGGTAAAAGTACACACACCATTGTAATCGGGCGAGTTTCTACTTTCAGATGCAACAGGAACTTCTCGAGTTCGTCAAGCCGTGCGCGAGATATGGGGGTTTGAAGTTAAGGAACGCTTGAGAAACCATCAAAATTTTCGCAAGTCTGATACCCGAAACCAATAACTACAAAGGCCGAGGGGAAAAATACACACACCGTTGTAATCGGGCGAGTTTCTACTTTCAGATGCAACAGGAATTTCTCGAGTTCGTCAATCCGTTCGCGAGATATGGGAGTTTGAAGGTAAGAAATGGTTGAGAAACCATCAAAATTTTCGCATGTCTGATACTCGAAGCAATAACTACTATGGCCTAGGGGAAAAGTACACACAACATTGTAATCGGGCGAGTTTCTACTTTCAGATGCAACAGGAACTTCTCGAGTTCGTCAATCCGTTCGCGAGATATGGGAGTTTGAAGTTAAGGAATGGTTGAGAAACCATCAAAATTTTCGCAAGTCTGATACTCGAAACCAATAACTACTATGGCCTAGGGCAAAATTACACATACCGTTGTAATCGGGCGAGTTTCTGCTTTCAGATGCCAAAGGAATTTCTCGAGTTCGTCAATTCGTTCGCGAGATATGGGAGCTTGAAGTTAAGGAATGGTTCTGAATCAATCAAAATTTTCGCAAGTCTGATACTCGAAACCAATAACTACTATTGCCTAGGGCAAAATTACACATACCGTTGTAATCGGGCGAGTTTCTGCTTTCAGATGCAATAGGAATTTCTCGAGTTCGTCCATCCGTTCGCGAGATATGGGAGTTGGAAGTTAAGGAATGGTTGAGAAACCATCAAAATTTTCGCTGGTCTGATACTCGAAACCAATAACTGGAATGGCCTAGGGGCAAAGTACACGCACACTTGTAATCGGGAGAGTATCTACTTTCAGATGCAACAGGAATTTCTCGCGTTCGTAAATCCGTTCGCGAGATATGGGAGTTTGAAGTTAAGGAATGGTTGAGAAACCATCAAAATTTTCGCAAGTCTGATACTCGAAACCAATAACTACTATGGCCTAGGGCAAAATTATACATATCGTTGTAATCGGGCGAGTCTCTGCTTTCAGATGCAATAGGAATTTCTCGAGTTCGTCAATCCGTTCGCGAGATATGGGAGTTGGAAGTTAAGGAATGGTTGAGAAACCATCAAAATTTTCGCTGGTCTGATACTCGAAACCAATAACTGGAATGGCCTAGGGGAAAAGTACAATCACCATAGTAATCGGGCGAGTTTCTACTTTCAGGTGCAACAGGAATTTCTCGCGTTCGTAAATCCGTTCGCGAGATATGGGAGTTTGAAGTTAAGGAACGGTTGAGAAACCATCAAAATTTTCGCATGTCTGATACCCGAAACCAAGAACTACTATTGCCTAGGCCAAAAATACACATACCGTTGTAATAGGGAGAGTTTCTACTTTCAGATGCAGCCGCAATTTTTCGGATTCGTCAGTCCGTTCGCGAAATATCGGAGTTTGGAGTTAAGAGATGGTTGAGAAACCATCAAAATTTTCGCTGGTCTGATACTCGATACCAATAACTGGAATGGCCTAGGGGAAAAGTACACACACCATTGTAATCTGGCGTGTTTCTACTTTCAGATGCAACAGGAATTTCTCGAGTTCGTCAATCCGTTCGGGAGATAAGGGAGTTTGAAGTTAAGGAATGGTTGAGAAACCATCAACATTTTCGCTGGTCTGATACTCGAAACCAATAACTGGAATGGCCTAGGGGAAAAGTACACACACCATTGTAATCGGACGAGGATCTGCTTGCAGATGCAACAGGAATTTCTCGAGTTCGTCAATCCGTTCGGGAGATATGGGAGTTTGAAGTTAAGGAATGGTTGAGAAACCATCAAAATTTTCGCTGGTCTGATACTCGAAACCAATAACTCGAATGGCCTAGGGGAAAAGTACACATACCTTTGTAATCGGGCGAGTTTCCATTTTCAGACACAACAGGAATTTCTCGAGTTCGCCATTCCGTTCGCGAGATATGGGAGTTTGAAGTTAAGAAATGGTTGACAAACCATCAAAATTTTCGCAAGTCTGATACTCGAAACCAATAACTACTATGGTCTAGAGCAAAAATACACATACCATTGTAATCGGGCGAGATTCTGCTTTCAGATGCAACAGGAATTTCTCGAGTTCGTCAATCCGTTCGCGAGATATGGGAGTTTGAAGTTAAGGAATGGTTGAGAAACCATCAAAATTTTCGCAAGTCTGATACTCGAGACCAATAACTACTATTTCCTAGGGCAAAAATACACATACCGTTGTAATCGGGCTAGTTTCTGCTTTCATATGCAACAGGAATTTCTCGAGTTCGTCAATCCGTTCGTGAGATATGGGAGTTTGTAGTTAAGGAATGGTTGAGAAACCATCAAAATTTTCGCAAGCCTGATACTCGAAACCAATAACTACTATTGCCTAGGGGAAAAGTACGCACACCATTGTAAACGGGCGAGTTTCTTCTTTCAGATGCAACAGGAATATCTCGAGTTCGCCAATCCGTTCGCGAGGTATGGGAGTTTGAAGTTAAGGAATGGTTGAGAAACCATCAAAATTTTCGCTAGTCTGATACTCGAAACCAATAACTGGAATGGCCTAGGGGAAAAGTGCACAAACCGTTGTAATCGGGCGAGTTTCTACTTTCAGATGCAACAGGAATTTCTGGAGTTCGTCAGTCCGTTCGCGAGATATGGGAGTTTGAAGTTAAGGAATGCTTGAGAAACCATCAAAATTTTCGCAAGTCTGATACTCGAAACCAATAACTACTATGGCCTAGGGCAAAAATGCACATACCGTTGTAATCGGGCGAGTTTCTGCTTTCAGATGCAACAGGAATTTCTCGAGTTCGTCAATCCGTTCGGGAGATATGGGAGTTCGAAGTTAAGGAATGGTTGAGAAACCATCAAAATTTTCGCAAGTCTGATACTCGAAACCAATAACTGGAATGACCTAGGGGAAAAGTACACACTCCATTTTAAACGGGCGAGTTTCTATTTTCAGATGCAACAGGAATATCTCGAGTTCGGCAAACCGTTCGCGAGATATGGCAGCTTGAAGTTAAGGAATGCTTGAGAAACCATTAAAATTTTCGCAAGTCTGATACTCGAAACCAATTACTACAAAGGCCTAGGGGAAAAATGCACATACCTTTGTAATCGGGCTAGTTTCTGCTTTCAGATGCAACAGGAATTTCTCGAGTTCGTCAATCCGTTCGCGAGATGTGGTAGTTTGAATTTAAGGAATGGTTGAGAAACCACCAAAAATTTTAGCTGATTTGATTCTCGAAATCAATAACTGGAACGGCCTAGGGGAAAAGTACACTTACCGTTGAAATCGGGCAAGTTTCTGCTTTCAGATGCAATAGGAATTTCTCGAGTCCGTCAATCCGTTCGCGAGATATGGGAGTTTGATGTTAAGGAATGGGTGAGAAACCATTAAAATTTGCGCAAGTCTGATTCCAGAAACAAATAACTACAAAGGCCTAGGGGAAAAATACACATACCGTTGTAATCGGGCGAGTTTCTACTTTCAGATGCAACAGGAATTTCTCGAGTTCGTCAATCCGTTCGCGAGATATGGGAGTTCGAAGTTAAGGAATGGTTGAGAAACCATCAAAACTTTCGCAAGTCTGATACTCGAAGCCAATAACTACTATGGTCTAGGGGAAGAGTACACACACCATTGTAATCGGGCGAGCTTCTACTTTCAGATGCAAAAGGAATTTCTCGAGTTCGTCAATCCGTTCGCGAGATATGGGAGTTTGAAGTTAAGGAACGCTTGAGCAACCATTAAAATTTTCGCAAGTCTGATACCGAAACCAATAACTACTATGGCCTAGGGGAAAAGTACACACACCATTGTAATCGGGCGAGTTTCTACTTTCAGCTTCGACAGGAATTTCTCGAGTTCGTCAATCCGTTCGCGAGATATGGGAGTTTGAAGTTAAGGACTGGTTGAGAAACCATCAAAATTTTCGCTTATTTGAAACTTGAAACCAATAACTACTATGGCCTAGGGGAAAAGTATACACACCATTGTAATCGGGCGAGTTTCTAATTTCAGATTCAACAGGAATTTCTCGAGTTCGTCAATCCGTTCGCGAGATATGGGAGTTTGAAGTTAAGGAATGGTTGAGAAACCCTCAAAATTTTCGCAAGTCTGATACTCGAAACCAATGACTGCTATGGCCTAGGGGAAAAGTACACACACCAATGAAATCGGGCGAGATTCTACTTTCAGATGCATCTGGAATTTCTCGAGTTCGTCAATCCGTTCGCGAGATATGGGAGTTTGAAGTTAAGGAACGCTTGAGCAACCATCAAAATTTTCGCAAGTCTGATACTCGAAACCAATAACTACTATAGCCTAGGGGAAAAGTACACACACCATTGTAATCGGGCGAGTTTCTCCTTTCAGATGCAACAGGAATTTCTCGAGTTCGTCAATCCGTTCGCGAGATATGGGAGTTTGAAGTTAAGGAACGCTTGAGCAACCATCAAAATTTTCGCAAGTCTGATACTCGAAACCAATAACTACTATGGCCTAGGGGAAAAGTACACACACCATTGTTATCGAGTGGGTTTCTACTTTCAGATGCAACAGGAATTTCTCGAGTTCGTCAATCCGTTCGCGAGATATGGGAGTTTGAAGTTAAGGAACGCTTGAGCAACCATCAAAATTTTCGCAAGTCTGATACCCGAAAGCAGTAACTACTATGGCCTAGGGGAAAAGTACACACACCATTGTAATCGGGCGAGTTTCTACTTTCAGATTCAACAGGAATTTCTCGAGTTCGTCAATCCGTTCGCGAGATATGGGAGTCTGAAGTTAAGGAATGGTTGAGAAACCATCAAAATTTTCGCTGATGTGATACTCGAAACCAATAACTGGAATGGCCTAGGGGAAAAGTACACACACCGTTGTAATCCGGCGAGTTTCTACTTTCCGATGCAACAGGAATTTCTCGAGTTCGTCAATCCTTTCGCGAGATATGGGAGTTTGAAGTTAAGGAACGCTTGAGCAACCATCAAAATTTTCGCAAGTCTGATACTCGAAACCAATAACTACTAAGGTCTAGGGGAAAAGTGCACACACCATTGTAATCGGGCGAGTTTCTACTTTCAGATGCAACAGGAATTTCTCGAGTTCGTGAATCCGTTCGCGAGATATGGGAGTTTGAAGTTAAGGAACGCTTGAGCAACCATCAAAATATTCGCAAGTCTGATACTCGAAACCAATAACTGCAATGGCCTAGGGGAAAAGTACACAGACCATTGAAATCGGGCGAGATTCTACTTTCAGATGCAACTGGAATTTCTCGAGTTCGTCAATCCCTTCGCGAGATATGGGAGTTTGAAGTTAAGGAACGCTTGAGCAACCATCAAAATTTTCGCAAGTCTGATACTCGAAACCAATAACTACTATGGCCTAGGGGAAAAGTACACACACCATTGTAATCGGACGAGTTTCTACTTTCAGCTTCGACAGGAATTTCTCGAGTTCGTCAATCCGTTCGCGAGATATGGGAGTTTGAAGTTAAGGAATGGTTGCGAAACCATCAAAATTTTCGCTGATTTGATACTTGAAACCAATAACTACTATGGCCTAGGGGAAAAGTACACACACCATTGTAATCGGGCGAGTTTCTACTTTCAGATTCAACAGGAATTTCTCGAGTTCGTCAATCCGTTCGCGAGATATGGGAGTTTGAAGTTAAGGAATGGTTGAGAAACCATCAAAATTTTCGCAAGTCTGATACTCGAAACCAATAACTGCTATGTCCTAGGGGAAAAGTACACACACCATTGAAATCGGGCGTGATTCTACTTTCAGATGCAACTGGAATCTCTCGAGTTCGTCAATCCGTTCGCGAGATATGGGAGTTTGAAGTTAAGGAACGCTTGAGCAACCATCAAAATTTTCGCAAGTCTGATACTCGAAACCAATAACTACTATGGCCTAGGGGAAAAGTACACACACCATTGTAATCGGGCGAGTTTCTCCTTTCAGATGCAACAGGAATTTCTCGAGTTCGTCAATCCGTTCGCGAAATATGGGAGTTTGAAGTTAAGGAACGCTTGAGCAACCATCAATATTTTCGCAAGTCTGATACCCGAAACCAATAACTAGTATGGCCTAGGGGAAAAGTACACACACCATTGTAATCGGGCGAGTTTCTACTTTCATATTCAACAGGAATTTCTCGAGTTCGTCAATCGGTTCGCGAGATATGGGAGTTTGAAGTTAAGGAACGCTTGAGC
Organism: Ptiloglossa arizonensis; assembly: GCF_051014685.1. Taxonomy (NCBI): domain Eukaryota; kingdom Metazoa; phylum Arthropoda; class Insecta; order Hymenoptera; family Colletidae; genus Ptiloglossa; species Ptiloglossa arizonensis. The sequence goes on from NW_027478416.1 coordinate 200,851, forward strand.
AACCATCAAAATTTTCGCTGATTTGATACTCGAAACCAATAACTGGTATGGCCTAGGGGAAAAGTACACACACCATTGTAATCCGGCGAGTTTCTACTTTCCGATGCAACAGGAATTTCTCGAGTTCGTCAATCCGTTCGCGAGATATGGGAGTTTGAAGCTACGGAACGCTTGAACAACCATCAAATTTTCCGCAAGTCTGATACTCGAAACCAATAACTACAAAGGTCTAGGGGAAAAGTTCACACACCATTGTTATCGGGTGGGTTTCTACTTTCAGATGCAACAGGAATTTCTCGAGTTCGTCAATCCGTTCGCGAGATATGGGAGTTTGAAGTTAAGGAATGGTTGAGAAACCATCAAAATTTTCGCTGATTTGATACTCAAAACCAATAATTGGAATGGCCTAGGGGAAAAGTACACACACCGTTGTAATCCGGCGCGCTTCTACTTTCAGATGCAACAGGAATTTCTCGAGTTCGTCAATCCCTTCGCGAGATATGGGAGTTTGAAGTTAAGGAACGCTTGAGAATCCATCAAAATTTTCGCAAGTCTGATACTCGAAACCAATAACTACTATGGCCTAGGGCAAAATTACACAAACCGTTGAAATCGGGCGAGTTTCTACTTTCTGATGCAACAGGAATTTCTCGAGTTCGTCAATCCGTTCGCGAGATATGGGAGTTTGAAGTTAAGGAATGGTTGAGAAACCACCAAAATTTTCGCTGATTTGATACTCGACACCAACAACCGGAATGGCCTAGGGGAAAAGTACACACACCATTGTAATCGGGCGAGTTTCTACTTTCAGATGCAACAGGAATTTCTCGTGTTCGTCAATCCGTTCGCGAGATATGGGAGTTTGAAGTTTAGGAATGGTTGAGAAACCATCAAAATTATCGCAAGTCTGATACCCGAAACCAATAACTGGAATGGCCTAGGGAAAAAGTACCCATACCGTTGAAATCGGGCGAGTTTCTCCTTTCAGATATAATTGGAATTACTCGAGTTCGTCAATCCGTTTGCGAGATATGGGAGTTTGATATTAAGGAATGGTTGAGGAACCATCAAAATTATTGCTGGTCTGATACTCGAAACCAATAAATATAATGGCCTAGGGGAAAGTACACACCCCATTGTAGTCGGGCGAGTTTCTACTTTCAGATGCAACAGGAATTTCTCGAGTTCGTCAATCCGTTTGCGAGATATGGGAGTTAGAAGTTAAGGAACGCTTGAGCAACCATCATAATTTTCGCAAGTCTGATACCCGAAACCAATAACTGGAATGGCCTAGGGAAAAAGTACCCATACCGTTGAAATCGGGCGAGTTTCTCCTTTCAGATACAATAGGAATTTCTCGAGTTCGTCAAATCGTTCGCGATATATGGGAGTTTGAAGTTAAGGAACGCTTGAGCAACCATCAAAATTTTCGCAAGTCTGATACCCGAAACCAATAACTGGAATGGCCTAGGGAAAAAGTACCCATACAGTTGAAATCGGGCGAGTTTCTCCTTTCAGATACAACAGGAATTTCTCGAGTTCGTCAATCCGTTGGCGAGATATGGGAGTTCGAAGTTAAGGAATGGTTGAGAAACCATCAAAATTTTCGCAAGTCTGATACTCGAAACCAATAACTACTATGGTCTAGCGGAAGAGTACACACACCATTGTAATCGGGCGAGTTTCTACTTTCAGATGCAAAAGGAATTTCTCGAGTTCGTCAATCCGTTCGCGAGATATGGGAGTTTGAAGTTAAGGAACGCTTGAGCCACCATTAAAATTTTCGCAAGTCTGATACCGAAACCAATAACTACTATGGCCTAGGGGAAAAGTACACACACCATTGTAATCGGGCGAGTTTCTACTTTCAGCTTCGACAGGAATTTCTCGAGTTCGTCAATCCGTTCGCGAGATATGGGAGTTTGAAGTTAAGGACTGGTTGAGAAACCATCAAAATTTTCGCTTATTTGAAACTTGAAACCAATAACTACTATGGCCTAGGGGAAAAGTATACACACCATTGTAATCGGGCGAGTTTCTAATTTCAGATTCAACAGGAATTTCTCGAGTTCGTCAATCCGTTCGCGAGATATGGGAGTTTGAAGTTAAGGAATGGTTGAGAAACCCTCAAAATTTTCGCAAGTCTGATACTCGAAACCAATGACTGCTATGGCCTAGGGGAAAAGTACACACACCAATGAAATCGGGCGAGATTCTACTTTCAGATGCATCTGGAATTTCTCGAGTTCGTCAATCCGTTCGCGAGATATGGGAGTTTGAAGTTAAGGAACGCTTGAGCAACCATCAAAATTTTCGCAAGTCTGATACTCGAAACCAATAACTACTATAGCCTAGGGGAAAAGTACACACACCATTGTAATCGGGCGAGTTTCTCCTTTCAGATGCAACAGGAATTTCTCGAGTTCGTCAATCCGTTCGCGAGATATGGGAGTTTGAAGTTAAGGAACGCTTGAGCAACCATCAAAATTTTCGCAAGTCTGATACTCGAAACCAATAACTACTATGGCCTAGGGGAAAAGTACACACACCATTGTTATCGAGTGGGTTTCTACTTTCAGATGCAACAGGAATTTCTCGAGTTCGTCAATCCGTTCGCGAGATATGGGAGTTTGAAGTTAAGGAACGCTTGAGCAACCATCAAAATTTTCGCAAGTCTGATACCCGAAAGCAGTAACTACTATGGCCTAGGGGAAAAGTACACACACCATTGTAATCGGGCGAGTTTCTACTTTCAGATTCAACAGGAATTTCTCGAGTTCGTCAATCCGTTCGCGAGATATGGGAGTCTGAAGTTAAGGAATGGTTGAGAAACCATCAAAATTTTCGCTGATGTGATACTCGAAACCAATAACTGGAATGGCCTAGGGGAAAAGTACACACACCGTTGTAATCCGGCGAGTTTCTACTTTCCGATGCAACAGGAATTTCTCGAGTTCGTCAATCCTTTCGCGAGATATGGGAGTTTGAAGTTAAGGAACGCTTGAGCAACCATCAAAATTTTCGCAAGTCTGATACTCGAAACCAATAACTACTAAGGTCTAGGGGAAAAGTGCACACACCATTGTAATCGGGCGAGTTTCTACTTTCAGATGCAACAGGAATTTCTCGAGTTCGTGAATCCGTTCGCGAGATATGGGAGTTTGAAGTTAAGGAACGCTTGAGCAACCATCAAAATATTCGCAGGTCTGATACTCGAAACCAATGACTACTATGGCCTAGGGGAAAAGTACACACACCATTGTAATCGGACGAGTTTCTACTTTCAGCTTCGACAGGAATTTCTCGAGTTCGTCAATCCGTTCGCGAGATATGGGAGTCTGAAGTTAAGGAATGGTTGAGAAACCATCAAAATTTTCGCTGATTTGGTACTCGAAACCAATAATTGGAATGGCCTAGGGGAAAAGTACACACACCGTTGTAATCCGGCGAGTTTCTTCTTTCAGATGCAACAGGAATTTCTCGAGTTCGTCAATCCGTTCGCGAGATATGGGAGTTTGAAGTTAAGGAACGCTAGAGAAACCATCAAAATTTTGGCAAGTCTGATACTCGAAACCAATAACTACTATGGCCTAGGGGAATAGTACACACACCATTGTTATCGGGTGTTTTTCTACTTTCAGATGCAACAGGAATTTCTCGAGTTCGTCAATCCGTTCGCGAGATATGGGAGTTTGAAGTTAAGGAACGCTTGAGCAACCATCAAAATTTTCGCAAGTCTGATACCCGAAACCAATAACTACTATGGCCTAGGGGAAAAGTACACACACCATTGTAATCGGACGAGTTTCTACTTTCAGCTTCGACAGGAATTTCTCAAGTTCGTCAATCCGTTCGCGAGATATGGGAGTTTGAAGTTAAGGAATGGTTGCGAAACCATCAAAATTTTCGCTGATTTGATACTTGAAACCAATAACTACTATGGCCTAGGGGAAAAGTACACACACCATTGTAATCGGGCGAGTTTCTACTTTCAGATTCAACAGGAATTTCTCGAGTTCGTCAATCCGTTCGCGAGATATGGGAGTTTGAAGTTAAGGAATGGTTGAGAAACCATCAAAATTTTCGCAAGTCTGATACTCGAAACCAATAACTGCTATGTCCTAGGGGAAAAGTACACACACCATTGAAATCGGGCGTGATTCTACTTTCAGATGCAACTGGAATCTCTCGAGTTCGTCAATCCGTTCGCGAAATATGGGAGTTTGAAGTTAAGGAACGCTTGAGCAACCATCAATATTTTCGCAAGTCTGATACCCGAAACCAATAACTAGTATGGCCTATGGGAAAAGTACACACACCATTGTAATCGGGCGAGTTTCTACTTTCATATTCAACAGGAATTTCTCGAGTTCGTCAATCGGTTCGCGAGATATGGGAGTTTGAAGTTAAGGAACGCTTGAGCAACCATCAAAATTTTCGCTGATTTGATACTCGAAACCAATAACTGGTATGGCCTAGGGGAAAAGTACACACACCATTGTAATCCGGCGAGTTTCTACTTTCCGATGCAACAGGAATTTCTCGAGTTCGTCAATCCGTTCGCGAGATATGGGAGTTTGAAGCTACGGAACGCTTGAACAACCATCAAATTTTTCGCAAGTCTGATACTCGAAACCAATAACTACAAAGGTCTAGGGGAAAAGTGCACACACCATTGTAATCGGGCGAGTTTCTACTTTCAGATGCAACAGGAATTTCTCGAGTTCGTGAATCCGTTCGCGAGATATGGGAGTTTGAAGTTAAGGAACGCTTGAGCAACCATCAAAATTTTCGCAAGTCTGATACTCGAAAGCAATAACTACTATGGCCTAGGGGAAAAGTACACACACCATTGTTATCGGGTGGGTTTCTACTTTCAGATGCAACAGGAATTTCTCCAGTTCGTCAATCCGTTCGCGAGATATGGGAGTTTTAAGTTAAGGAACGCTTGAGCAACCATCAAAATTTTCGCAAGTCTGATACCCGAAACCAATAACTACTATGGCCTAGGGGAAAAGTTCACACACCATTGTTATCGGGTGGGTTTCTACTTTCAGATGCAACAGGAATTTCTCGAGTTCGTCAATCCGTTCGCGAGATATGGGAGTTTGAAGTTAAGGAATGGTTGAGAAACCATCAAAATTTTCGCAGATTTGATACTCAAAACCAATAATTGGAATGGCCTAGGGGAAAAGTACACACACCGTTGTAATCCGGCGCGCTTCTACTTTCAGATGCAACAGGAATTTCTCGAGTTCGTCAATCCGTTCGCGAGATATGGGAGTTTGAAGTTAAGGAACGCTTGAGAAACCATCAAAATTTTCGCAAGTCTGATACTCGAAACCAATAACTACTATGGCCTAGGGCAAAATTACACAAACCGTTGAAATCGGGCGAGTTTCTACTTTCAGATGCAACAGGAATTTCTCGAGTTCGTCAATCCGTTCGCGAGATATGGGAGTTTGAAGTTAAGGAATGGTTGAGAAACCACCAAAATTTTCGCTGATTTGATACTCGACACCAACAACCGGAATGGCCTAGGGGAAAAGTACACACACCATTGTAATCGGGCGAGTTTCTACTTTCAGATGCAACAGGAATTTCTCGTGTTCGTCAATCCGTTCGCGAGATATGGGAGTTTGAAGTTTAGGAATGGTTGAGAAACCATCAAAATTATCGCAAGTCTGATACCCGAAACCAATAACTGGAATGGCCTAGGGAAAAAGTACCCATACCGTTGAAATCGGGCGAGTTTCTCCTTTCAGATATAATTGGAATTACTCGAGTTCGTCAATCCGTTTGCGAGATATGGGAGTTTGATATTAAGGAATGGTTGAGGAACCATCAAAATTTTCGCTGGTCTGATACTCGAAACCAATAAATATAATGGCCTAGGGGAAAGTACACACCCCATTGTAGTCGGGCGAGTTTCTACTTTCAGATGCAACAGGAATTTCTCGAGTTCGTCAATCCGTTTGCGAGATATGGGAGTTAGAAGTTAAGGAACGCTTGAGCAACCATCAAAATTTTCGCAAGTCTGATACCCGAAACCAATAACTGGAATGGCCTAGGGAAAAAGTACCCATACCGTTGAAATCGGGCGAGTTTCTCCTTTCAGATACAATAGGAATTTCTCGAGTTCGTCAAATCGTTCGCGATATATGGGAGTTTGAAGTTAAGGAACGCTTGAGCAACCATCAAAATTTTCGCAAGTCTGATACCCGAAACCAATAACTGGAATGGCCTAGGGATAAAGTACCCATACAGTTGAAATCGGGCGAGTTTCTCCTTTCAGATACAACAGGAATTTCTCGAGTTCGTCAATCCGTTCGCGAGATATGGGAGTTCGAAGTTAAGGAATGGTTGAGAAACCATCAAAATTTTCGCAAGTCTGATACTCGAAACAAATAACTACTATGGTCTAGCGGAAGAGTACACACACCATTGTAATCGGGTGAGTTTCTACTTTCAGATGCAAAAGGAATTTCTCGAGTTCGTCAATCCGTTCGCGAGATATGGGAGTTTGAAGTTAAGGAACGCTTGAGCAACCATCAAAATTTTCGCAAGTCTGATAGCCGAAACCAATAACTGGAATGGCCTAGGGAAAAAGTACCCATACCGTTGAAATCGGGCGAGTTTCTCCTTTCAGATGCAACAGGAATTTCTCGAGTTCGTCAATCCGTTCGCGAGATATGGGAGTTTGGAGTTAAGGAACGCTTGAGAAACCATCAAAATTTTCGCAAGTCTGATACCCGAAACCAATAACTACTATGGCCTAGGGGAAAAGTACACACACCATTGTTATCGGGCGAGTTTCTACTTTCATATTCAACAGGAACTTCTCGAGTTCGTCAATCCGTGCGCGAGATATGGGAGTTTGAAGTTAAGGAATGGTTGAGCAACCATCAAAATTTTCGCAAGTCTGATACTCGAAACCAATAACTGCAATGGCCTAGGGGAAAAGTACACACACCATTGAAATCGGGCGAGATTCTACTTTCAGATGCAACTGGAATTTCTCGAGTTCGTCAATCCCTTCGCAAGATATGGGAGTTTGAAGTTAAGGAACGCTTGAGCAAGCACCAAAATTTTCGCAAGTCTGATACTCGAAACCAATAACTGCTATGGCCTAGGGGAAAAGTACATGCACCATTGAAATCGGGCGAGATTCTTCTTTCAGATGCAACTGGAATTTTTCGAGTTCGTCAATCCGTTCGCGAGATATGGGAGTTTGAAGTTAAGGAACGCTTGAGCAACCATCAAAATTTTCGCAAGTCTGATACTCGAAACCAATAACTACTAAGGTCTAGGGGAAAAGTACACACACCATTGTTATCGGGTGGGTTTCTACTTTCAGATGCAACAGGAATTTCTCGAGTTCGTCAATCCGTTCGCGAGATATGGGAGTTTGAAGTTAAGGAACGCTTGAGCAACCATCAAAATTTTCACAAGTCTGATACCCGAAACCAATAACTAGTATGGCCTAGGGGAAAAGTACACACACCATTGTAATCGGGCGAGTTTCTACTTTCAGATTCAACAGGAATTTCTCGAGTTCGTCAATCCGTTCGCGAGATATGGGAGTTTGAAGCTAAGGAACGCTTGAGCAACCATCAAAATTTTCGCAAGTCTGATACTCGAAACCAATAACTGCAATGGCCTAGGGGAAAAGTACACACACCATTGAAATCGGGCGAGATTCTACTTTCAGATGCAACTGGAATTTCTCGAGTTCGTCAATCCCTTCGCAAGATATGGGAGTTTGAAGTTAAGGAACGCTTGAGCAAGCATCAAAATTTTCGCAAGTCTGATACTCGAAACCAATAACTGCTATGGCCTAGGGGAAAAGTACACACACCATTGTAATCGGGCGAGTTTCTACTTTCAGCTTCGACAGGAATTTCTCGAGTTCGTCAATCCGTTCGCGAGATATGGGAGTTTGAAGTTAAGGAATGGTTGAGAAACCATCAAAATTTTCGCTGATTTGATACTCGAAACCAATAATTGGAATGGCCTAGGGGAAAAGTACACACACCGTTGTAATCCGGCGAGTTTCTACTTTCAGATGCAACAGGAATTTCTCGAGTTCGTCAATCCGTTCGCGAGATACGGGAGTTTGGAGTTAAGGAACGCTTGAGAAACCATCAAAATTTTCGCAAGTCTGATACTCGAAACCAATAACTACTATGGCCTAGGGGAAAAGTACACACACCATTGTTATCGGGTGGGTTTCTACTTTCAGATGCAATAGGAATTTCTCGAGTTCGTCAATCCGTTCGCGAGATATGGGAGTTTAAAGTTAAGGAATGGTTGAGCAACCATCAAAATTTTCGCAAGTCTGATACTCGAAACCAATAACTGCAATGGCCTAGGGGAAAAGTACACACACCATTGAAATCGGGCGAGATTCTACTTTCAGATGCAACTGGAATTTCTCGAGTTCGTCAATCCCTTCGCAAGATATGGGAGTTTGAAGTTAAGGAACGCTTGAGCAAGCACCAAAATTTTTGCAAGTCTGATACTCGAAACCAATAACTGCTATGGCCTAGGGGAGAAGTACACGCACCATTGAAATCGGGCGAGATTCTTCTTTCAGATGCAACTGGAATTTTTCGAGTTCGTCAATCCGTTCGCGAGATATGGGAGTTTGAAGTTAAGGAACGCTTGAGCAACCATCAAATTTTTCGCAAGTTTGATACTCGAAACCAATAACTGGAATGGCCTAGGGGAAAAGTACACACACCATTGAAATCGGGCGAGATTCTACTTTCAGATGCAACTGGAATTTCTCGAGTTCGTCAATCCCTTCGCGAGATATGGGAGTTTGAAGTTAAGGAACGCTTGAGCAACCATCAAAATTTTCGCAAGTCTGATACCCGAAACCAATAACTACTATGGCCTAGGGGAAAAGTACACACACCATTGTAATCGGGCGAGTTTCTACTTTCATATTCAACAGGAGCTTCTCGAGTTCGTCAATCCGTTCGCGAGATATGGGAGTTTGAAGTTAAGGAATGGTTGAGCAACCATCAAAATTTTCGCAAGTCTGATACTCGAAACCAATAACTGCAATGGCCTAGGGGAAAAGTACACACACCATTGAAATCGGGCGAGATTCTACTTTCAGATGCAACTGGAATTTCTCGAGTTCGTCAATCCCTTCGCAAGATATGGGAGTTTGAAATTAAGGAACGCTTGAGCAAGCACCAAAATTTTCGCAAGTCTGATACTCGAAACCAATAACTGCTATGGCCTAAGGGAAAAGTAAACACGCCATTGAAATCGGGCGAGATTCTTCTTTCAGATGCAACTGGAATTTCTCGAGTTCGTCAATCCGTTCGCGAGATATGGGAGTTTGAAGTTAAGGAACGCTTGAGCAACCATCAAAATTTTCGCAAGTCTGATACTCGAAACCAATAACTACTAAGGTCTAGGGGAAAAGTACACACACCATTGTTATCGGGTGGGTTTCTACTTTCAGATGCAACAGGAATTTCTCGAGTTCGTCAATCCGTTCGCGAGATATGGGAGTTTGAAGTTAAGGAACGCTTGAGCAACCATCAAAATTTTCGCAAGTCTGATACCCGAAACCAATAACTAGTATGGCCTAGGGGAAAAGTACACACACCATTGTAATCGGGCGAGTTTCTACTTTCAGATTCAACAGGAATTTCTCGAGTTCGTCAATCCGTTCGCGAGATATGGGAGTTTGAAGTTAAGGAACGCTTGAGCAACTATCAAAATTTTCGCAAGTCTGATACTCGAAACCAATAACTACTAAGGTCTAGGGGAAAAGTACACACACCATTGTTATCGGGTGGGTTTCTACTTTCAGATGCAACAGGAATTTCTCGAGTTCGTCAATCCGTTCGCGAGATATGGGAGTTTGAAGTTAAGGAACGCTTGAGCAACCATCAAAATTTTCGCAAGTCTGATACCCGAAACCAATAACTAGTATGGCCTAGGGGAAAAGAACACACACCATTGAAATCGGGCGAGATTCTACTTTCAGATGCAACTGGAATTTCTCGAGTTCGTCAATCCCTTCGCGAGATATGGGAGTTTGAAGTTAAGGAACGCTTGAGCAACCATCAAAATTTTCGCAAGTCTGATACTCGAAACCAATAACCACTAAGGTCTAGGGGAAAAGTGCACACACCATTGTAATCGGGCGAGTTTCTACTTTCAGATGCAACAGGAATTTCTCGAGTTCGTGAATCCGTTCGCGAGATATGGGAGTTTGAAGTTAAGGAACGCTTGAGCAACCAACAAAATTTTCGCAAGTCTGATACTCGAAACCAGTAACTACTATGGCCTAGGGGAAAAGTACACACACCATTGTTATCGGGTGGGTTTCTACTTTCAGATGCAACAGGAATTTCTCGAGTTCGTCAATCCGTTCGCGAGATATGGGAGTTTGAAGTTAAGGAACGCTTGAGCAACCATCAAAATTTTCGCAAGTCTGATACCCGAAACCAATAACTACTATGGCCTAGGGGAAAAGTACACACACCATTGTAATCGGGCGAGTTTCTACTTTCATATTCAACAGGAACTTCTCGAGTTCGTCAATCCGTTCGCGAGATATGGGAGTTTGAAGTTAAGGAATGGTTGAGAAACCATCAAAATTTTCGCTGATTTGATACTCGAAACCAATAATTGGAATGACCTAGGGGAAAAGTACACACACCGTTGTAATCCGGCGAGTTTCTACTTTCAGATGCAACAGGAATTTCTCGAGTTCGTCAATCCGTTCGCGAGATACGGGAGTTTGGAGTTAAGGAACGCTTGAGAAACCATCAAAATTTTCGCAAGTCTGATACTCGAAACCAATAACTACTATGGCCTAGGGGAAAAGTACACACACCATTGTTATCGAGTGGGTTTCTACTTTCAGATGCAATAGGAATTTCTCGAGTTCGTCAATCCGTTCGCGAGATGTGGGAGTTTGAAGTTAAGGAACGCTTGAGCAACCGTCAAAATTTTCGCAAGTCTGATACCCGAAACCAGTAACTACTATGGCCTAGGGGAAAAGTACACACACCATTGTAATCGGGCGAGTTTCTACTTTCATATTCAACAGGAACTTCTCGAGTTCGTCAATCCGTTCGCGAGATATGGGTGTTTGAAGTTAAGGAATGGTTGAGCAACCATCAAAATTTTCGCAAGTCTGATACTCGAAACCAATAACTGCAATGGCCTAGGGGAAAAGTACACACACCATTGAAATCGGGCGAGATTCTACTTTCAGATGCAACTGGAATTTCTCGAGTTCGTCAATCCGTTCGCGAGATATGGGAGTTTGAAGTTAAGGAACGCTTGAGCAACCATCAAAATTTTCGCAAGTCTGATACTCGAAACCAATAACTACTAAGGTCTAGGGGAAAAGTACACAGACCATTGTTATCGGGTGGGTTTCTACTTTCAGATGCAACAGGAATTTCTCGAGTTCGTCAATCCGTTCGCGAGATATGGGAGTTTGAAGTTAAGGAACGCTTGAGCAACCATCAAAATTTTCGCAAGTCTGATACCCGAAACCAATAACTAGTATGGCCTAGGGGAAAAGTACACACACCATTGTAATCGGGCGACTTTCTACTTTCAGATTCAACAGGAATTTCTCGAGTTCGTCAATCCGTTCGCGAGATATGGGAGTTTGAAGCTAAGGAACGCTTGAGCAACCATCAAATTTTTCGCAAGTTTGATACTCGAAACCAATAACTGGAATGGCCTAGGGGAAAAGTACACACACCATTGAAATCGGGCGAGATTCTACTTTCAGATGCAACAGGAATTTCTCGAGTTCGTCAATCCGTTCGCGAGATATGGGAGTTTGAAGCTAAGGAACGCTTGAGCAACCATCAAATTTTTCGCAAGTCTGATACTCGAAACCAATAACTACTATGGCCTAGGGGAAAAGTACACACACCATTGTTATCGGGTGGGTTTCTACTTTCAGATGCAACAGGAATTTCTCGAGTTCGTCAATCCGTTCGCGAGATATGGGAGTTTGAAGTTAAGGAATGGTTGAGAATCCATCAAAATTTTCGCTGATTTGATACTCGAAACCAATAATTGGAATGGCCTAGGGGAAAAGTACACACACCGTTGTAATCCGGCGAGTTTCTACTTTCAGATGCAACAGGAATTTCTCGAGTTCGTCAATCCGTTCGCGAGATACGGGAGTTTGGAGTTAAGGAACGCTTGAGAAACCATCAAAATTTTCGCAAGTCTGATACTCGAAACCAATAACTACTATGGCCTAGGGGAAAAGTACACACACCATTGTTATCGGGTGGGTTTCTACTTTCAGATGCAATAGGAATTTCTCGAGTTCGTCAATCCGTTCGCGAGATATGGGAGTTTGAAGTTAAGGAACGCTTGAGCAACCATCAAAATTTTCGCAAGTCTGATACCCGAAACCAGTAACTACTATGGCCTAGGGGAAAAGTACACACACCATTGTAATCGGGCGAGTTTCTACTTTCATATTCAACAGGAACTTCTCGAGTTCGTCAATCCGTTCGCGAGATATGGGAGTTTGAAGTTAAGGAACGCTTGAGCAAGCATCAAAATTTTCGCAAGTCTGATACTCGAAACCAATAACTGCTATGGCCTAGGGGAAAAGTACACACACCATTGAAATCGGGCGAGATTCTACTTTCAGATGCAACTGGAATTTCTCGAGTTCGTCAATCCGTTCGCGAGATATGGGAGTTTGAAGTTAAGGAACACTTGAGCAACCATCAAAATTTTCGCAAGTCTGATACTCGAAACCAATAACTACTAAGGTCTAGGGGAAAAGTACACACACCATTGTTATCGGGTGGGTTTCTACTTTCAGATGCAACAGGAATTTCTCGAGTTCGTCAATCCGTTCGCGAGATATGGGAGTTTGAAGTTAAGGAACGCTTGAGCAACCATCAAAATTTTCGCAAGTCTGATACCAGAAACCAATAACTAGTATGGCCTAGGGGAAAAGTACACACACCATTGTAATCGGGCGAGTTTCTACTTTCAGATTCAACAGGAATTTCTCGAGTTCGTCAATCCGTTCGCGAGATATGGGAGTTTGAAGCTAAGGAACGCTTGAGCAACCATCAAATTTTTCGCAAGTTTGATACTCGAAACCAATAACTGGAATGGCCTAGGGGAAAAGTACACACACCATTGTAATCCGGCGAGTTCCTACTTTCCGATGCAACAGGAATTTCTCGAGTTCGTCAATCCGTTCGCGAGATATGGGAGTTTGAAGTTAAGGAACGCTTGAGCAACCATCAAAATTTTCGCAAGTCTGATACTCGAAACCAATAACTACTAAGATCTAGGGGAAAAGTACACACACCATTGTTATCGGGTGGGTTTCTACTTTCAGATGCAACAGGAATTTCTCGAGTTCGTCAATCCGTTCGCGAGATATGGGAGTTTGAAGTTAAGGAACGCTTGAACAACCATCAAAATTTTCGCAAGTCTGATACCCGAAACCAATAACTAGTATGGCCTAGGGGAAAAGTACACACACCATTGAAATCGGGCGAGATTCTACTTTCAGATGCAACTGGAATTTCTCGAGTTCGTCAATCCCTTCGCAAGATATGGGAGTTTGAAGTTAAGGAACGCTTGAGCAAGCACCAAAATTTTCGCAAGTCTGATACTCGAAACCAATAACTGCTATGGCCTAGGGGAAAAGTACACGCACCATTGAAATCGGGCGAGATTCTTCTTTCAGATGCAACTGGAATTTTTCGAGTTCGTCAATCCGTTCGCGAGATATGGGAGTTTGAAGTTAAGGAACGCTTGAGCAACCATCAAAATTTTCGCAAGTCTGATACTCGAAACCAATAACTACTAAGGTCTAGGGGAAAAGTACACACACCATTGTTATCGGGTGGGTTTCTACTTTCAGATGCAACAGGAATTTCTCGAGTTCGTCAATCCGTTCGCGAGATATGGGAGTTTGAAGTTAAGGAACGCTTGAGCAACCATCAAAATTTTCACAAGTCTGATACCCGAAACCAATAACTAGTATGGCCTAGGGGAAAAGTACACACACCATTGTAATCGGGCGAGTTTCTACTTTCAGATTCAACAGGAATTTCTCGAGTTCGTCAATCCGTTCGCGAGATATGGGAGTTTGAAGCTAAGGAACGCTTGAGCAACCATCAAAATTTTCGCAAGTCTGATACTCGAAACCAATAACTGCAATGGCCTAGGGGAAAAGTACACACACCATTGAAATCGGGCGAGATTCTACTTTCAGATGCAACTGGAATTTCTCGAGTTCGTCAATCCCTTCGCAAGATATGGGAGTTTGAAGTTAAGGAACGCTTGAGCAAGCATCAAAATTTTCGCAAGTCTGATACTCGAAACCAATAACTGCTATGGCCTAGGGGAAAAGTACACACACCATTGTAATCGGGCGAGTTTCTACTTTCAGCTTCGACAGGAATTTCTCGAGTTCGTCAATCCGTTCGCGAGATATGGGAGTTTGAAGTTAAGGAATGGTTGAGAAACCATCAAAATTTTCGCTGATTTGATACTCGAAACCAATAATTGGAATGGCCTAGGGGAAAAGTACACACACCGTTGTAATCCGGCGAGTTTCTACTTTCAGATGCAACAGGAATTTCTCGAGTTCGTCAATCCGTTCGCGAGATACGGGAGTTTGGAGTTAAGGAACGCTTGAGAAACCATCAAAATTTTCGCAAGTCTGATACTCGAAACCAATAACTACTATGGCCTAGGGGAAAAGTACACACACCATTGTTATCGGGTGGGTTTCTACTTTCAGATGCAATAGGAATTTCTCGAGTTCGTCAATCCGTTCGCGAGATATGGGAGTTTAAAGTTAAGGAATGGTTGAGCAACCATCAAAATTTTCGCAAGTCTGATACTCGAAACCAATAACTGCAATGGCCTAGGGGAAAAGTACACACACCATTGAAATCGGGCGAGATTCTACTTTCAGATGCAACTGGAATTTCTCGAGTTCGTCAATCCCTTCGCAAGATATGGGAGTTTGAAGTTAAGGAACGCTTGAGCAAGCACCAAAATTTTTGCAAGTCTGATACTCGAAACCAATAACTGCTATGGCCTAGGGGAGAAGTACACGCACCATTGAAATCGGGCGAGATTCTTCTTTCAGATGCAACTGGAATTTTTCGAGTTCGTCAATCCGTTCGCGAGATATGGGAGTTTGAAGTTAAGGAACGCTTGAGCAACCATCAAATTTTTCGCAAGTTTGATACTCGAAACCAATAACTGGAATGGCCTAGGGGAAAAGTACACACACCATTGAAATCGGGCGAGATTCTACTTTCAGATGCAACTGGAATTTCTCGAGTTCGTCAATCCCTTCGCGAGATATGGGAGTTTGAAGTTAAGGAACGCTTGAGCAACCATCAAAATTTTCGCAAGTCTGATACCCGAAACCAATAACTACTATGGCCTAGGGGAAAAGTACACACACCATTGTAATCGGGCGAGTTTCTACTTTCATATTCAACAGGAGCTTCTCGAGTTCGTCAATCCGTTCGCGAGATATGGGAGTTTGAAGTTAAGGAATGGTTGAGAAACCATCAAAATTTTCGCTGATTTGATACTCGAAACCAATAATTGGAATGGCCCAGGGGAAAAGTACACACACCGTTGTAATCCGGCGAGTTTCCTCTTTCAGATGCAACAGGAATTTCTCGAGTTCGTCAATCCGTTCGCGAGATACGGGAGTTTGGATTTAAGGAACGCTTGAGAAACCATCAAAATTTTCGCAAGTCTGATACTCGAAACCAACAACTACTATGGCCTAGGGGAAAACTACACACACCATTGTTATCGGGTGGGTTTCTACTTTCAGATGCAATAGGAATTTCTCGAGTTCGTCAATCCGTTCGCGAGATATGGGAGTTTGAAGTTAAGGAACGCTTGAGCAACCATCAAAATTTTCGCAAGTCTGATACCCGAAACCAGTAACTACTATGGCCTAGGGGAAAAGTACACACACCATTGTAATCGGGCGAGTTTCTACTTTCATATTCAACAGGAACTTCTCGAGTTCGTCAATCCGTTCGCGAGATATGGGAGTTTGAAGTTAAGGAATGGTTGAGCAACCATCAAAATTTTCGCAAGTCTGATACTCGAAACCAATAACTGCAATGGCCTAGGGGAAAAGTACACACACCATTGAAATCGGGCGAGATTCTACTTTCAGATGCAACTGGAATTTCTCGAGTTCGTCAATCCCTTCGCAAGATATGGGAGTTTGAAATTAAGGAACGCTTGAGCAAGCACCAAAATTTTCGCAAGTCTGATACTCGAAACCAATAACTGCTATGGCCTAAGGGAAAAGTAAACACGCCATTGAAATCGGGCGAGATTCTTCTTTCAGATGCAACTGGAATTTCTCGAGTTCGTCAATCCGTTCGCGAGATATGGGAGTTTGAAGTTAAGGAACGCTTGAGCAACCATCAAAATTTTCGCAAGTCTGATACTCGAAACCAATAACTACTAAGGTCTAGGGGAAAAGTACACACACCATTGTTATCGGGTGGGTTTCTACTTTCAGATGCAACAGGAATTTCTCGAGTTCGTCAATCCGTTCGCGAGATATGGGAGTTTGAAGTTAAGGAACGCTTGAGCAACCATCAAAATTTTCGCAAGTCTGATACCCGAAACCAATAACTAGTATGGCCTAGGGGAAAAGTACACACACCATTGTAATCGGGCGAGTTTCTACTTTCAGATTCAACAGGAATTTCTCGAGTTCGTCAATCCGTTCGCGAGATATGGGAGTTTGAAGTTAAGGAACGCTTGAGCAACTATCAAAATTTTCGCAAGTCTGATACTCGAAACCAATAACTACTAAGGTCTAGGGGAAAAGTACACACACCATTGTTATCGGGTGGGTTTCTACTTTCAGATGCAACAGGAATTTCTCGAGTTCGTCAATCCGTTCGCGAGATATGGGAGTTTGAAGTTAAGGAACGCTTGAGCAACCATCAAAATTTTCGCAAGTCTGATACCCGAAACCAATAACTAGTATGGCCTAGGGGAAAAGAACACACACCATTGAAATCGGGCGAGATTCTACTTTCAGATGCAACTGGAATTTCTCGAGTTCGTCAATCCCTTCGCGAGATATGGGAGTTTGAAGTTAAGGAACGCTTGAGCAACCATCAAAATTTTCGCAAGTCTGATACTCGAAACCAATAACCACTAAGGTCTAGGGGAAAAGTGCACACACCATTGTAATCGGGCGAGTTTCTACTTTCAGATGCAACAGGAATTTCTCGAGTTCGTGAATCCGTTCGCGAGATATGGGAGTTTGAAGTTAAGGAACGCTTGAGCAACCAACAAAATTTTCGCAAGTCTGATACTCGAAACCAGTAACTACTATGGCCTAGGGGAAAAGTACACACACCATTGTTATCGGGTGGGTTTCTACTTTCAGATGCAACAGGAATTTCTCGAGTTCGTCAATCCGTTCGCGAGATATGGGAGTTTGAAGTTAAGGAACGCTTGAGCAACCATCAAAATTTTCGCAAGTCTGATACCCGAAACCAATAACTACTATGGCCTAGGGGAAAAGTACACACACCATTGTAATCGGGCGAGTTTCTACTTTCATATTCAACAGGAACTTCTCGAGTTCGTCAATCCGTTCGCGAGATATGGGAGTTTGAAGTTAAGGAATGGTTGAGAAACCATCAAAATTTTCGCTGATTTGATACTCGAAACCAATAATTGGAATGACCTAGGGGAAAAGTACACACACCGTTGTAATCCGGCGAGTTTCTACTTTCAGATGCAACAGGAATTTCTCGAGTTCGTCAATCCGTTCGCGAGATACGGGAGTTTGGAGTTAAGGAACGCTTGAGAAACCATCAAAATTTTCGCAAGTCTGATACTCGAAACCAATAACTACTATGGCCTAGGGGAAAAGTACACACACCATTGTTATCGAGTGGGTTTCTACTTTCAGATGCAATAGGAATTTCTCGAGTTCGTCAATCCGTTCGCGAGATGTGGGAGTTTGAAGTTAAGGAACGCTTGAGCAACCATCAAAATTTTCGCAAGTCTGATACCCGAAACCAGTAACTACTATGGCCTAGGGGAAAAGTACACACACCATTGTAATCGGGCGAGTTTCTACTTTCATATTCAACAGGAACTTCTCGAGTTCGTCAATCCGTTCGCGAGATATGGGTGTTTGAAGTTAAGGAATGGTTGAGCAACCATCAAAATTTTCGCAAGTCTGATACTCGAAACCAATAACTGCAATGGCCTAGGGGAAAAGTACACACACCATTGAAATCGGGCGAGATTCTACTTTCAGATGCAACTGGAATTTCTCGAGTTCGTCAATCCGTTCGCGAGATATGGGAGTTTGAAGTTAAGGAACGCTTGAGCAACCATCAAAATTTTCGCAAGTCTGATACTCGAAACCAATAACTACTAAGGTCTAGGGGAAAAGTACACAGACCATTGTTATCGGGTGGGTTTCTACTTTCAGATGCAACAGGAATTTCTCGAGTTCGTCAATCCGTTCGCGAGATATGGGAGTTTGAAGTTAAGGAACGCTTGAGCAACCATCAAAATTTTCGCAAGTCTGATACCCGAAACCAATAACTAGTATGGCCTAGGGGAAAAGTACACACACCATTGTAATCGGGCGACTTTCTACTTTCAGATTCAACAGGAATTTCTCGAGTTCGTCAATCCGTTCGCGAGATATGGGAGTTTGAAGCTAAGGAACGCTTGAGCAACCATCAAATTTTTCGCAAGTTTGATACTCGAAACCAATAACTGGAATGGCCTAGGGGAAAAGTACACACACCATTGAAATCGGGCGAGATTCTACTTTCAGATGCAACAGGAATTTCTCGAGTTCGTCAATCCGTTCGCGAGATATGGGAGTTTGAAGCTAAGGAACGCTTGAGCAACCATCAAATTTTTCGCAAGTCTGATACTCGAAACCAATAACTACTATGGCCTAGGGGAAAAGTACACACACCATTGTTATCGGGTGGGTTTCTACTTTCAGATGCAACAGGAATTTCTCGAGTTCGTCAATCCGTTCGCGAGATATGGGAGTTTGAAGTTAAGGAATGGTTGAGAATCCATCAAAATTTTCGCTGATTTGATACTCGAAACCAATAATTGGAATGGCCTAGGGGAAAAGTACACACACCGTTGTAATCCGGCGAGTTTCTACTTTCAGATGCAACAGGAATTTCTCGAGTTCGTCAATCCGTTCGCGAGATACGGGAGTTTGGAGTTAAGGAACGCTTGAGAAACCATCAAAATTTTCGCAAGTCTGATACTCGAAACCAATAACTACTATGGCCTAGGGGAAAAGTACACACACCATTGTTATCGGGTGGGTTTCTACTTTCAGATGCAATAGGAATTTCTCGAGTTCGTCAATCCGTTCGCGAGATATGGGAGTTTGAAGTTAAGGAACGCTTGAGCAACCATCAAAATTTTCGCAAGTCTGATACCCGAAACCAGTAACTACTATGGCCTAGGGGAAAAGTACACACACCATTGTAATCGGGCGAGTTTCTACTTTCATATTCAACAGGAACTTCTCGAGTTCGTCAATCCGTTCGCGAGATATGGGAGTTTGAAGTTAAGGAACGCTTGAGCAAGCATCAAAATTTTCGCAAGTCTGATACTCGAAACCAATAACTGCTATGGCCTAGGGGAAAAGTACACACACCATTGAAATCGGGCGAGATTCTACTTTCAGATGCAACTGGAATTTCTCGAGTTCGTCAATCCGTTCGCGAGATATGGGAGTTTGAAGTTAAGGAACACTTGAGCAACCATCAAAATTTTCGCAAGTCTGATACTCGAAACCAATAACTACTAAGGTCTAGGGGAAAAGTACACACACCATTGTTATCGGGTGGGTTTCTACTTTCAGATGCAACAGGAATTTCTCGAGTTCGTCAATCCGTTCGCGAGATATGGGAGTTTGAAGTTAAGGAACGCTTGAGCAACCATCAAAATTTTCGCAAGTCTGATACCAGAAACCAATAACTAGTATGGCCTAGGGGAAAAGTACACACACCATTGTAATCGGGCGAGTTTCTACTTTCAGATTCAACAGGAATTTCTCGAGTTCGTCAATCCGTTCGCGAGATATGGGAGTTTGAAGCTAAGGAACGCTTGAGCAACCATCAAATTTTTCGCAAGTTTGATACTCGAAACCAATAACTGGAATGGCCTAGGGGAAAAGTACACACACCATTGTAATCCGGCGAGTTCCTACTTTCCGATGCAACAGGAATTTCTCGAGTTCGTCAATCCGTTCGCGAGATATGGGAGTTTGAAGTTAAGGAACGCTTGAGCAACCATCAAAATTTTCGCAAGTCTGATACTCGAAACCAATAACTACTAAGATCTAGGGGAAAAGTACACACACCATTGTTATCGGGTGGGTTTCTACTTTCAGATGCAACAGGAATTTCTCGAGTTCGTCAATCCGTTCGCGAGATATGGGAGTTTGAAGTTAAGGAACGCTTGAACAACCATCAAAATTTTCGCAAGTCTGATACCCGAAACCAATAACTAGTATGGCCTAGGGGAAAAGTACACACACCATTGAAATCGGGCGAGATTCTACTTTCAGATGCAACTGGAATTTCTCGAGTTCGTCAATCCCTTCGCGAGATATGGGAGTTTGAAGTTAAGGAACGCTTGAGCAAACATCAAAATTTTCGCAAGTCTGATACTCGAAACCAATAACCACTAAGGTCTAGGGGGAAAGTGCACACACCATTGTAATCGGGCGAGTTTCTACTTTCAGATGCAACAGGAATTTCTCGAGTTCGTGAATCCGTTCGCGGGATATGGGAGTTTGAAGTTAAGGAACGCTTGAGCTACCATCAAAATTTTCGCAAGTCTGATACTCGAAACCAATAACTACTATGGCCTAGGGGAAAAGTACACTCTCCATTGTAATCGGGCGAGTTTCTACTTTCAGCTTCGACAGGAATTTCTCGAGTTCGTCAATCCGTTCGCGAGATATGGGAGTTTGAAGTTAAGGAATGGTTGAGAAACCATCAAAGTTTTCGCTGATTTGATACTTGAAACCAATAACTACTATGGCCTACGGGAAAAGTACACACACCATTGAAATCGGGCGAGATTCTACTTTCAGATGCAACTGGAATTTCTCGAGTTCGTCAATCCGTTCGCGAGATATGGGAGTTTGAAGTTAAGGAACACTTGAGCAACCATCAAAATTTTCGCAAGTCTGATACTCGAAACCAATAACTACTAAGGTCTAGGGGAAAAGTACACACACCATTGTTATCGGGTGGGTTTCTACTTTCAGATGCAACAGGAATTTCTCGAGTTCGTCCATCCGTTCGCGAGATATGGGAGTTTGAAGTTAAGGAACGCTTGAGCAACCATCAAAATTTTCGCAAGTCTGATACCCGAAACCAATAACTAGTATGGCCTAGGGGAAAAGTACACACACCATTGTAATCGGGCGAGTTTCTACTTTCAGATTCAACAGGAATTTCTCGAGTTCGTCAATCCGTTCGCGAGATATGGGAGTTTGAAGCTAAGGAACGCTTGAGCAACCATCAAATTTTTCGCAAGTTTGATACTCGAAACCAATAACTGGAATGGCCTAGGGGAAAAGTACACACACCATTGTAATCCGGCGAGTTCCTACTTTCCGATGCAACAGGAATTTCTCGAGTTCGTCAATCCGTTCGCGAGATATGGGAGTTTGAAGTTAAGGAACGCTTGAGCAACCATCAAAATTTTCGCAAGTCTGATACTCGAAAACAATAACTACTAAGATCTAGGGGAAAAGTACACACACCATTGTTATCGGGTGGGTTTCTACTTTCAGATGCAACAGGAATTTCTCGAGTTCGTCAATCCGTTCGCGAGATATGGGAGTTTGAAGTTAAGGAACGCTTGAGCAACCATCAAAATTTTCGCAAGTCTGATACCCGAAACCAATAACTAGTATGGCCTAGGGAAAAGTACACACACCATTGAAATCGGGCGAGATTCTACTTTCAGATGCAACTGGAATTTCTCGAGTTCGTCAATCCCTTCACGAGATATGGGAGTTTGAAGTTAAGGAACGCTTGATCAAACATCAAAATTTTCGCAAGTCTGATACTCGAAACCAATAACCACTAAGGTCTAGGGGGAAAGTTCACACACCATTGTAATCGGGCGAGTTTCTACTTTCAGATGCAACAGGAATTTCTCGAGTTCGTGAATCCGTTCGCGGGATATGGGAGTTTGAAGTTAAGGAACGCTTGAGCAACCATCAAAATTTTCGCAAGTCTGATACTCGAAACCAATAACTGCAATGGCCTAGGGGAAAAGTACACACACCATTGTTATCGGGTGGGTTTCTACTTTCAGATGCAACAGGAATTTCTCGAGTTCGTCAATGCGTTCGCGAGATATGGGAGTTTGAAGTTAAGGAACGCTTGAGCAACCATCAAAATTTTCGCAAGTCTGATACCCGAAACCAATAACTACTATGGCCTAGGGGAAAAGTACACTCTCCATTGTAATCGGGCGAGTTTCTACTTTCAGCTTCGACAGGAATTTCTCGAGTTCGTCAATCCGTTCGCGAGATATGGGAGTTTGAAGTTAAGGAATGGTTGAGTAACCATCAAAATTTTCGCTGATTTGATACTTGAAACCAATAACTACTATGGCTTAGGGGAAAAGTACACACACCATTGTAATCGGGCGAGTTTCTACTTTCAGATTCAACAGGAATTTCTCGAGTTCGTCAATCCGTTCGCGAGATATGAGTGTTTGAAGTTAAGGAATGGTTGAGAAACCATCAAAATTTTCGCTGATTTGATACTCGAAACCAATAACTGGAATGGCCTAGGGGAAAAGTACACACACCATTGTAATCCGGCGAGTTTCTACTTTCCGATGCAACAGGAATTTCTCGAGTTCGTCAATCCGTTCGCGAGATATGGGAGTTTGAAGTTAAGGAACGCTTGAGCAACCATCAAAATTTTCGCAAGTCTGATACTCGAAACCAATAACTACTATGGCCTAGGGGAAAAGTACACACACCATTGTTATCGGGTGGGTTTCTACTTTCAGATGCAACAGGAATTTCTCGAGTTCGTCAATCCGTTCGCGAGATATGGGAGTTTGAAGTTAACGAACGCTTGAGCAACCATCAAAATTTTCGCAAGTCTGATACCCGAAACCAATAACTACTATGGCCTAGGGGAAAAGTACACACACCATTGTAATCGGGCGAGTTTCTACTTTCAGCTTCGACAGGAATTTCTCTAGTTCGTCAATCCGTTCGCGAGATATGGGAGTTTGAAGTTAAGGAATGGTTGAGAAACCATCAAAATTTTCGCTGATTTGATACTCGAAACCAATAATTGTAATGGCCTAGGGGAAAAGTACACACACCATTGTAATCGGGCGAGTTTCTACTTTCATATTCAACAGGAACTTCTCGAGTTCGTCAATCCGTTCGCGAGATATGGGAGTTTGAAGTTAAGGAATGGTTGAGCAACCATCAAAATTTTCGCAAGTCTGATACTCGAAACCAATAACTGCAATGGCCTAGGGGAAAAGTACACACACCATTGAAATCGGGCGAGATTCCACTTTCAGATGCAACTGGAATTTCTCGAGTTCGTCAATCCCTTCGCAAGATATGGGAGTTTGAAGTTAAGGAACGCTTGAGCAAGCATCAAAATTTTCGCAAGTCTGATACTCGAAACCAATAACTGCTATGGCCTAGGGGAAAAGTACACACACCATTGTAATCCGGCGAGTTTCTATTTTCCGATGCAACAGGAATTTCTCGAGTTCGTCAATCCGTTCGCGAGATATTTGAGTTTGAAGCTAAGGAACGCTGGAGCAACCATCAAATTTTTCGCAAGTCTGATACTCGAAACCAATAACTACAAAGGTCTAGGGGAAAAGTGCACACACCATTGTAATCGGGCGAGTTTCTACTTTCAGATGCAACAGGAATTTCTCGAGTTCGTGAATCCGTTCGCGAGATATGGGAGTTTGAAGTTAAGGAACGCTTGAGCAACCATTAAAATTTTCGCAAGTCTGATACTCGAAAGCAATAACTACTATGGCCTACGGGAAAAGTACACACACCATTGTAATCGGTCGAGTTTCTACTTTCAGATGCAACAGGCATTTCTCGAGTTCGTCAATCCGTTCGCGAGATACGGGAGTTTGGAGTTAAGGAACGCTTGAGAAACCATCAAAATTTTCGCAAGTCTGATACTCGAAACCAATAACTACTATGGCCTAGGGAAAAGTACACACACCATTGTTATCGGGTGGGTTTCTACTTTCAGATGCAATAGAAATTTCTCGAGTTCGTCAATCCGTTCGCGAGATATGGGAGTTTGAAGTTAAGGAACGCTTGAGCAACCATCAAAATTTTCGCAAGTCTGATACCCGAAACCAGTAACTACTATGGCCTAGGGGAAAAGAACACACACCATTGAAATCGGGCGAGTTTCTACTTTCATATTCAACAGGAACTTCTCGAGTTCGTCAATCCGTTCGCGAGATATGGGAGTTTGAAGTTAAGGAACGCTTGAGAAACCATCAAAATTTTCGCAAGTCTGATACTCGAAACCAATAACTACTATGGCCTAGGGGAAAAGTACACACACCATTGTTATCGGGTGGGTTTCTACTTTCATATTCAACAGGAACTTCTCGAGTTCGTCAATCCGTTCGCGAGATATGGGAGTTTGAAGTTAAGGAATGGTTGAGCAACCATCAAAATTTTCGCAAGTCTGATACTCGAAACCAATAACTGCTATGGCCTAGGGGAAAAGTAAACACACCATTGAAATCGGGCGAGATTCTTCTTTCAGATGCAACAGGAATTTCTCGAGTTCGTCAATCCGTTCGCGAGATATGGGAGTTTGAAGCTAAGGAACCCTTGAGCAACCATCAAATTTTTCGCAAGTCTGATACTCGAAACCAATAACTGGAATGGCCCAGGGGAAAAGTACACACACCATTGTAATCGGGCGAGTTTCTACTTTCATATTCAACAGGAACTTCTCGAGTTCGTCAATCCGTTCGCGAGATATGGGAGTTTGAAGTTAAGGAATGGTTGAGCAACCATCAAAATTTTCGCAAGTCTGATACTCGAAACCAATAACTGCAATGGCCTAGGGGAAAAGTACACACACCATTGAAATCGGGCGAGATTCCACTTTCAGATGCAACTGGAATTTCTCGAGTTCGTCAATCCCTTCGCAAGATATGGGAGTTTGAAGTTAAGGAACGCTTGAGCAAGCATCAAAATTTTCGCAAGTCTGATACTCGAAACCAATAACTGCTATGGCCTAGGGGAAAAGTACACACACCATTGAAATCGGGCGAGATTCTACTTTCAGATGCAACTGGAATTTCTCGAGTTCGTCAATCCGTTCGCGAGATATGGGAGTTTGAAGTTAAGGAACGCTTGAGCAACCATCAAAATTTTCGCAAGTCTGATACTCGAAACCAATAACTACTAAGGTCTAGGGGAAAAGTACACACACCATTGTTATCGGGTGGGTTTCTACTTTCAGATGCAACAGGAATTTCTCGAGTTCGTCAATCCGTTCGCGAGATATGGGAGTTTGAAGTTAAGGAACGCTTGAGCAACCATCAAAATTTTCGCAAGTTTGATACTCGAAACCAATAACTGGAATGGCCTAGGGGAAAAGTACACACACCATTGTAATCCGGCGAGTTCCTACTTTCCGATGCAACAGGAATTTCTCGAGTTCGTCAATCCGTTCGCGAGATATGGGAGTTTGAAGTTAAGGAACGCTTGAGCAACCATCAAAATTTTCGCAAGTCTGATACTCGAAACCATTAACTACTAAGGTCTAGGGCAAAAGTACACACACCATTGTTATCGGGTGGGTTTCTACTTTCAGATGCAACAGGAATTTCTCGAGTTCGTCAATCCGTTCGCGAGATATGGGAGTTTGAAGTTAAGGAACGCTTGAGCAACCATAAAAATTTTCGCAAGTCTGATACCCGAAACCAATAACTAGTATGGCCTAGGGGAAAAGTACACACACCATTGAAATCGGGCGAGATTCTACTTTCAGATGCAACTGGAATTTCTCGAGTTCGTCAATCCCTTCGCGAGATATGGGAGTTTGAAGTTAAGGAACGCTTGAGCAACCATCAAAATTTTCGCAAGTCTGATACTCGAAACCAATAACCACTAAGGTCTAGGGGAAAAGTGCACACACCATTGTAATCGGGCGAGTTTCTACTTTCAGATGCAACAGGAATTTCTCGAGTTCGTGAATCCGTTCGCGGGATATGGGAGTTTGAAGTTAAGGAACGCTTGAGCAACCATCAAAATTTTCGCAAGTCTGATACTCGAAACCAATAACTGCAATGGCCTAGGGGAAAAGTACACACACCATTGTTATCGGGTGGGTTTCTACTTTCAGATGCAACAGGAATTTCTCGAGTTCGTCAATCCGTTCGCGAGGTATTGGAGTTTGAAGTTAACGAACGCTTGAGCAACCATCAAAATTTTCGCAAGTCTGATACCCGAAACCAATAACTACTATGGCCTAGGGGAAAAGTACACACACCATTGTAATCGGGCGAGTTTCTACTTTCAGCTTCGACAGGAATTTCTCTAGTTCGTCAATCCGTTCGCGAGATATGGGAGTTTGAAGTTAAGGAATGGTTGAGAAACCATCAAAATTTTCGCTGATTTGATACTCGAAACCAATAATTGTAATGGCCTAGGGGAAAACTACACACACCGTTGTAATCCGGCGAGTTTCTACTTTCAGGTGCAACAGGAATTTCTCGAGTTCGTCAATCCGTTCGCGAGATACGGGAGTTTGAAGTTAAGGAACGCTTGAGAAACCATCAAAATTTTCGCAAGTCTGATACTCGAAACCAATAACTACTATGGCCTAGGGGAAAAGTACACACACCATTGTTATCGGGTGGGTTTCTACTTTCAGATGCAACAGGAATTTCTCGAGTTCGTCAATCCGTTCGCGAGATATGGGAGTTTGAAGTTAAGGAACGCTTGAGCAACCATCAAAATTTTCGCAAGTCTGATACCCGAAACCAATAACTACTATGGCCTAGGGGAAAAGTACACACACCATTGTAATCGGGCGAGTTTCTACTTTCATATTCAACAGGAACTCCTCGAGTTCGTCAATCCGTTCGCGAGATATGGGAGTTTGAAGTTAAGGAATGGTAGAGCAACCATCAAAATTTTCGCAAGTCTGATACTCGAAACCAATAACTGCAATGGCCTAGGGGAAAAGTACACACACCATTGAAATCGGTCGAGATTCTACTTTCAGGTGCAACTGGAATTTCTCGAGTTCGTCAATCCGTTCGCGAGATATGGGAGTTTGAAGTTAAGGAACGCTTGAGCAACCATCAAAATTTTCGCAAGTCTGATACTCGAAACCAATAACTACTATGGCCTAGGGGAAAAGTACACACACCATTGTAATCGGGCGAGTTTCTCCTTTCAGATGCAACAGGAATTTCTCGAGTTCGTGAATCCGTTCGCGAGATATGGGAGTTTGAAGTTAAGGAACGCTTGAGCAACCATCAAAATTTTCGCAAGTCTGATACTCGAAACCAATAACTACTATGGCCTAGGGGAAAAGTACAGACACCATTGTTATCGGGTGGGTTTCTACTTTCAGATGCAACAGGAACTTCTCGATTTCGTCAATCCGTTCGCGAGATATGGGAGTTTGAAGTTAAGTAACGCTTGAGCAACCATCAAAATTTTCGCAAGTCTGATACCCGAAACCAATAACTACTATGGCCTAGGGGAAAAGTACACACACCATTGTAATCGGGCGAGTTTCTACTTTCAGCTTCGACAGGAATTTCTCGAGTTCGTCAATCCGTTCGCGAGATATGGGAGTTTGAAGTTAAGGAATGGTTGAGAAACCATCAAAATTTTCACTGATTTGATACTCGAAACCAATAATTGGAATGGCCTAGGGGAAAAGTACACACACCGTTGTAATCCGGCGAGTTTCTACTTTCAGATGCAACAGGAATTTCTCGAGTTCGTCAATCCGTTCGCGAGATACGGGAGTTTGGAGTTAAGGAACGCTTGAGAAACCATCGAAATTTTCGGAAGTCTGATACCCGAAACCAATAACTACTATGGCCTAGGGGAAAAGTACACACACCAATGTAATCGGGCGAGTTTCTACTTTCATATTCAACAGGAACTTCTCGAGTTCGTCAATCCGTTCGCGAGATATGGGAGTTTGAAGTTAAGGAACGCTTGAGCAACCATCAAAATTTTCGCAAGTCTGATAATCGAAACCAATAACTACTATGGCCTAGGGGAAAAGTACACACACCATTGTAATCGGGCGAGTTTCTCCTTTCAGATCCAATAGGAATTACTCGAGTTCGTCTATCCGTTCGCGAGATATGGGAGTTTGAAGTTAAGGAACGCTTGAGAAACCATCAAAATTTTCGCAAGTCTGATAATCGAAACCAATAACTACTATGGCCTAGGGGAAATGTACACACACCATTGTAATCGGGCGAGTTTCTCCTTTCAGATCCAATAGGAATTACTCGAGTTCGTCTATCCGTTCGCGAGATATGGGAGTTTGAAGTTAAGGAACGCTTGAGCAACCATCAAAATTTTCGCAAGTCTGATACTCGAAACCAATAACCACTAAGGTCTAGGGGAAAAGTGCACACACCATTGTAATCGGGCGAGATTCTACTTTCAGATGCAACTGGAATTTCTCGAGTTCGTCAATCCCTTCGCGAGATATGGGAGTTTGAAGTTAAGGAACGCTTGAGCAACCATCAAAATTTTCGCAAGTCTGATACTCGAAACCAATAACCACTAAGGTCTAGGGGAAAAGTGCACACACCATTGTAATCGGGCGAGTTTCTACTTTCAGATGCAACAGGAATTTCTCGAGTTCGTGAATCCGTTCGCGGGATATGGGAGTTTGAAGTTAAGGAACGCTTGAGCAACCATCAAAATTTTCGCAAGTCTGATACTCGAAACCAATAACTGCAATGGCCTAGGGGAAAAGTACACACACCATTGTTATCGGGTGGGTTTCTACTTTCAGATGCAACAGGAATTTCTCGAGTTCGTCAATCCGCTCGCGAGATATGGGAGTTTGAAGTTAACGAACGCTTGAGCAACCATCAAAATTTTCGCAAGTCTGATACCCGAAACCAATAACTACTATGGCCTAGGGGAAAAGTACACACACCATTGTAATCGGGCGAGTTTCTACTTTCAGCTTCGACAGGAATTTCTCTAGTTCGTCAATCCGTTCGCGAGATATGGGAGTTTGAAGTTAAGGAATGGTTGAGAAACCATCAAAATTTTCGCTGATTTGATACTCGAAACCAATAACTGGAATGGCCTAGGGGAAAAGTACACCCACCATTGTAATCCGGCGAGTTCCTACTTTCCGATGCAACAGGAATTTCTCGAGTTCGTCAATCCCTTCGCGAGATATGGGAGTTTGAAGTTAAGGAACGCTTGAGCAACCATCAAAATTTTCGCAAGTCTGATACTCGAAACCAATAACTACTATGGCCTAGGGGAAAAGTACACACACCATTGTAATCGGGCGAGTTTCTCCTTTCAGATGCAACTGGAATTTCTCGAGTTCGTGAATCCGTTCGCGAGATATGGGAGTTTGAAGTTAAGGAACGCTTGAGCAACCATCAAAATTTTCGCAAGTCTGATACTCGAAACCAATAACTACTATGGCCTAGGGGAAAAGTACAGACACCATTGTTATCGGGTGGGTTTCTGCTTTCAGATGCAACAGGAACTTCTCGAGTTCGTCAATCCGTTCGCGAGATATGGGAGTTTGAAGTTAAGTAACGCTTGAGCAACCATCAAAATTTTCGCAAGTCTGATACCCGAAACCAATAACTACTATGGCCTAGGGGAAAAGTACACACACCATTGTAATCGGGCGAGTTTCTACTTTCAGCTTCGACAGGAATTTCTCGAGTTCGTCAATCCGTTCGCGAGATATGGGAGTTTGAAGTTAAGGAATGGTTGAGAAACCATCAAAAATTTCACTGATTTGATACTCGAAACCAATAATTGGAATGGCCTAGGGGAAAAGTACACACACCGTTGTAATCCGGCGAGTTTCTACTTTCAGATGCAACAGGAATTTCTCGAGTTCGTCAATCCGTTCGCGAGATACGGTAGTTTGGAGTTAAGGAACGCTTGAGAAACCATCAAAATTTTCGGAAGTCTGATACCCGAAACCAATAACTACTATGGCCTAGGGGAAAAGTACACACACCAATGTAATCGGGCGAGTTTCTACTTTCATATTCAACAGGAACTTCTCGAGTTCGTCAATCCGTTCGCGAGATATGGGAGTTTGAAGTTAAGGAACGCTTGAGCAACCATCAAAATTTTCGCAAGTCTGATAATCGAAACCAATAACTACTATGGCCTAGGGGAAAAGTACACACACCATTGTAATCGGGCGAGTTTCTCCTTTCAGATCCAATAGGAATTACTCGAGTTCGTCTATCCGTTCGCGAGATATGGGAGTTTGAAGTTAAGGAACGCTTGAGCAACCATCAAAATTTTCGCAAGTCTGATACTCGAAACCAATAACCACTAAGGTCTAGGGGAAAAGTGCACACACCATTGTAATCGGGCGAGTTTCTACTTTCAGATGCAACAGGAATTTCTCGAGTTCGTGAATACGTTCGCGGGATATGGGAGTTTGAAGTTAAGGAACGCTTGAGCAACCATCAAAATTTTCGCAAGTCTGATACTCGAAAGCAATAACTGCAATGGCCTAGGGGAAAAGTACACACACCATTGTTATCGGGTGGGTTTCTACTTTCAGATGCAACAGGAATTTCTCGAGTTCGTCAATCCGTTCGCGAGATATGGGAGTTTGAAGTTAAGGAACGCTTGAGCAACCATCAAAATTTTCGCAAGTCTGATACCCGAAACCAATAACTACTATGGCCTAGGGGAAAAGTACACTCTCCATTGTAATCGGGCGAGTTTCTACTTTCAGCTTCGACAGGAATTTCTCGAGTTCGTCAATCCGTTCGCGAGATATGGGAGTTTGAAGTTAAGGAATGGTTGAGAAACCATCAAAATTTTCGCGGATTTGATACTTGAAACCAATAACTACTATGGCCTAGGGGAAAAGTACACACACCATTGTAATCGGGCGAGTTTCTACTTTCAGATTCAACAGGAATTTCTCGAGTTCGTCAATCCGTTCGCGAGATATGGGAGTTTGAAGTTAAGGAATGGTTGAGAAACCATCAAAATTTTCGCTGATTTGATACTCGAAACCAATAACTGGAATGGCCTAGGGGAAAAGTACACACACCATTGTAATCCGGCGAGTTTCTACTTTCCGATGCAACAGGAATTTCTCGAGTTCGTCAATCCGTTCGCGAGATATGGGAGTTTGAAGTTAAGGAACACTTGAGCAACCATCAAAATTTTCGCAAGTCTGATAATCGAAACCAATAACTACTATGGCCTAGGGGAAATGTACACACACCATTGTAATCGGGCGAGTTTCTCCTTTCAGATCCAATAGGAATTACTCGAGTTCGTCTATCCGTTCGCGAGATATGGGAGTTTGAAGTTAAGGAACGCTTGAGCAACCATCAAAATTTTCGCAAGTCTGATACTCGAAACCAATAACCACTAAGGTCTAGGGGAAAAGTGCACACACCATTGTAATCGGGCGAGATTCTACTTTCAGATGCAACTGGAATTTCTCGAGTTCGTCAATCCCTTCGCGAGATATGGGAGTTTGAAGTTAAGGAACGCTTGAGCAACCATCAAAATTTTCGCAAGTCTGATACTCGAAACCAATAACCACTAAGGTCTAGGGGAAAAGTGCACACACCATTGTAATCGGGCGAGATTCTACTTTCAGATGCAACTGGAATTTCTCGAGTTCGTCAATCCCTTCGCCAGATATGGGAGTTTGAGGTTAAGGAACGCCTGAGCAACCATCAAAATTTTCGCAAGTCTGATACTCGAAAACAATAACCACTAAGGTCTAGGGGAAAAGTGCACACACCATTGTAATCGGGCGAGTTTCTACTTTCAGATGCAACAGGAATTTCTCGAGTTCGTGAATCCGTTCGCGGGATATGGGAGTTTGAAGTTAAGGAACGCTTGAGCAACCATCAAAATTTTCGCAAGTCTGATACTCGAAACCAATAACTGCAATGGCCTAGGGGAAAAGTACACACACCATTGTTATCGGGTGGGTTTCTACTTTCAGATGCAACAGGAATTTCTCGAGTTCGTCAATCCGTTCGCGAGATATGGGAGTTTGAAGTTAAGGAAAGCTTGAGCAACCATCAAAATTTTCGCAAGTCTGATACCCGAAACCAATAACTACTATGGCCTAGGGGAAAACTACACTCTCCATTGTAATCGGGCGAGTTTCTACTTTCAGCTTCGACAGGAATTTCTCGAGTTCGTCAATCCGTTCGCGAGATATGGGAGTTTGAAGTTAAGGAATGGTTGAGAAACCATCAAAATTTTCGCTGATTTGATACTTGAAACCAATAACTACTATGGCTTAGGGGAAAAGTACACACACCATTGTAATCGGGCGAGTTTCTACTTTCAGATTCAACAGGAATTTCTCGAGTTCGTCCATCCGTTCGCGAGATATGAGTGTTTGAAGTTAAGGAATGGTTGAGAAACCATCAAAATTTTCGCTGATTTGATACTCGAAACCAATAATTGTAATGGCCTAGGGGAAAACTACACACACCGTTGTAATCCGGCGAGTTTCTACTTTCAGGTGCAACAGGAATTTCTCGAGTTCGTCAATCCGTTCGCGAGATACGGGAGTTTGAAGTTAAGGAACGCTTGAGAAACCATCAAAATTTTCGCAAGTCTGATACTCGAAACCAATAACTACTATGGCCTAGGGGAAAAGTACACACACCATTGTTATCGGGTGGGTTTCTACTTTCAGATGCAACAGGAATTTCTCGAGTTCGTCAATCCGTTCGCGAGATATGGGAGTTTGAAGTTAAGGAACGCTTGAGCAACCATCAAAATTTTCGCAAGTCTGATACCCGAAACCAATAACTACTATGGCCTAGGGGAAAAGTACACACACCATTGTAATCGGGCGAGTTTCTACTTTCATATTCAACAGGAACTCCTCGAGTTCGTCAATCCGTTCGCGAGATATGGGAGTTTGAAGTTAAGGAATGGTAGAGCAACCATCAAAATTTTCGCAAGTCTGATACTCGAAACCAATAACTGCAATGGCCTAGGGGAAAAGTACACACACCATTGAAATCGGTCGAGATTCTACTTTCAGGTGCAACTGGAATTTCTCGAGTTCGTCAATCCGTTCGCGAGATATGGGAGTTTGAAGTTAAGGAACGCTTGAGCAACCATCAAAATTTTCGCAAGTCTGATACCCGAAACCAATAACTACTATGGCCTAGGGGAAAAGTACACACACCATTGTAATCGGGCGAGTTTCTACTTTCAGCTTCGACAGGAATTTCTCGAGTTCGTCAATCCGTTCGCGAGATATGGGAGTTTGAAGTTAAGGAATGGTTGAGAAACCATCAAAATTTTCACTGATTTGATACTCGAAACCAATAATTGGAATGGCCTAGGGGAAAAGTACACACACCGTTGTAATCCGGCGAGTTTCTACTTTCAGATGCAACAGGAATTTCTCGAGTTCGTCAATCCGTTCGCGAGATACGGGAGTTTGGAGTTAAGGAACGCTTGAGAAACCATCGAAATTTTCGGAAGTCTGATACCCGAAACCAATAACTACTATGGCCTAGGGGAAAAGTACACACACCAATGTAATCGGGCGAGTTTCTACTTTCATATTCAACAGGAACTTCTCGAGTTCGTCAATCCGTTCGCGAGATATGGGAGTTTGAAGTTAAGGAACGCTTGAGCAACCATCAAAATTTTCGCAAGTCTGATAATCGAAACCAATAACTACTATGGCCTAGGGGAAAAGTACACACACCATTGTAATCGGGCGAGTTTCTCCTTTCAGATCCAATAGGAATTACTCGAGTTCGTCTATCCGTTCGCGAGATATGGGAGTTTGAAGTTAAGGAACGCTTGAGAAACCATCAAAATTTTCGCAAGTCTGATAATCGAAACCAATAACTACTATGGCCTAGGGGAAATGTACACACACCATTGTAATCGGGCGAGTTTCTCCTTTCAGATCCAATAGGAATTACTCGAGTTCGTCTATCCGTTCGCGAGATATGGGAGTTTGAAGTTAAGGAACGCTTGAGCAACCATCAAAATTTTCGCAAGTCTGATACTCGAAACCAATAACCACTAAGGTCTAGGGGAAAAGTGCACACACCATTGTAATCGGGCGAGATTCTACTTTCAGATGCAACTGGAATTTCTCGAGTTCGTCAATCCCTTCGCGAGATATGGGAGTTTGAAGTTAAGGAACGCTTGAGCAACCATCAAAATTTTCGCAAGTCTGATACTCGAAACCAATAACCACTAAGGTCTAGGGGAAAAGTGCACACACCATTGTAATCGGGCGAGTTTCTACTTTCAGATGCAACAGGAATTTCTCGAGTTCGTGAATCCGTTCGCGGGATATGGGAGTTTGAAGTTAAGGAACGCTTGAGCAACCATCAAAATTTTCGCAAGTCTGATACTCGAAACCAATAACTGCAATGGCCTAGGGGAAAAGTACACACACCATTGTTATCGGGTGGGTTTCTACTTTCAGATGCAACAGGAATTTCTCGAGTTCGTCAATCCGCTCGCGAGATATGGGAGTTTGAAGTTAACGAACGCTTGAGCAACCATCAAAATTTTCGCAAGTCTGATACCCGAAACCAATAACTACTATGGCCTAGGGGAAAAGTACACACACCATTGTAATCGGGCGAGTTTCTACTTTCAGCTTCGACAGGAATTTCTCTAGTTCGTCAATCCGTTCGCGAGATATGGGAGTTTGAAGTTAAGGAATGGTTGAGAAACCATCAAAATTTTCGCTGATTTGATACTCGAAACCAATAACTGGAATGGCCTAGGGGAAAAGTACACCCACCATTGTAATCCGGCGAGTTCCTACTTTCCGATGCAACAGGAATTTCTCGAGTTCGTCAATCCCTTCGCGAGATATGGGAGTTTGAAGTTAAGGAACGCTTGAGCAACCATCAAAATTTTCGCAAGTCTGATACTCGAAACCAATAACTACTATGGCCTAGGGGAAAAGTACACACACCATTGTAATCGGGCGAGTTTCTCCTTTCAGATGCAACTGGAATTTCTCGAGTTCGTGAATCCGTTCGCGAGATATGGGAGTTTGAAGTTAAGGAACGCTTGAGCAACCATCAAAATTTTCGCAAGTCTGATACTCGAAACCAATAACTACTATGGCCTAGGGGAAAAGTACAGACACCATTGTTATCGGGTGGGTTTCTGCTTTCAGATGCAACAGGAACTTCTCGAGTTCGTCAATCCGTTCGCGAGATATGGGAGTTTGAAGTTAAGTAACGCTTGAGCAACCATCAAAATTTTCGCAAGTCTGATACCCGAAACCAATAACTACTATGGCCTAGGGGAAAAGTACACACACCATTGTAATCGGGCGAGTTTCTACTTTCAGCTTCGACAGGAATTTCTCGAGTTCGTCAATCCGTTCGCGAGATATGGGAGTTTGAAGTTAAGGAATGGTTGAGAAACCATCAAAAATTTCACTGATTTGATACTCGAAACCAATAATTGGAATGGCCTAGGGGAAAAGTACACACACCGTTGTAATCCGGCGAGTTTCTACTTTCAGATGCAACAGGAATTTCTCGAGTTCGTCAATCCGTTCGCGAGATACGGTAGTTTGGAGTTAAGGAACGCTTGAGAAACCATCAAAATTTTCGGAAGTCTGATACCCGAAACCAATAACTACTATGGCCTAGGGGAAAAGTACACACACCAATGTAATCGGGCGAGTTTCTACTTTCATATTCAACAGGAACTTCTCGAGTTCGTCAATCCGTTCGCGAGATATGGGAGTTTGAAGTTAAGGAACGCTTGAGCAACCATCAAAATTTTCGCAAGTCTGATACTCGAAAGCAATAACTGCAATGGCCTAGGGGAAAAGTACACACACCATTGTTATCGGGTGGGTTTCTACTTTCAGATGCAACAGGAATTTCTCGAGTTCGTCAATCCGTTCGCGAGATATGGGAGTTTGAAGTTAAGGAACGCTTGAGCAACCATCAAAATTTTCGCAAGTCTGATACCCGAAACCAATAACTACTATGGCCTAGGGGAAAAGTACACTCTCCATTGTAATCGGGCGAGTTTCTACTTTCAGCTTCGACAGGAATTTCTCGAGTTCGTCAATCCGTTCGCGAGATATGGGAGTTTGAAGTTAAGGAATGGTTGAGAAACCATCAAAATTTTCGCGGATTTGATACTTGAAACCAATAACTACTATGGCCTAGGGGAAAAGTACACACACCATTGTAATCGGGCGAGTTTCTACTTTCAGATTCAACAGGAATTTCTCGAGTTCGTCAATCCGTTCGCGAGATATGGGAGTTTGAAGTTAAGGAATGGTTGAGAAACCATCAAAATTTTCGCTGATTTGATACTCGAAACCAATAACTGGAATGGCCTAGGGGAAAAGTACACACACCATTGTAATCCGGCGAGTTTCTACTTTCCGATGCAACAGGAATTTCTCGAGTTCGTCAATCCGTTCGCGAGATATGGGAGTTTGAAGTTAAGGAACACTTGAGCAACCATCAAAATTTTCGCAAGTCTGATAATCGAAACCAATAACTACTATGGCCTAGGGGAAATGTACACACACCATTGTAATCGGGCGAGTTTCTCCTTTCAGATCCAATAGGAATTACTCGAGTTCGTCTATCCGTTCGCGAGATATGGGAGTTTGAAGTTAAGGAACGCTTGAGCAACCATCAAAATTTTCGCAAGTCTGATACTCGAAACCAATAACCACTAAGGTCTAGGGGAAAAGTGCACACACCATTGTAATCGGGCGAGATTCTACTTTCAGATGCAACTGGAATTTCTCGAGTTCGTCAATCCCTTCGCGAGATATGGGAGTTTGAAGTTAAGGAACGCTTGAGCAACCATCAAAATTTTCGCAAGTCTGATACTCGAAACCAATAACCACTAAGGTCTAGGGGAAAAGTGCACACACCATTGTAATCGGGCGAGATTCTACTTTCAGATGCAACTGGAATTTCTCGAGTTCGTCAATCCCTTCGCCAGATATGGGAGTTTGAAGTTAAGGAACGCTTGAGCAACCATCAAAATTTTCGCAAGTCTGATACTCGAAAACAATAACCACTAAGGTCTAGGGGAAAAGTGCACACACCATTGTAATCGGGCGAGTTTCTACTTTCAGATGCAACAGGAATTTCTCGAGTTCGTGAATCCGTTCGCGGGATATGGGAGTTTGAAGTTAAGGAACGCTTGAGCAACCATCAAAATTTTCGCAAGTCTGATACTCGAAACCAATAACTGCAATGGCCTAGGGGAAAAGTACACACACCATTGTTATCGGGTGGGTTTCTACTTTCAGATGCAACAGGAATTTCTCGAGTTCGTCAATCCGTTCGCGAGATATGGGAGTTTGAAGTTAAGGAAAGCTTGAGCAACCATCAAAATTTTCGCAAGTCTGATACCCGAAACCAATAACTACTATGGCCTAGGGGAAAACTACACTCTCCATTGTAATCGGGCGAGTTTCTACTTTCAGCTTCGACAGGAATTTCTCGAGTTCGTCAATCCGTTCGCGAGATATGGGAGTTTGAAGTTAAGGAATGGTTGAGAAACCATCAAAATTTTCGCTGATTTGATACTTGAAACCAATAACTACTATGGCTTAGGGGAAAAGTACACACACCATTGTAATCGGGCGAGTTTCTACTTTCAGATTCAACAGGAATTTCTCGAGTTCGTCCATCCGTTCGCGAGATATGAGTGTTTGAAGTTAAGGAATGGTTGAGAAACCATCAAAATTTTCGCTGATTTGATACTCGAAACCAATAACTGGAATGGCCTAGGGGAAAAGTACACACACCATTGTTATCGGGTGGGTTTCTACTTTCAGATGCAACAGGAATTTCTCGAGTTCGTCAATCCGTTCGCGAGATATGGGAGTTTGAAGTTAACGAACGCTTGAGCAACCATCAAAATTTTCGCAAGTCTGATACCCGAAACCAATAACTACTATGGCCTAGGGGAAAAGTACACACACCATTGTAATCGGGCGAGTTTCTACTTTCAGCTTCGACAGGAATTTCTCTAGTTCGTCAATCCGTTCGCGAGATATGGGAGTTTGAAGTTAAGGAATGGTTGAGAAACCATCAAAATTTTCGCTGATTTGATACTCGAAACCAATAACTGGAGTGGCCTAGGGGAAAAGTACACCCACCATTGTAATCCGGCGAGTTCCTACTTTCCGATGCAACAGGAATTTCTCGAGTTCGTCAATCCGTTCGCGAGATATGGGAGTTTGAAGTTAAGGAACGCTAGAGCAACCATCAAAATTTTCGCAAGTCTGATACTCGAAACCAATAACTACTAAGGTCTAGGGGAAAAGTACACACACCATTGTTATCGGGTGGGTTTCTACTTTCAGATGCAACAGGAATTTCTCGAGTTCGTCAATCCGTTCGCGAGATATGGGAGTTTGAAGTTAAGGAACGCTTGAGCAACCATCAAAATTTTCGCAAGTCTGATACCCGAAACCAATAACTAGTATGGCCTAGGGGAAAAGTACACACACCATTGAAATCGGGCGAGATTCTACTTTCAGATGCAACTGGAATTTCTCGAGTTCGTCAATCCCTTCGCGACATATGGGAGTTTGAAGTTAAGGAACGCTTGAGCAACCATCAAAATTTTCGCAAGTCTGATACTCGAAACCAATAACTACTATGGCCTAGGGGAAAAGTACACACACCATTGTAATCAGGCGAGTTTCTCCTTTCAGATGCAACAGGAATTTCTCGAGTTCGTGAATCCGTTCGCGAGATATGGGAGTTTGAAGTTAAGGAACGCTTGAGCAACCATCAAAATTTTCGCAAGTCTGATACTCGAAACCAATAACTACTATGGCCTAGGGGAAAAGTACAGACACCATTGCTATCGGGTGGGTTTCTACTTTCAGATGCAACAGGAACTTCTCGAGTTCGTCAATCCGTTCGCGAGATATGGGAGTTTGAAGTTAAGTAACGCTTGAGCAACCATCAAAATTTTCGCAAGTCTGATACCCGAAACCAATAACTACTATGGCCTAGGGGAAAAGTACACACACCATTGTAATCGGGCGAGTTTCTACTTTCAGCTTCGACAGGAATTTCTCGAGTTCGTCAATCCGTTCGCGAGATATGGGAGTTTGAAGTTAAGGAATGGTTGAGAAACCATCAAAAATTTCACTGATTTGATACTCGAAACCAATAATTGGAATGGCCTAGGGGAAAAGTACACACACCGTTGTAATCCGGCGAGTTTCTACTTTCAGATGCAACAGGAATTTCTCGAGTTCGTCAATCCGTTCGCGAGATACGGGAGTTTGGAGTTAAGAACGCTTGAGAAACCATCAAAATTTTCGGAAGTCTGATACCCGAAACCAATAACTACTATGGCCTAGGGGAAAAGTACACACACCAATGTAATCGGGCGAGTTTCTACTTTCATATTCAACAGGAACTTCTCGAGTTCGTCAATCCGTTCGCGAGATATGGGAGTTTGAAGTTGAGGAACGCTTGAGCAACAATCAAAATTTTCGCAAGTCTGATAATCGAAACCAATAACTACTATGGCCTAGGGGAAAAGTACACACACCATTGTAATCGGGCGAGTTTCTCCTTTCAGATCCAATAGGAATTACTCGAGTTCGTCTATCCGTTCGCGAGATATGGGAGTTTGAAGTTAAGGAAAGCTTGAGCAACCATCAAAATTTTCGCAAGTCTGATACCCGAAACCAATAACTACTATGGCCTAGGGGAAAACTACACTCTCCATTGTAATCGGGCGAGTTTCTACTTTCA
Organism: Ptiloglossa arizonensis; assembly: GCF_051014685.1. Lineage (NCBI taxonomy): Eukaryota > Metazoa > Arthropoda > Insecta > Hymenoptera > Colletidae > Ptiloglossa > Ptiloglossa arizonensis. The sequence goes on from NW_027478416.1 coordinate 240,949, forward strand.
GCTTCGACAGGAATTTCTCGAGTTCGTCAATCCGTTCGCGAGATATGGGAGTTTGAAGTTAAGGAATGGTTGAGAAACCATCAAAATTTTCGCTGATTTGATACTTGAAACCAATAACTACTATGGCTTAGGGGAAAAGTACACACACCATTGTAATCGGGCGAGTTTCTACTTTCAGATTCAACAGGAATTTCTCGAGTTCGTCCATCCGTTCGCGAGATATGAGTGTTTGAAGTTAAGGAATGGTTGAGAAACCATCAAAATTTTCGCTGATTTGATACTCGAAACCAATAACTGGAATGGCCTAGGGGAAAAGTACACACACCATTGTTATCGGGTGGGTTTCTACTTTCAGATGCAACAGGAATTTCTCGAGTTCGTCAATCCGTTCGCGAGATATGGGAGTTTGAAGTTAACGAACGCTTGAGCAACCATCAAAATTTTCGCAAGTCTGATACCCGAAACCAATAACTACTATGGCCTAGGGGAAAAGTACACACACCATTGTAATCGGGCGAGTTTCTACTTTCAGCTTCGACAGGAATTTCTCTAGTTCGTCAATCCGTTCGCGAGATATGGGAGTTTGAAGTTAAGGAATGGTTGAGAAACCATCAAAATTTTCGCTGATTTGATACTCGAAACCAATAACTGGAGTGGCCTAGGGGAAAAGTACACCCACCATTGTAATCCGGCGAGTTCCTACTTTCCGATGCAACAGGAATTTCTCGAGTTCGTCAATCCGTTCGCGAGATATGGGAGTTTGAAGTTAAGGAACGCTAGAGCAACCATCAAAATTTTCGCAAGTCTGATACTCGAAACCAATAACTACTAAGGTCTAGGGGAAAAGTACACACACCATTGTTATCGGGTGGGTTTCTACTTTCAGATGCAACAGGAATTTCTCGAGTTCGTCAATCCGTTCGCGAGATATGGGAGTTTGAAGTTAAGGAACGCTTGAGCAACCATCAAAATTTTCGCAAGTCTGATACCCGAAACCAATAACTAGTATGGCCTAGGGGAAAAGTACACACACCATTGAAATCGGGCGAGATTCTACTTTCAGATGCAACTGGAATTTCTCGAGTTCGTCAATCCCTTCGCGACATATGGGAGTTTGAAGTTAAGGAACGCTTGAGCAACCATCAAAATTTTCGCAAGTCTGATACTCGAAACCAATAACTACTATGGCCTAGGGGAAAAGTACACACACCATTGTAATCAGGCGAGTTTCTCCTTTCAGATGCAACAGGAATTTCTCGAGTTCGTGAATCCGTTCGCGAGATATGGGAGTTTGAAGTTAAGGAACGCTTGAGCAACCATCAAAATTTTCGCAAGTCTGATACTCGAAACCAATAACTACTATGGCCTAGGGGAAAAGTACAGACACCATTGCTATCGGGTGGGTTTCTACTTTCAGATGCAACAGGAACTTCTCGAGTTCGTCAATCCGTTCGCGAGATATGGGAGTTTGAAGTTAAGTAACGCTTGAGCAACCATCAAAATTTTCGCAAGTCTGATACCCGAAACCAATAACTACTATGGCCTAGGGGAAAAGTACACACACCATTGTAATCGGGCGAGTTTCTACTTTCAGCTTCGACAGGAATTTCTCGAGTTCGTCAATCCGTTCGCGAGATATGGGAGTTTGAAGTTAAGGAATGGTTGAGAAACCATCAAAAATTTCACTGATTTGATACTCGAAACCAATAATTGGAATGGCCTAGGGGAAAAGTACACACACCGTTGTAATCCGGCGAGTTTCTACTTTCAGATGCAACAGGAATTTCTCGAGTTCGTCAATCCGTTCGCGAGATACGGGAGTTTGGAGTTAAGAACGCTTGAGAAACCATCAAAATTTTCGGAAGTCTGATACCCGAAACCAATAACTACTATGGCCTAGGGGAAAAGTACACACACCAATGTAATCGGGCGAGTTTCTACTTTCATATTCAACAGGAACTTCTCGAGTTCGTCAATCCGTTCGCGAGATATGGGAGTTTGAAGTTGAGGAACGCTTGAGCAACAATCAAAATTTTCGCAAGTCTGATAATCGAAACCAATAACTACTATGGCCTAGGGGAAAAGTACACACACCATTGTAATCGGGCGAGTTTCTCCTTTCAGATCCAATAGGAATTACTCGAGTTCGTCTATCCGTTCGCGAGATATGGGAGTTTGAAGTTAAGGAACGCTTGAGCAACCATCAAAATTTTCGCAAGTCTGATACTCGAAACCAATAACCACTAAGGTCTAGGGGAAAAGTGCACACACCATTGTAATCGGGCGAGATTCTACTTTCAGATGCAACTGGAATTTCTCGAGTTCGTCAATCCCTTCGCGAGATATGGGAGTTTGAAGTTAAGGAACGCTTGAGCAACCATCAAAATTTTCGCAAGTCTGATACTCGAAACCAATAACCACTAAGGTCTAGGGGAAAAGTGCACACACCATTGTAATCGGGCGAGATTCTACTTTCAGATGAAACTGGAATTTCTCGAGTTCGTCAATCCCTTCGCGAGATATGGGAGTTTGAAGTTAAGGAACGCTTGAGCAACCATCAAAATTTTCGCAAGTCTGATACTCGAAACCAATAACCACTAAGGTCTAGGGGAAAAGTGCACACACCATTGTAATCGGGCGAGTTTCTACTTTCAGATGCAACAGGAATTTCTCGAGTTCGTCAATCCGTTCGCGAGATATGAGTGTTTGAAGTTAAGGAATGGTTGAGAAACCATCAAAATTTTCGCTGATTTGATACTCGAAACCAATAACTGGAATGGCCTAGGGGAAAAGTACACACACCATTGTTATCGGGTGGGTTCCTACTTTCAGATGCAACAGGAATTTCTCGAGTTCGTCAATCCGTTCGCGAGATATGGGAGTTTGAAGTTAACGAACGCTTGAGCAACCATCAAAATTTTCGCAAGTCTGATACCCGAAACCAATAACTACTATGGCCTAGGGGAAAAGTACACACACCATTGTAATCGGGCGAGTTTCTACTTTCAGCTTCGACAGGAATTTCTCTAGTTCGTCAATCCGTTCGCGAGATACGGGAGTTTGAAGTTAAGGAATGGTTGAGAAACCATCAAAATTTTCGCTGATTTGATACTCGAAACCAATAATTGTAATGGCCTAGGGGAAAACTACACACACCGTTGTAATCCGGCGAGTTTCTACTTTCAGATGCAACAGGAATTTCTCGAGTTCGTCAATCCGTTCGCGAGATATGGGAGTTTGAAGTTAAGGAATGGTTGAGAAACCATCAAAATTTTCGCTGATTTGATACTCGAAACCAATAACTGGAATGGCCTAGGGGAAAAGTACACACACCATTGTAATCCGGCGAGTTCCTACTTTCCGATGCAACAGGAATTTCTCGAGTTCGTCAATCCGTTCGCGAGATATGGGAGTTTGAAGTTAAGGAACGCTTGAGCAACCATCAAAATTTTCGCAAGTCTGATACTCGAAACCAATAACTACTAAGGTCTAGGGGAAAAGTACACACACCATTGTTATCGGGTGGGTTTCTACTTTCAGATGCAACTGGCATTTCTCGAGTTCGTCAATCCCTTCGCGAGATATGGGAGTTTGAAGTTAAGGAACGCTTGAGCAACCATCAAAATTTTCGCAAGTCTGATACTCGAAACCAATAACTGCAATGGCCTAGGGGAAAAGTACACACACCATTGTTATCGGGTGGGTTTCTACTTTCAGATGCAACAGGAATTTCTCGAGTTCGTCAATCCGTTCGCGAGATATGGTAGTTTGAAGTTAAGGAACGCTTGAGCAACCATCAAAATTTTCGCAAGTCTGATACCCGAAACCAATAACTACTATGGCCTAGGGGAAAAGTACACTCTCCATTGTAATCGGGCGAGTTTCTACTTTCAGCTTCGACAGGAATTTCTCGAGTTCGTCAATCCGTTCGCGAGATATGGGAGTTTGAAGTTAAGGAATGGTTGAGAAACCATCAAAATTTTCGCTGATATGATACTTGAAACCAATAACTACTATGGCTTAGGGGAAAAGTACACACACCATTGTAATCGGGCGAGTTTCTACTTTCAGATTCAACAGGAATTTCTCGAGTTCGTCAATCCGTTCGCGAGATATGAGTGTTTGAAGTTAAGGAATGGTTGAGAAACCATCAAAATTTTCGCTGATTTGATACTCGAAACCAATAACTGGAATGGCCTAGGGGAAAAGTACACACACCATTGTTATCGGGTGGGTTTCTACTTTCAGATGCAACAGGAATTTCTCGAGTTCGTCAATCCGTTCGCGAAATATGGGAGTTTGAAGTTAACGAACGCTTGAGCAACCATCAAAATTTTCGCAACTCTGATACCCGAAACCAATAACTACTATGGCCTAGGGGAAAAGTACACACACCATTGTAATCGGGCGAGTTTCTACTTTCAGCTTCGACAGGAATTTCTCTAGTTCGTCAATCCGTTCGCGAGATATGGGAGTTTGAAGTTAAGGAATGGTTGAGAAACCATCAAAATTTTCGCTGATTTGATACTCGAAACCAATAATTGTAATGGCCTAGGGGAAAACTACACACACCGTTGTAATCCGGCGAGTTTCTACTTTCAGATGCAACAGGAATTTCTCGAGTTCGTCAATCCGTTCGCGAGATACGGGAGTTTGAAGTTAAGGAACGCTTGAGAAACCATCAAAATTTTCGCAAGTCTGATACTCGAAACCAATAACTACTATGGCCTAGGGGAAAAGTACACACACGATTGTTATCGGGTGGGTTTCTACTTTCAGATGCAACAGGAATTTCTCGAGTTCGTCAATCCGTTCGCGAGATATGGGAGTTTGAAGTTAAGGAACGCTTGAGCAACCATCAAAATTTTCGCAAGTCTGATACCCGAAACCAATAACTACTATGGTCTAGGGGAAAAGTACACACACCACTGTAATCGGGCGAGTTTCTACTTTCATATTCAACAGGAACTTCTCGAGTTCGTCAATCCGTTCGCGAGATATGAGTGTTTGAAGTTAAGGAATGGTTGAGAAACCATCAAAATTTTCGCTGATTTGATACTCGAAACCAATAACTGGAATGGCCTAGGGGAAAAGTACACACACCATTGTTATCGGGTGGGTTTCTACTTTCAGATGCAACAGGAATTTCTCGAGTTCGTCAATCCGTTCGCGAGATATGGGAGTTTGAAGTTAACGAACGCTTGAGCAACCATCAAAATTTTCGCAACTCTGATACCCGAAACCAATAACTACTATGGCCTAGGGGAAAAGTACACACACCATTGTAATCGGGCGAGTTTCTACTTTCAGCTTCGACAGGAATTTCTCTAGTTCGTCATTCCGTTCGCGAGATATGGGAGTTTGACGTTAAGGAATGGTTGAGAAACCATCAAAATTTTCGCTGATTTGATACTCGAAACCAATAATTGTAATGGCCTAGGGGAAAACTACACACACCGTTGTAATCCGGCGAGTTTCTACTTTCAGATGCAACAGGAATTTCTCGAGTTCGTCAATCCGTTCGCGAGATACGGGAGTTTGAAGTTAAGGAACGCTTGAGAAACCATCATAATTTTCGGAAGTCTGATACCCGAAACCAATAACTACTATGGCCTAGGGGAAAAGTACACACACCAATGTAATCGGGCGAGTTTCTACTTTCATATTCAACAGGAACTTCTCGAGTTCGTCAATCCGTTCGCGAGATATGGGAGTTTGAAGTTAAGGAACGCTTGAGCAACCATCAAAATTTTCGCAAGTCTGATAATCGAAACCAATAACTACTATGGCCTAGGGGAAAAGTACACACACCATTGTAATCGGGCGAGTTTCTCCTTTCAGATCCAATAGGAATTACTCGAGTTCGTCTATCCGTTCGCGAGATATGGGAGTTTGAAGTTAAGGAACGCTTGAGCAACCATCAAAATTTTCGCAAGTCTGATACTCGAAACCAATAACCACTAAGGTCTAGGGGAAAAGTGCACACACCATTGTAATCGGGCGAGTTTCTACTTTCAGATGCAACAGGAATTTCTCGAGTTCGTGAATACGTTCACGGGATATGGGAGTTTGAAGTTAAGGAACGCTTGAGCAACCATCAAAATTTTCGCAAGTCTGATACTCGAAACCAATAACTGCAATGGCCTAGGGGAAAAGTACACACACCATTGTTATCGGGTGGGTTTCTACTTTCAGATGCAACAGGAATTTCTCGAGTTCGTCAATCCGTTCGCGAGATATGGGAGTTTGAAGTTAAGGAACGCTTGAGCAACCATCAAAATTTTCGCAAGTCTGATACCCGAAACCAATAACTACTATGGCCTAGGGGAAAAGTACACTCTCCATTGTAATCGGGCGAGTTTCTACTTTCAGCTTCGACAGGAATTTCTCGAGTTCGTCAATCCGTTCGCGAGATATGGGAGTTTGAAGTTAAGGAATGGTTGAGAAACCATCAAAATTTTCGCTGATTTGATACTTGAAACCAATAACTACTATGGCCTAGGGGAAAAGTACACACACCATTGTAATCGGGCGAGTTTCTACTTTCAGATTCAACAGGAATTTCTCGAGTTCGTCAATCCGTTCGCGAGATATGGGAGTTTGAAGTTAAGGAATGGTTGAGAAACCATCAAAATTTTCGCTGATTTGATACTCGAAACCAATAACTGGAATGGCCTAGGGGAAAAGTACACACACCATTGTAATCCGGCGAGTTTCTACTTTCCGATGCAACAGGAATTTCTCGAGTTCGTATATCCGTTCGCGAGATATGGGAGTTTGAAGTTAAGGAACACTTGAGCAACCATCAAAATTTTCGCAAGTCTGATAATCGAAACCAATAACTACTATGGCCTAGGGGAAATGTACACACACCATTGTAATCGGGCGAGTTTCTCCTTTCAGATCCAATAGGAATTACTCGAGTTCGTCTATCCGTTCGCGAGATATGGGAGTTTGAAGTTAAGGAACGCTTGAGCAACCATCAAAATTTTCGCAAGTCTGATACTCGAAACCAATAACCACTAAGGTCTAGGGGAAAAGTGCACACACCATTGTAATCGGGCGAGATTCTACTTTCAGATGCAACTGGAATTTCTCGAGTTCGTCAATCCCTTCGCGAGATATGGGAGTTTGAAGTTAAGGAACGCTTGAGCAACCATCAAAATTTTCGCAAGTCTGATACTCGAAACCAATAACCACTAATGTCTAGGGGAAAAGTGCACACACCATTGTAATCGGGCGAGTTTCTACTTTCAGATGCAACAGGAATTTCTCGAGTTCGTGAATCCGTTCGCGGGATATGGGAGTTTGAAGTTAAGGAACGCTTGAGCAACCATCAAAATTTTCGCAAGTCTGATACTCGAAACCAATAACTGCAATGGCCTAGGGGAAAAGTACACACACCATTGTTATCGGGTGGGTTTCTACTTTCAGATGCAACAGGAATTTCTCGAGTTCGTCAATCCGTTCGCGAGATATGGGAGTTTGAAGTTAAGGAAAGCTTGAGCAACCATCAAAATTTTCGCAAGTCTGATACCCGAAACCAATAACTACTATGGCCTAGGGGAAAAGTACACTCTGCATTGTAATCGGGCGAGTTTCTACTTTCAGCTTCGACAGGAATTTCTCGAGTTCGTCAATCCGTTCGCGAGATATGGGAGTTTGAAGTTAAGGAATGGTTGAGAAACCATCAAAATTTTCGCTGATTTGATACTCGAAACCAATAACTGGAATGGCCTAGGGGAAAAGTACACCCACCATTGTAATCCGGCGAGTTCCTTCTTTCCGATGCAACAGGAATTTCTCGAGTTCGTCAATCCGTTCGCGAGATATGGGAGTTTGAAGTTAAGGAACGCTTGAGCAACCATCAAAATTTTCGCAAGTCTGATACTCGAAACCAATAACTACTAAGGTCTAGGGGAAAAGTACACACACCATTGTTATCGGGTGGGTTTCTACTTTCAGATGCAACAGGAATTTCTCGAGTTCGTCAATCCGTTCGCGAGATATGGGAGTTTGAAGTTAAGGAACGCTTGAGCAACCATCAAAATTTTCGCAAGTCTGATACCCGAAACCAATAACTAGTATGGCCTAGGGGAAAAGTACACACACCATTGAAATCGGGCGAGATTCTACTTTCAGATGCAACTGGAATTTCTCGAGTTCGTCAATCCCTTCGCGAGATATGGGAGTTTGAAGTTAAGGAACGCTTGAGCAACCATCAAAATTTTCGCAAGTCTGATACTCGAAACCAATAACTACTATGGCCTAGGGGAAAAGTACACACACCATTGTAATCAGGCGAGTTTCTCCTTTCAGATGCAACAGGAATTTCTCGAGTTCGTGAATCCGTTCGCGAGATATGGGAGTTTGAAGTTAAGGAACGCTTGAGCAACCATCAAAATTTTCGCAAGTCTGATACTCGAAACCAATAACTACTATGGCCTAGGGGAAAAGTACAGACACCATTGTTATCGGGTGGGTTTCTACTTTCAGATGCAACAGGAACTTCTCGAGTTCGTCAATCCGTTCGCGAGATATGGGAGTTTGAAGTTAAGTAACGCTTGAGCAACCATCAAAATTTTCGCAAGTCTGATACCCGAAACCAATAACTACTATGGCCTAGGGGAAAAGTACACACACCATTGTAATCGGGCGAGTTTCTACTTTCAGCTTCGACAGGAATTTCTCGAGTTCGTCAATCCGTTCGCGAGATATGGGATTTTGAAGTTAAGGAATGGATGAGAAACCATCAAAAATTTCACTGATTTGATACTCGAAACCAATAATTGGAATGGCCTAGGGGAAAAGTACACACACCGTTGTAATCCGGCGAGTTTCTACTTTCAGATGCAACAGGAATTTCTCGAGTTCGTCAATCCGTTCGCGAGATACGGGAGTTTGGAGTTAAGGAACGCTTGAGAAACCATCAAAATTTTCGGAAGTCTGATACCCGAAACCAATAACTACTATGGCCTAGGGGAAAAGTACACACACCAATGTAATCGGGCGAGTTTCTACTTTCATATTCAACAGGAACTTCTCGAGTTCGTCAATCCGTTCGCGAGATATGGGAGTTTGAAGTTAAGGAACGCTTGAGCAACCATCAAAATTTTCGCAAGTCTGATAATCGAAACCAATAACTACTATGGCCTAGGGGAAAAGTACACACACCATTGTAATCGGGCGAGTTTCTCCTTTCAGATCCAATAGGAATTACTCGAGTTCGTCTATCCGTTCGCGAGATATGGGAGTTTGAAGTTAAGGAACGCTTGAGCAACCATCAAAATTTTCGCAAGTCTGATACTCGAAACCAATAACCACTAAGGTCTAGGGGAAAAGTGCACACACCATTGTAATCGGGCGAGTTTCTACTTTCAGCTTCGACAGGAATTTCTCGAGTTCGTCAATCCGTTCGCGAGATATGGGAGTTTGAAGTTAAGGAATGGTTGAGAAACCATCAAAATTTTCGCTGATTTGATACTTGAAACCAATAACTACTATGGCCTAGGGGAAAAGTACACACACCATTGTAATCGGGCGAGTTTCTACTTTCAGATTCAACAGAAATTTCTCGAGTTCGTCAATCCGTTCGCGAGATATGGGAGTTTGAAGTTAAGGAATGGTTGAGAAACCATCAAAATTTTCGCTGATTTGATACTCGAAACCAATAACTGGAATGGCCTAGGGGAAAAGTACACACACCATTGTAATCCGGCGAGTTTCTACTTTCCGATGCAATAGGAATTTCTCGAGTTCGTCAATCCGTTCGCGAGATATGGGAGTTTGAAGTTAAGGAACACTTGAGCAACCATCAAAATTTTCGCAAGTCTGATAATCGAAACCAATAACTACTATGGCCTAGGGGAAATGTACACACACCATTGTAATCGGGCGAGTTTCTCCTTTCAGATCCAATAGGAATTACTCGAGTTCGTCTATCCGTTCGCGAGATATGGGAGTTTGAAGTTAAGGAACGCTTGAGCAACCATCAAAATTTTCGCAAGTCTGATACTCGAAACCAATAACCACTAAGGTCTAGGGGAAAAGTGCACACACCATTGTAATCGGGCGAGATTCTACTTTCAGATGCAACTGGAATTTCTCGAGTTCGTCAATCCCTTCGCGAGATATGGGAGTTTGAAGTTAAGGAACGCTTGAGCAACCATCAAAATTTTCGCAAGTCTGATACTCGAAACCAATAACCACTAAGGTCTAGGGGAAAAGTGCACACACCATTGTAATCGGGCGAGATTCTACTTTCAGATGCAACTGGAATTTCTCGAGTTCGTCAATCCCTTCGCGAGATATGGGAGTTTGAAGTTAAGGAACGCTTGAGCAACCATCAAAATTTTCGCAAGTCTGATACTCGAAACCAATAACCACTAAGGTTTAGGGGAAAAGTGCACACACCATTGTAATCGGGCGAGTTTCTACTTTCAGATGCAACAGGAATTTCTCGAGTTCGTGAATCCGTTCGCGGGATATGGGAGTTTGAAGTTAAGGAACGCTTGAGCAACCATCAAAATTTTCGCAAGTCTGATACTCGAAACCAATAACTGCAATGGCCTAGGGGAAAAGTACACACACCATTGTTATCGGGTGGGTTTCTACTTTCAGATGCAACAGGAATTTCTCGAGTTCGTCAATCCGTTCGCGTGATATGGGAGTTTGAAGTTAAGGAACGCTTGAGCAACCATCAAAATTTTCGCAAGTCTGATACCCGAAACCAATAACTACTATGGCCTAGGGGAAAAGTACACTCTCCATTGTAATCGGGCGAGTTTCTACTTTCAGCTTCGACAGGAATTTCTCGAGTTCGTCAATCCGTTCGCGAGATATGGGAGTTTGAAGTTAAGGAACACTTGAGCAACCATCAAAATTTTCGCAAGTCTGATAATCGAAACCAATAACTACTATGGCCTAGGGGAAATGTACACACACCATTGTAATCGGGCGAGTTTCTCCTTTCAGATCCAATAGGAATTACTCGAGTTCGTCTATCCGTTCGCGAGATATGGGAGTTTGAAGTTAAGGAACGCTTGAGCAACCATCAAAATTTTCGCAAGTCTGATACTCGAAACCAATAACCACTAAGGTCTAGGGGAAAAGTGCACACACCATTGTAATCGGGCGAGATTCTACTTTCAGATGCAACTGGAATTTCTCGAGTTCGTCAATCCCTTCGCGAGATATGGGAGTTTGAAGTTAAGGAACGCTTGAGCAACCATCAAAATTTTCGCAAGTCTGATACTCGAAACCAATAACCACTAAGGTCTAGGGGAAAAGTGCACACACCATTGTAATCGGGCGAGATTCTACTTTCAGATGCAACTGGAATTTCTCGAGTTCGTCAATCCCTTCGCGAGATATGGGAGTTTGAAGTTAAGGAACGCTTGAGCAACCATCAAAATTTTCGCAAGTCTGATACTCGAAACCAATAACCACTAAGGTTTAGGGGAAAAGTGCACACACCATTGTAATCGGGCGAGTTTCTACTTTCAGATGCAACAGGAATTTCTCGAGTTCGTGAATCCGTTCGCGGGATATGGGAGTTTGAAGTTAAGGAACGCTTGAGCAACCATCAAAATTTTCGCAAGTCTGATACTCGAAACCAATAACTGCAATGGCCTAGGGGAAAAGTACACACACCATTGTTATCGGGTGGGTTTCTACTTTCAGATGCAACAGGAATTTCTCGAGTTCGTCAATCCGTTCGCGTGATATGGGAGTTTGAAGTTAAGGAACGCTTGAGCAACCATCAAAATTTTCGCAAGTCTGATACCCGAAACCAATAACTACTATGGCCTAGGGGAAAAGTACACTCTCCATTGTAATCGGGCGAGTTTCTACTTTCAGCTTCGACAGGAATTTCTCGAGTTCGTCAATCCGTTCGCGAGATATGGGAGTTTGAAGTTAAGGAATGGTTGAGAAACCATCAAAATTTTCGCTGATTTGATACTTGAAACCAATAACTACTATGGCTTAGGGGAAAAGTACACACACCATTGTAATCGGGCGAGTTTCCACTTTCAGATTCAACAGGAATTTCTCGAGTTCGTCAATCCGTTCGCGAGATATGAGTGTTTGAAGTTAAGGAATGGTTGAGAAACCATCAAAATTTTCGCTGATTTGATACTCGAAACCAATAATTGTAATGGCCTAGGGGAAAACTACACACACCGTTGTAATCCGGCGAGTTTCTACTTTCAGATGCAACAGGAATTTCTCGAGTTCGTCAATCCGTTCGCGAGATATGGGAGTTTGAAGTTAAGGAATGGTTGAGAAACCATCAAAATTTTCGCTGATTTGATACTCGAAACCAATAACTGGAATGGCCTAGGGGAAAAGTACACACACCATTGTAATCCGGCGAGTTCCTACTTTCCGATGCAACAGGAATTTCTCGAGTTCGTCAATCCGTTCGCGAGATATGGGAGTTTGAAGTTAAGGAACGCTTGAGCAACCATCAAAATTTTCGCAAGTCTGATACTCGAAACCAATAACTACTAAGGTCTAGGGGAAAAGTACACACACCATTGTTATCGGGTGGGTTTCTACTTTCAGATGCAACAGGAATTTCTCGAGTTCGTCAATCCGTTCGCGAGATATGGGAGTTTGAAGTTAAGGAACGCTTGAGCAACCATCAAAATTTTCGCAAGTCTGATACCCGAAACCAATAACTAGTATGGCCTTGGGGAAAAGTACACACACCATTGAAATCGGGCGAGATTCTACTTTCAGATGCAACTGGAATTTCTCGAGTTCGTCAATCCCTTCGCGAGATATGGGAGTTTGAAGTTAAGGAACGCTTGAGCAACCATCAAAATTTTCGCAAGTCTGATACTCGAAACCAATAACCACTAAGGTCTAGGGGAAAAGTGCACAAGCCATTGTAATCGGGCGAGTTTCTACTTTCAGTTGCAACAGGAATTTCTCGAGTTCGTGAATCCGTTCGCGGGATATGGGAGTTTGAAGTTAAGGAACGCTTGAGCAACCATCAAAATTTTCGCAAGTCTGATACTCGAAACCAATAACTGCAATGGCCTAGGGGAAAAGTACACACACCATTGTTATCGGGTGGGTTTCTACTTTCAGATGCAACAGGAATTTCTCGAGTTCGTCAATCCGTTCGCGAGATATGGGAGTTTGAAGTTAAGGAACGCTTGAGCAACCATCAAAATTTTCGCAAGTCTGATACCCGAAACCAATAACTACTATGGCCTAGGGGAAAAGTACACTCTCCATTGTAATCGGGCGAGTTTCTACTTTCAGCTTCGACAGGAATTTCTCGAGTTCGTCAATCCGTTCGCGAGATATGGGAGTTTGAAGTTAAGGAATGGTTGAGAAACCATCAAAATTTTCGCTGATTTGATACTTGAAACCAATAACTACTATGGCTTAGGGGAAAAGTACACACACCATTGTAATCGGGCGAGTTTCTACTTTCAGATTCAACAGGAATTTCTCGAGTTCGTCAATCCGTTCGCGAGATATGAGTGTTTGAAGTTAAGGAATGGTTGAGAAACCATCAAAATTTTCGCTGATTTGATACTCGAAACCAATAACTGGAATGGCCTAGGGGAAAAGTACACACACCATTGTTATCGGGTGGGTTTCTACTTTCAGATGCAACAGGAATTTCTCGAGTTCGTCAATCCGTTCGCGAAATATGGGAGTTTGAAGTTAACGAACGCTTGAGCAACCATCAAAATTTTCGCAACTCTGATACCCGAAACCAATAACTACTATGGCCTAGGGGAAAAGTACACACACCATTGTAATCGGGCGAGTTTCTACTTTCAGCTTCGACAGGAATTTCTCTAGTTCGTCAATCCGTTCGCGAGATATGGGAGTTTGAAGTTAAGGAATGGTTGAGAAACCATCAAAATTTTCGCTGATTTGATACTCGAAACCAATAATTGTAATGGCCTAGGGGAAAACTACACACACCGTTGTAATCCGGCGAGTTTCTACTTTCAGATGCAACAGGAATTTCTCGAGTTCGTCAATCCGTTCGCGAGATACGGTAGTTTGAAGTTAAGGAACGCTTGAGAAACCATCAAAATTTTCGCAAGTCTGATACTCGAAACCAATAACTACTATGGCCTAGGGGAAAAGTACACACACGATTGTTATCGGGTGGGTTTCTACTTTCAGATGCAACAGGAATTTCTCGAGTTCGTCAATCCGTTCGCGAGATATGGGAGTTTGAAGTTAAGGAACGCTTGAGCAACCATCAAAATTTTCGCAAGTCTGATACCCGAAACCAATAACTACTATGGCCTAGGGGAAAAGTACACACACCACTGTAATCGGGCGAGTTTCTACTTTCATATTCAACAGGAACTTCTCGAGTTCGTCAATCCGTTCGCGAGATATGAGTGTTTGAAGTTAAGGAATGGTTGAGAAACCATCAAAATTTTCGCTGATTTGATACTCGAAACCAATAACTGGAATGGCCTAGGGGAAAAGTACACACACCATTGTTATCGGGTGGGTTTCTACTTTCAGATGCAACAGGAATTTCTCGAGTTCGTCAATCCGTTCGCGAGATATGGGAGTTTGAAGTTAACGAACGCTTGAGCAACCATCAAAATTTTCGCAACTCTGATACCCGAAACCAATAACTACTATGGCCTAGGGGAAAAGTACACACACCATTGTAATCGGGCGAGTTTCTACTTTCAGCTTCGACAGGAATTTCTCTAGTTCGTCAATCCGTTCGCGAGATATGGGAGTTTGAAGTTAAGGAATGGTTGAGAAACCATCAAAATTTTCGCTGATTTGATACTCGAAACCAATAATTGTAATGGCCTAGGGGAAAACTACACACACCGTTGTAATCCGGCGAGTTTCTACTTTCAGATGCAACAGGAATTTCTCGAGTTCGTCAATCCGTTCGCGAGATACGGGAGTTTGAAGTTAAGGAACGCTTGAGAAACCATCAAAATTTTCGCAAGTCTGATACTCGAAACCAATAACTACTATGGCCTAGGGGAAAAGTACACACACGATTGTTATCGGGTGGGTTTCTACTTTCAGATGCAACAGGAATTTCTCGAGTTCGTCAATCCGTTCGCGAGATATGGGAGTTTGAAGTTAAGGAACGCTTGAGCAACCATCAAAATTTTCGCAAGTCTGATACCCGAAACCAATAACTACTATGGCCTAGGGGAAAAGTACACACACCACTGTAATCGGGCGAGTTTCTACTTTCATATTCAACAGGAACTTCTCGAGTTCGTCAATCCGTTCGCGAGATATGGGAGTTTGAAGTTAAGGAATGGTAGAGCAACCATCAAAATTTTCGCAAGTCTGATACTCGAAACCAATAACTGCAATGGCCTAGGGGATAAGTACACACACCATTGAAATCGGTCGAGATTCTACTTTCAGATGCAACTGGAATTTCTCGAGTTCGTCAATCCGTTCGCGAGATATGGGAGTTTGAAGTTAAGGAACGCTTGAGCAACCATCAAAATTTTCGCAAGTCTGATACTCGAAACCAATAACTACTATGGCCTAGGGGAAAAGTACACACACCATTGTAATCGGGCGAGTTTCTCCTTTCAGATGCAACAGGAATTTCTCGAGTTCGTGAATCCGTTCGCGAGATATGGGAGTTTGAAGTTAAGGAACGCTTGAGCAACCATCAAAATTTTCGCAAGTCTGATACTCGAAACCAATAACTACTATGGCCTAGGGGAAAAGTACAGACACCATTGTTATCGGGTGGGTTTCTACTTTCAGATGCAACAGGAACTTCTCGTGTTCGTCAATCCGTTCGCGAGATATGGGAGTTTGAAGTTAAGTAACGCTTGAGCAACCATCAAAATTTTCGCAAGTCTGATACCCGAAACCAATAACTACTATGGCCTAGGGGAAAAGTACACACACCATTGTAATCGGGCGAGTTTCTACTTTCAGCTTCGACAGGAATTTCTCGAGTTCGTCAATCCGTTCGCGAGATATGGGAGTTTGAAGTTAAGGAATGGTTGAGAAACCATCAAAATTTTCACTGATTTGATACTCGAAACCAATAATTGGAATGGCCTAGGGGAAAAGTACACACACCGTTGTAATCCGGCGAGTTTCTACTTTCAGATGCAACAGGAATTTCTCGAGTTCGTCAATCCGTTCGCGAGATACGGGAGTTTGGAGTTAAGGAACGCTTGAGAAACCATCAAAATTTTCGCAAGCCTGATACTCGAAACCAATTACTACTATGGCCTAGGGGAAAAGTACACACACCATTGTTATCGGGTGGGTTTCTACTTTCAGATGCAACAGGAATTTCTCGAGTTCGTCAATCCGTTCGCGAGATATGGGAGTTTGAAGTTAAGGAACGCTTGAGCAACCATCAAAATTTTCGGAAGTCTGATATCCGAAACCAATAACTACTATGGCCTAGGGGAAAAGTACACACACCAATGTAATCGGGCGAGTTTCTACTTTCATATTCAACAGGAACAGCTCGAGTTCGTCAATCCGTTCGCGAGATATGGGAGTTTGAAGTTAAGGAACGCTTGAGCAACCATCAAAATTTTCGCAAGTCTGATAATCGAAACCAATAACTACTATGGCCTAGGGGAAAAGTACACACACCATTGTAATCGGGCGAGTTTCTCCTTTCAGATCCAATAGGAATTACTCGAGTTCGTCTATCCGTTCGCGAGATATGGGAGTTTGAAGTTAAGGAACGCTTGAGCAACCATCAAAATTTTCGCAAGTCTGATACTCGAAACCAATAACTGCAATGGCCTAGGGGAAAAGTACACACACCATTGTTATCGGGTGGGTTTCTACTTTCAGATGCAACAGGAATTTCTCGAGTTCGTCTATCCGTTCGCGAGATATGGGAGTTTGAAGTTAAGGAACGCTTGAGCAACCATCAAAATTTTCGCAAGTCTGATACCCGAAACCAATAACTACTATGGCCTAGGGGAAAAGTACACTCTCCATTGTAATCGGGCGAGTTTCTACTTTCAGCTTCGACAGGAATTTCTCGAGTTCGTCAATCCGTTCGCGAGATATGGGAGTTTGAAGTTAAGGCATGGTTGAGAAACCATCAAAATTTTCGCTGATTTGATACTTGAAACCAATAACTACTATGGCCTAGGGGAAAAGTACACACACCATTGTAATCGGGCGAGTTTCTACTTTCAGATTCAACAGGAATTTCTCGAGTTCGTCAATCCGTTCGCGAGATATGGGAGTTTGAAGTTAAGGAATGGTTGAGAAACCATCAAAATTTTCGCTGATTTGATACTCGAAACCAATAACTGGAATGGCCTAGGGGAAAAGTACACACACCATTGTAATCCGGCGAGTTTCTCCTTTCCGATGCAACAGGAATTTCTCGAGTTCGTCAATCCGTTCGCGAGATATGGGAGTTTGAAGTTAAGGAACACTTGAGCAACCATCAAAATTTTCGCAAGTCTGACAATCGAAACCAATAACTACTATGGCCTAGGGGAAAAGTACACACACCATTGTAATCGGGCGAGTTTCTCCTTTCAGATCCAATAGGAATTACTCGAGTTCGTCTATCCGTTCGCGAGATATGGGAGTTTGAAGTTAAGGAACGCTTGAGCAACCATCAAAATTTTCGCAAGTCTGATACTCGAAACCAATAACCACTAAGGTCTAGGGGAAAAGTGCACACACCATTGTAATCGGGCGAGTTTCTACTTTCAGATGCAACAGGAATTTCTCGAGTTCGTGAATCCGTTCGCGGGATATGGGAGTTTGAAGTTAAGGAACGCTTGAGCAACCATCAAAATTTTCGCAAGTCTGATACTCGAAACCAATAACTGCAATGGCCTAGGGGAAAAGTACACACACCATTGTTATCGGGTGGGTTTCTACTTTCAGATGCAACAGGAATTTCTCGAGTTCGTCAATCCGTTCGCGAGATATGGGAGTTTGAAGTTAAGGAACGCTTGAGCAACCATCAAAATTTTCGCAAGTCTGATACCCGAAACCAATAACTACTATGGCCTAGGGGAAAAGTACACACACCATTGTAATCGGGCGAGTTTCTACTTTCATATTCAACAGGAACTTCTCGAGTTCGTCAATCCGTACGCGAGATATGGGAGTTTGAAGTTAAGGAATGGTAGAGCAACCATCAAAATTTTCGCAAGTCTGATACTCGAAACCAATAACTGCAATGGCCTAGGGGAAAAGTACACACACCATTGAAATCGGTCGAGATTCTACTTTCAGATGCAACTGGAATTTCTCGAGTTCGTCAATCCGTTCGCGAGATATGGGAGTTTGAAGTTAAGGAAAGCTTGAGCAACCATCAAAATTTTCGCAAGTCTGATACTCGAAACCAATAACTACTATGGCCTAGGGGAAAAGTACACACACCATTGTTATCGGGTGGGTTTCTACTTTCAGATGCAACAGGAATTTCTCGAGTTCGTCAATCCGTTCGCGAGATATGGGAGTTTGAAGTTAAGGAACGCTTGAGCAACCATCAAAATTTTCGGAAGTCTGATATCCGAAACCAATAACTACTATGGCCTAGGGGAAAAGTACACACACCAATGTAATCGGGCGAGTTTCTACTTTCATATTCAACAGGAACTTCTCGAGTTCGTCAATCCGTTCGCGAGATATGGGAGTTTGAAGTTAAGGAACACTTGAGCAACCATCAAAATTTTCGCAAGTCTGATAATCGAAACCAATAACTACTATGGCCTAGGGGAAAAGTACACACACCATTGTAATCGGGCGAGTTTCTCCTTTCAGATCCAATAGGAATTACTCGAGTTCGTCTATCCGTTCGCGAGATATGGGAGTTTGAAGTTAAGGAACGCTTGAGCAACCATCAAAATTTTCGCAAGTCTGATACTCGAAACCAATAACCACTAAGGTCTAGGGGAAAAGTGCACACACCATTGTAATCGGGCGAGTTTCTACTTTCAGATGCAACAGGAATTTCTCGAGTTCGTGAATCCGTTCGCGGGATATGGGAGTTTGAAGTTAAGGAACGCTTGAGCAACCATCAAAATTTTCGCAAGTCTGATACTCGAAACCAATAACTGCAATGGCCTAGGGGAAAAGTACACACACCATTGTTATCGGGTGGGTTTCTACTTTCAGATGCAACAGGAATTTCTCGAGTTCGTCAATCCGTTCGCGAGATATGGGAGTTTGAAGTTAAGGAACGCTTGAGCAACCATCAAAATTTTCGCAAGTCTGATACCCGAAACCAATAACTACTATGGCCTAGGGGAAAAGTACACACACCATTGTAATCGGGCGAGTTTCTACTTTCATATTCAACAGGAACTTCTCGAGTTCGTCAATCCGTTCGCGAGATATGGGAGTTTGAAGTTAAGGAATGGTAGAGCAACCATCAAAATTTTCGCAAGTCTGATACTCGAAACCAATAACTGCAATGGCCTAGGGGAAAAGTACACACACCATTGAAATCGGTCGAGATTCTACTTTCAGATGCAACTGGAATTTCTCGAGTTCGTCAATCCGTTCGCGAGATATGGGAGTTTGAAGTTAAGGAACGCTTGAGCAACCATCAAAATTTTCGCAAGTCTGATACTCGAAACCAATAACTACTATGGCCTAGGGGAAAAGTACACACACCATTGTTATCGGGTGGGTTTCTACTTTCAGATGCAACAGGAATTTCTCGAGTTCGTCAATCCGTTCGCGAGATATGGGAGTTTGAAGTTAAGGAACGCTTGAGCAACCATCAAAATTTTCGGAAGTCTGATATCCGAAACCAATAACTACTATGGCCTAGGGGAAAAGTACACACACCAATGTAATCGGGCGAGTTTCTACTTTCATATTCAACAGGAACTTCTCGAGTTCGTCAATCCGTTCGCGAGATATGGGAGTTTGAAGTTAAGGAACGCTTGAGCAACCATCAAAATTTTCGCAAGTCTGATAATCGAAACCAATAACTACTATGGCCTAGGGGAAAAGTACACACACCATTGTAATCGGGCGAGTTTCTCCTTTCAGATCCAATAGGAATTACTCGAGTTCGTCTATCCGTTCGCGAGATATGGGAGTTTGAAGTTAAGGAACGCTTGAGCAACCATCAAAATTTTCGCAAGTCTGATACTCGAAACCAATAACCACTAAGGTCTAGGGGAAAAGTGCACACACCATTGTAATCGGGCGAGTTTCTACTTTCAGATTCAACAGGAATTTCTCGAGTTCGTCAATCCGTTCGCGAGATATGGGAGTTTGAAGTTAAGGAATGGTTGAGAAACCATCAAAATTTTCGCTGATTTGATACTCGAAACCAATAATTGTAATGGCCTAGGGGAAAACTACACACACCGTTGTAATCCGGCGAGTTTCTACTTTCAGATGCAACAGGAATTTCTCGAGTTCGTCAATCCGTTCGCGACATACGGGAGTTTGAAGTTAAGGAACGCTTGAGAAACCATCAAAATTTTCGCAAGTCTGATACTCGAAACCAATAACTACTATGGCCTAGGGGAAAAGTACACACACCATTGTTATCGGGTGGGTTTCTACTTTCAGATGCAACAGGAATTTCTCGAGTTCGTCAATCCGTTCGCGAGATATGGGAGTTTGAAGTTAAGGAACGCTTGAGCAACCGTCAAAATTTTCGCAAGTCTGATACCCGAAACCAATAACTACTATGGCCTAGGGGAAAAGTACACACACCATTGTAATCGGGCGAGTTTCTACTTTCAGCTTCGACAGGAATTTCTCTAGTTCGTCAATCCGTTCGCGAGATATGGGAGTTTGAAGTTAAGGAATGGTTGAGAAACCATCAAAATTTTCGCTGATTTGATACTCGAAACCAATAATTGTAATGGCCTAGGGGAAAAGTACACACACCGTTGTAATCCGGCGAGTTTCTACTTTCAGATGCAACAGGAATTTCTCGAGTTCGTCAATCCGTTCGCGAGATACGGGAGTTTGAAGTTAAGGAACGCTTGAGAAACCATCAAAATTTTCGCGTTCTGATACTCGAAACCAATAACTACTATGGCCTAGGGGAAAAGTACACACACCATTGTTATCGGGTGGGTTTCTACTTTCAGATGCAACAGGAATTTCTCGAGTTCGTCAATCCGTTCGCGAGATATGGGAGTTTGAAGTTAAGGAAAGGTTGAGAAACCACCAAAATTTTCGCTGATTTGATACTCGAAACAAATAACTGCAATGGTCTAGGGGAAAAGCACACACACCATTGTAATCGGGCGAGTTTCTACTTTCAGCTTCGACAGGAATTTCTCTAGTTCGTCAATCCGTTCGCGAGATATGGGAGTTTGAAGTTAAGGAATGGTTGAGAAACCATCAAAATTTTCGCTGATTTGATACTCGAAACCAATAATTGTAATGGCCTAGGGGAAAAGTACACACACCGTTGTAATCCGGCGAGTTTCTACTTTCAGATGCAACAGGAATTTCTCGAGTTCGTCAATCCGTTCGCGAGATACGGGAGTTTGAAGTTAAGGAACGCTTGAGCAACCATCAAAATTTTCGCAAGTCTGATACCCGAAACCAATAACTACTATGGCCTAGGGGAAAAGTACACACACCATTGTAATCGGGCGAGTTTCTACTTTCATATTCAACAGGAACTTCTCGAGTTCGTCAATCCGTTCGCGAGATATGGGAGTTTGAAGTTAAGGAACGCTTGAGCAACCATCAAAATTTTCGCTGATTTGATACTCGAAACCAATAACTGGAATGGCCTAGGGGAAAAGTACACACACCATTGTAATCCGGCGAGTTTCTATTTTCCGATTCAACAGGAATTTCTCGAGTTCGTCAATCCGTTCGCGAGATATGGGAGTTTGAAGCTAAGGAATGCTTGAGCAACCATCAAATTTTTCGCAAGTCTGATACTCGAAACCAATAACTACAAAGGTCTAGGGGAAAAGTGCACACACCATTGTAATCGGGCGAGTTTCTACTTTCAGATGCAACAGGAATTTCTCGAGTTCGTGAATCCGTTCGCGAGATATGGGAGTTTGAAGTTTAGGAATGGTTGAGAAACCATCAAAATTTTCGCAAGTCTGATACCCGAAACCAATAACTGGAATGGCCTAGGGAAAAAGTACCCATACCGTTGAAATCGGGCGAGTTTCTCGTTTCAGATGCAATTGGAATTACTCGAGTTCGTCAATCCGTTTGCGAGATATGGGAGTTTGAAATTAAGGAATGGTTGAGGAACCATCAAATTTTTCGCAAGTCTGATACTCGAAACCAATAACTACTATGGCCTAGGGGAAAAGTACACACACCATTGTAATCGGGCGAGTTTCTACTTTCAGATGCAACAGGAATTTCTCGAGTTCGTCAATCCGTTTGCGAGATATGGGAGTTAGAAGTTAAGGAACGCTTGAGCAACCATCAAAATTTTCGCAAGTCTGATACTCGAAACCAATAACCACTAAGGTCTAGGGGAAAAGTGCACACACCATTGTAATCGGGCGAGTTTCTACTTTCAGATGCAACAGGAATTTCTCGAGTTCGTGAATCCGTTCGCGGGATATGGGAGTTTGAAGTTAAGGAACGCTTGAGCAACCATCAAAATTTTCGCAAGTCTGATACTCGAAACCAATAACTGCAATGGCCTAGGGGAAAAGTACACACACCATTGTTATCGGGTGGGTTTCTACTTTCAGATGCAACAGGAATTTCTCGAGTTCGTCAATCCGTTCGCGAGATATGGGAGTTTGAAGTTAAGGAACGCTTGAGCAACAATCAAAATTTTCGCAAGTCTGATACCCGAAACCAATAACTACTATGGCCTAGGGGAAAAGTACACACACCATTGTAATCGGGCGAGTTTCTACTTTCATATTCAACAGGAACTTCTCGAGTTCGTCAATCCGTTCGCGAGATATGGGAGTTTGAAGTTAAGGAATGGTAGAGCAACCATCAAAATTTTCGCAAGTCTGATACTCGAAACCAATAACTGCAATGGCCTAGGGGAAAAGTACACACACCATTGAAATCGGTCGAGATTCTACTTTCAGATGCAACTGGAATTTCTCGAGTTCGTCAATCCGTTCGCGAGATATGGGAGTTTGAAGTTAAGGAACGCTTGAGCAACCATCAAAATTTTCGCAAGTCTGATACTCGAAACCAATAACTACTATGGCCTAGGGGAAAAGTACACACACCATTGTAATCGGGCGAGTTTCTACTTTCAGATGCAACAGGAACTTCTCGAGTTCGTCAATCCGTTCGCGAGATATGGGAGTTTGAAGTTAAGTAACGCTTGAGCAACCATCAAAATTTTCGCAAGTCTGATACCCGAAACCAATAACTACTATGGCCTAGGGGAAAAGTACACACACCATTGTAATCGGGCGAGTTTCTACTTTCAGCTTCGACAGGAATTTCTCGAGTTCGTCAATCCGTTCGCGAGATATGGGAGTCTGAAGTTAAGGAATGGTTGAGAAACCATCAAAATTTTCACTGATTTGATACTCGAAACCAATAATTGGAATGGCCTAGGGGAAAAGTACACACACCCTTGTCATCCGGCGAGTTTCTACTTTCAGATGCAACAGGAATTTCTCGAGTTCGTCAATCCGTTCGCGAGATATGGGAGTTTGAAGTTAAGGAACGCTTGAGCAACCATCAAAATTTTCGCAAGTCTGATACCCGAAACCAATAACTACTATGGCCTAGGGGAAAAGTACACTCTCCATTGTAATCGGGCGAGTTTCTACTTTCAGCTTCGACAGGAATTTCTCGAGTTCGTCAATCCGTTCGCGAGATATGGGAGTTTGAAGTTAAGGAACGCTTGAGCAACCATCAAAATTTTCGGAAGTCTGATACCCGAAACCAATAACTACTATGGCCTAGGGGAAAAGTACACACACAAATGTAATCGGGCGAGTTTCTACTTTCATATTCAACAGGAACTTCTCGAGTTCGTCAATCCGTTCGCGAGGTATGGGAGTTTGAAGTTAAGGAACGCTTGAGCAACCATCAAAATTTTCGCAAGTCTGATAATCGAAACCAATAACTACTATGGCCTAGGGGAAAAGTACACACACCATTGTAATCGGGCGAGTTTCTCCTTTCAGATCCAATAGGAATTACTCGAGTTCGTCTATCCGTTCGCGAGATATGGGAGTTTGAAGTTAAGGAACGCTTGAGCAACCATCAAAATTTTCGCAAGTCTGATACTCGAAACCAATAACTGCAATGGCCTAGGGGAAAAGTACACACACCATTGTTATCGGGTGGGTTTCTACTTTCAGATGCAACAGGAATTTCTCGAATTCGTCAATCCGTTCGCGAGATATGGGAGTTTGAAGTTAAGGAATGGTTGAGAAACCATCAAAATTTTCGCTGATTTGATACTTGAAACCAATAACTACTATGGCCTAGGGGAAAAGTACACACACCATTGTAATCGGGCGAGTTTCTACTTTCAGATTCAACAGGAATTTCTCGAGTTCGTCAATCCGTTCGCGAGATATGGGAGTTTGAAGTTAAGGAATGGTTGAGAAACCATCAAAATTTTCGCTGATTTGATACTCGAAACCAATAATTGTAATGGCCTAGGGGAAAACTACACACACCGTTGTAATCCGGCGAGTTTCTACTTTCAGATGCAACAGGAATTTCTCGAGTTCGTCAATCCGTTCGCGACATACGGGAGTTTGAAGTTAAGGAACGCTTGAGAAACCATCAAAATTTTCGCAAGTCTGATACTCGAAACCAATAACTACTATGGCCTAGGGGAAAAGTACACACACCATTGTTATCGGGTGGGTTTCTACTTTCAGATGCAACAGGAATTTCTCGAGTTCGTCAATCCGTTCGCGAGATATGGGAGTTTGAAGTTAAGGAACGCTTGAGCAACCGTCAAAATTTTCGCAAGTCTGATACCCGAAACCAATAACTACTATGGCCTAGGGGAAAAGTACACACACCATTGTAATCGGGCGAGTTTCTACTTTCAGCTTCGACAGGAATTTCTCTAGTTCGTCAATCCGTTCGCGAGATATGGGAGTTTGAAGTTAAGGAATGGTTGAGAAACCATCAAAATTTTCGCTGATTTGATACTCGAAACCAATAATTGTAATGGCCTAGGGGAAAAGTACACACACCGTTGTAATCCGGCGAGTTTCTACTTTCAGATGCAACAGGAATTTCTCGAGTTCGTCAATCCGTTCGCGAGATACGGGAGTTTGAAGTTAAGGAACGCTTGAGAAACCATCAAAATTTTCGCGTTCTGATACTCGAAACCAATAACTACTATGACCTAGGGGAAAAGTACACACACCATTGTTATCGGGTGGGTTTCTACTTTCAGATGCAACAGGAATTTCTCGAGTTCGTCAATCCGTTCGCGAGATATGGGAGTTTGAAGTTAAGGAAAGGTTGAGAAACCACCAAAATTTTCGCTGATTTGATACTCGAAACAAATAACTGCAATGGTCTAGGGGAAAAGCACACACACCATTGTAATCGGGCGAGTTTCTACTTTCAGCTTCGACAGGAATTTCTCTAGTGCGTCAATCCGTTCGCGAGATATGGGAGTTTGAAGTTAAGGAATGGTTGAGAAACCATCAAAATTTTCGCTGATTTGATACTCGAAACCAATAATTGTAATGGCCTAGGGGAAAAGTACACACACCGTTGTAATCCGGCGAGTTTCTACTTTCAGATGCAACAGGAACTTCTCGAGTTCGTCAATCCGTTCGCGAGATACGGGAGTTTGAAGTTAAGGAACGCTTGAGCAACCATCAAAATTTTCGCAAGTCTGATACCCGAAACCAATAACTACTATGGCCTAGGGGAAAAGTACACACACCATTGTAATCGGGCGAGTTTCTACTTTCATATTCAACAGGAACTTCTCGAGTTCGTCAATCCGTTCGCGAGATATGGGAGTTTGAAGTTAAGGAACGCTTGAGCAACCATCAAAATTTTCGCTGATTTGATACTCGAAACCAATAACTGGAATGGCCTAGGGGAAAAGTACACACACCATTGTAATCCGGCGAGTTTCTATTTTCCGATTCAACAGGAATTTCTCGAGTTCGTCAATCCGTTCGCGAGATATGGGAGTTTGAAGCTAAGGAATGCTTGAGCAACCATCAAATTTTTCGCAAGTCTGATACTCGAAACCAATAACTACAAAGGTCTAGGGGAAAAGTGCACACACCATTGTAATCGGGCGAGTTTCTACTTTCAGATGCAACAGGAATTTCTCGAGTTCGTGAATCCGTTCGCGAGATATGGGAGTTTGAAGTTTAGGAATGGTTGAGAAACCATCAAAATTTTCGCAAGTCTGATACCCGAAACCAATAACTGGAATGGCCTAGGGAAAAAGTACCCATACCGTTGAAATCGGGCGAGTTTCTCGTTTCAGATGCAATTGGAATTACTCGAGTTCGTCAATCCGTTTGCGAGATATGGGAGTTTGAAATTAAGGAATGGTTGAGGAACCATCAAATTTTTCGCAAGTCTGATACTCGAAACCAATAACTACTATGGCCTAGGGGAAAAGTACACACACCATTGTAATCGGGCGAGTTTCTACTTTCAGATGCAACAGGAATTTCTCGAGTTCGTCAATCCGTTTGCGAGATATGGGAGTTAGAAGTTAAGGAACGCTTGAGCAACCATCAAAATTTTCGCAAGTCTGATACCCGAAACCAATAACTGGAATGGCCTAGGGAAAAAGTACCCATACCGTTGAAATCGGTCGAGTTTCTTCTTTCAGATGCAATTGGTATTACTCGAGTTCGTCAATCCGTTTGCGAGATATGGGAGTTTGAAATTAAGGAATGGTTGAGGAACCATCAAAATTTTCGCGGGTCTGATACCCGAAACCAATAACTATAATGGCCTAGGGGAAAAGTACACACACCATTGTAATCGGGCGAGTTTCTACTTTCAGATGCAACAGGAATTTCTCGAGTTCGTCAATCCGTTTGCGAGATATGGGAGTTAGAAGTTAAGGAACGCTTGAGCAACCATCAAAATTTTCGCTGATTTGATACTCGAAACCAATAACTGGAATGGCCTAGGGGAAAAGTACACACACCATTGTAATCCGGCGAGTTTCTATTTTCCGATTCAACAGGAATTTCTCGAGTTCGTCAATCCGTTCGCGAGATATGGGAGTTTGAAGCTAAGGAATGCTTGAGCAACCATCAAATTTTTCGCAAGTCTGATACTCGAAACCAATAACTATAAAGGTCTAGGGGAAAAGTGCACACACCATTGTAATCGGGCGAGTTTCTACTTTTAGATGCAACAGGAATTTCTCGAGTTCGTGAATCCGTTCGCGAGATATGGGAGTTTGAAGTTTAGGAATGGTTGAGAAACCATCAAAATTTTCGCAAGTCTGATACCCGCAACCAATAACTGGAATGGCCTAGGGAAAAAGTACCCATACCGTTGAAATCGGGCGAGTTTCTCGTTTCAGATGCAATTGGAATTACTCGAGTTCGTCAATCCGTTTGCGAGATATGGGAGTTTGAAATTAAGGAATGGTTGAGGAACCATCAAATTTTTCGCAAGTCTGATACTCGAAACCAATAACTACTATGGCCTAGGGGAAAAGTACACACACCATTGTAATCGGGCGAGTTTCTACTTTCAGATGCAACAGGAATTTCTCGAGTTCGTCAATCCGTTTGCGAGATATGGGAGTTAGAAGTTAAGGAACGCTTGAGCAACCATCAAAATTTTCGCAAGTCTGATACCCGAAATCAATAACTGGAATGGCCTAGGGAAAAAGTACCCATACCGTTGAAATCGGTCGAGTTTCTCCTTTCAGATGCAATTGGAATTACTCGAGTTCGTCAATCCGTTTGCGAGATGTGGGAGTTTGAAATTAAGGAATGGTTGAGGAACCATCAAAATTTTCGCAGATTTGATACCCGAAACCAATAATTGGAATGGCCTAGGGGAAAAGTACACACACCATTGTAATCGGGCGAGTTTCTACTTTCAGATGCAACAGGAATTTCTCGTGTTCGTCAATCCGTTCGCGAGATATGGGAGTTTGAAGTTTAGGAATGGTTGAGAAACCATCAAAATTTTCGCAAGTCTGATACCCGAAACCAATAACTGGAATGGCCTAGGGAAAAAGTACACATACCGTTGTAATGGGGCGAGTTTCTACTTTCAGATGCAACAGGAATTTCTCGAGTTCGTCAATCCGTTCGCGAGATATGGGAGTTCGAAGTTAAGGAATGGTTGAGAAACCATCAAAATTTTCGCAAGTCTGATAATCGAAACCAATAACTACTAGGGCCTAGGGGAAAAGTACGCACACCATTGTAATCGGGCGAGTTTCTCCTTTCAGATCCAATAGGAATTACTCGAGTTCGTCTATCCGTTCGCGAGATATGGGAGTTTGAAATTAAGGAACGCTTGAGCAACCATCAAAATTTTCGCAAGTCTAATACTCGAAACCAATAACTACTATGGCCTAGGGGAAAAGTACACACACCATTATAATCGGGCGAGTTTCTACTTTCAGATGCAACAGGAGTTTCTCGAGTTCGTCAATCCGTTCGCGAGATATGGGAGTTTGAAGTTAAGGAATGGTTGAGAAACCACAAAAATTTTCGCTGATTTGATACTCGAAACCAATAACTGGAATGGCCTAGGGGAAAAGTATACACACCGTTGTAATCGGGCGGGTTTCTACTTTCAGATGCAACAGGAATTTCTCGTGTTCGTCTATCCGTTCGCGAGATATGGGAGTTTAAAGATTAGGAATGGTTGAGAAACCATCAAAATTTTCGCTGATTTGATACTCGAAACCAATAACTGGAATGGCCTAGGGGAAAAGTACACACACCATTGTAATTGGGCGAGTTTCTACTGTCAGATGCAACAGGAATTTCTCGTGTTCGTCAATCCGTTCGCGAGATATGGGAGTTTGAAGTTTAGGAATGGTTGAGAAACAATTAAAATTATTCGCAAGTGTGATACCCGAAACCAATAACTGGAATGGCCTAGGGGAAAAGTACACACACCATTGTAATCGAGTGGGTTTCTACTTTCAGATGCAACAGGAATTTCTCGAGTTCGTCAATCCCTTCGCGAGATATGGGAGTTTGAAGTTAAGGAACGCTTGAGCAGCCATCAAAATTTTTGCAAGTCTGATACTCGAAACCAATAACTACTATGGCCTAGGGGAAAAGTACACACACCATTGTAATCGAGTGGGTTTCTACTTTCAGATGCAACAGGAATTTCTCGAGTTCGTCAATCCCTTCGCGAGATATGGGAGTTTGAAGTTAAGGAACGCTTGAGCAGCCATCAAAATTTTTGCAAGTCTGATACTCGAAACCAATAACTACTATGGCCTAGGGGAAAAGTACACACACCATTGTAATCGGGCGAGTTTCTACTTTCAGATTCAACAGGAATTTCTCGAGTTCGTCAATCCGTTCGCGAGATATGGGAGTTTGAAGTTAAGGAATGGTTGAGAAACCACCAAAATTTTCGCTGATTTGATACCCGAAACCAATAACTGGAATGGCCTAGGGGAAAAGTACACAAACCATTGTAATCGGGCGAGTTTCTACTTTCAGATGCAATTGGAATTACTCGAGTTCGTCAATCCGTTTGCGAGATATGGGAGTTTGAAATTAAGGAATGGTTGAGGAACCATCAAAATTTTCGCTGGTCTGATACTCAAAACCAATAACTGGAATGGCCTAGGGGAAAAGTACACACACCATTGTAATCGGGCGAGTTTCTACTTTCAGATGCAACAGGAATTTCTCGAGTTCGTCAAACCGTTTGCGAGATATGGGAGTTAGAAGTTAAGGAACGCTCGAGAAACCATCAAAATTTTCGCCAGTCTGATACTCGAAACCAATAACTACTATGGCCTAGGGCAAAATTACACAAACCGTTGTAATCGGGCGAGTTCCTGCTTTCAGATGCAACAGGAATTTCTCGAGTTCGTCAAATCGTTCGCGAGATGTGGGAGTTTGAAGTTAAGGAATGGTTGAGAAACCATCAAAATTTTCGCAAGTCTGATACCCGAAACCAATAACTGGAATGGCCTAGGGAAAAAGTACCCATACCGTTGAAATCGGGCGAGTTTCTCCTTTCAGATGCAATTCGAATTACTCGAGTTCGTCAATCCGTTTGCGAGATATGGGAATTTGAAATTAAGGAATGGTTGAGGAACCATCAAAATTTTCGCTGGTCTGATACTCGAAACCAATAACTATAATGGCCTAGGGGAAAAGTACACACACCATTGAAATCGGGCGAGTTTCTACTTTCAGATGCAACAGGAATTTCTCGAGTTCGTCAATCCGTTTGCGAGATATGGGAGTTTGAAGTTAAGGAACGCTTGAGCAACCATCAAAATTTTCGCAAGTCTGATACTCGAAACCAATAACTACTATGGCCTAGGGGAAAAGTACACACACCATTGTAATCGGGCGAGTTTCTCCTTTCAGATGCAATAGGAATTACTCGAGTTCGTCTATCCGTTCGCGAGATATGGGAATTTGAAGTTAAGGAATGGTTGAGAAACCACCAAAATTTTCGCTGATTTGATACTCGAAACCAATAACTGGAATGGCCTAGGGGAAAAGTACACACACCACTCTAATCGGGCGAGTTTCTACTTTCAGATGCAATAGGAATTTCTCGTGTTCGTCAATCCGTTCGCGAGATATGGGAGTTTGAAGTTAAGGAATGGTTGTGAAACCACCAAAATTTTCGCTGATTTGATACTCGAAACCCATAACTGGAATGGCCTAGGGGAAAAGTACACACACCACTCTAATCGGGCGAGTTTCTACTTTCAGATGCAACAGGAATTTCTCGTGTCCGTCAATCCGTTCGCGAGATATGGGAGTTTGAAGTTAAGGAATGGTTGAGAAACCACCAAAATTTTCGCTGATTTGATACTCGAAACCAGTAACTGGAATGGCCTAGGGGAAAAGTACACACACCACTCTAATCGGGCGAGTTTCTACTTTCAGATGCAACAGGAACTTCTCGAGTTCGTCAATCCGTTCGCGAGATATGGGAGTTTGAAGTTAAGGAATGGTTGAGAAACCGTCAAAATTTTCGCTGATTTGATACCCGAAACCAATAATTGGAATGGCCTAGGCTAAAAGTACACACACCATTGTAATCCGGCCAGCTTCTACTTTCAGATGCAACAGGAATTTCTCGAGTTCGACAATCCGTTCGCGAGATATGGGAGTTTGAAGTTAAGGAACGCTTGAGCAACCATCAAAATTTTCGCAAGTCTGATACTCGAAACCAATAACTACTATGGCCTAGGCGAAAAGTACACACACCATTGTAATCGGGCGAGTTTCTACTTTCAGATGCAACAGGAATTTCTCGAGTTCGTCAATCCGTTCGCGAGATATGGGAGTTTGAAGTTAAGGAATGGTTGAGAAACCACCAAAATTTTCGCTGATTTGATACTCGAAACCAATAACTGGAATGGCCTAGGGGAAAAGTACACACAACACTCTAATCGGGCGAGTTTCTACTTACAGATGCAATAGGAATTTCTCGTGTTCGTCAATCCGTTCGCGAGATATGGGAGTTTGAAGTTAAGGAATGGTTGAGAAACCACCAAAATTTTCGCTGATTTGATACTCGAAACCAATAACTGGAATGGCCTAGGGGAAAAGTACACACACCATTGTAATCGGGCGAGTTTCTCCTTTCAGATGCAATTGGAATTACTCGAGTTCGTCAATCCGTTTGCGAGATATGGCAGTTTGAAATTAAGGAATGGTTGAGGAACCATCAAAATTTTCGCTGGTCTGATACTCGAAACCAATAACTATAATGGCCTAGGGGAAAAGTACACACACCATAGAAATCGGGCGAGTTTCTACTTTCAGATGCAACAGGAATTTCTCGAGTTCGTCAATCCGTTTGCGAGATATGGGAGTTAGAAGTTAAGGAACGCTTGAGAAACCATCAAAATTTTCGCAAGTCTGATACTCGAAACCAATAACTACTATGGCCTAGGGCAAAATTACACAAACCGTTGTAATCGGGCGAGTTCCTGCTTTCAGATGCAACAGGAATTTCTCGAGTTCGTCAAATCGTTCGCGAGATATGGGAGTTTGAAGTTAAGGAATGGTTGAGAAACCATCAAAATTTTCGCAAGTCTGATACCCGAAACCAATAACTGGAATGGCCTAGGGAAAAAGTACCCATACCGTTGAAATCGGGCGAGTTTCTCCTTTCAGATGCAATTGGAATTACTCGAGTTCGTCAATCCGTTTGCGAGATATGGGAATTTGAAATTAAGGAATGGTTGAGGAACCATCAAAATTTTCGCTGGTCTGATACTCGAAACCAATAACTATAATGGCCTAGGGGAAAGGTACACACACCATTGAAATCGGGCGAGTTTCTACTTTCAGATGCAACAGGAATTTCTCGAGTTCGTCAATCCGTTCGCGAGATATGGGAGTTTGAAGTTAAGGAACGCTTGAGCAACCATCAAAATTTTCGCAAGTCTGATACTCGAAACCAATAACTACTATGGCCTAGGGGAAAAGTACACACACCATTGTAATCGGGCGAGTTTCTCCTTTCAGATGCAATAGGAATTACACGAGTTCGTCAATCCGTTCGCGAGATATGGGAGTTTGAAGTTAAGGAATGGTTGAGAAACCGTCAAAATTTTCGCTGATTTGATACCCGAAACCAATAATTGGAATGGCCTAGGCTAAAAGTACACACACCATTGTAATCCGGCCAGCTTCTACTTTCAGATGCAACAGGAATTTCTCGAGTTCGACAATCCGTTCGCGAGATATGGGAGTTTGAAGTTAAGGAACGCTTGAGCAACCATCAAAATTTTCGCAAGTCTGATACTCGAAACCAATAACTACTATGGCCTAGGCGAAAAGTACACACACCATTGTAATCGGGCGAGTTTCTACTTTCAGATGCAACAGGAATTTCTCGAGTTCGTCAATCCGTTCGCGAGATATGGGAGTTTGAAGTTAAGGAATGGTTGAGAAACCACCAAAATTTTCGCTGATTTGATACTCGAAACCAATAACTGGAATGGCCTAGGGGAAAAGTACACACAACACTCTAATCGGGCGAGTTTCTACTTACAGATGCAACAGGAATTTCTCGAGTTCGTCAATCCGTTCGCGAGATATGGGAGTTTGAAGTTAAGGAATGGTTGAGAAACCACCAAAATTTTCGCTGATTTGATACTCGAAACCAATAACTGGAATGGCCTAGGGGAAAAGTACACACAACACTCTAATCGGGCGAGTTTCTACTTACAGATGCAATAGGAATTTCTCGTGTTCGTCAATCCGTTCGCGAGATATGGCAGTTTGAAATTAAGGAATGGTTGAGGAACCATCAAAATTTTCGCTGGTCTGATACTCGAAACCAATAACTATAATGGCCTAGGGGAAAAGTACACACACCATAGAAATCGGGCGAGTTTCTACTTTCAGATGCAACAGGAATTTCTCGAGTTCGTCAATCCGTTTGCGAGATATGGGAGTTAGAAGTTAAGGAACGCTTGAGAAACCATCAAAATTTTCGCAAGTCTGATACTCGAAACCAATAACTACTATGGCCTAGGGCAAAATTACACAAACCGTTGTAATCGGGCGAGTTCCTGCTTTCAGATGCAACAGGAATTTCTCGAGTTCGTCAAATCGTTCGCGAGATATGGGAGTTTGAAGTTAAGGAATGGTTGAGAAACCATCAAAATTTTCGCAAGTCTGATACCCGAAACCAATAACTGGAATGGCCTAGGGAAAAAGTACCCATACCGTTGAAATCGGGCGAGTTTCTCCTTTCAGATGCAATTGGAATTACTCGAGTTCGTCAATCCGTTTGCGAGATATGGGAATTTGAAATTAAGGAATGGTTGAGGAACCATCAAAATTTTCGCTGGTCTGATACTCGAAACCAATAACTATAATGGCCTAGGGGAAAGGTACACACACCATTGAAATCGGGCGAGTTTCTACTTTCAGATGCAACAGGAATTTCTCGAGTTCGTCAATCCGTTCGCGAGATATGGGAGTTTGAAGTTAAGGAACGCTTGAGCAACCATCAAAATTTTCGCAAGTCTGATACTCGAAACCAATAACTACTATGGCCTAGGGGAAAAGTACACACACCATTGTAATCGGGCGAGTTTCTCCTTTCAGATGCAATAGGAATTACACGAGTTCGTCAATCCGTTCGCGAGATATGGGAGTTTGAAGTTAAGGAATGGTTGAGAAACCACCAAAATTTTCGCTGATTTGATACTCGAAACCAATAACTGGAATGGCCTAGGGGAAAAGTACACACACCACTTTAATCGGGCGAGTTTCTACTTTCAGATGCTACAGGAACTTCTCGAGTTCGTCAATCCGTTCGCGAGATATGGGAGTTTGAAGTTAAGGAATGGTTGAGAAACCATCAAAATTGTCGCTGATTTGATACCCGAAACCAATAATTGGAATGGCCTAGGCTAAAAGTACACACACCATTGTAATCCGGCCAGCTTCTACTTTCAGATGCAATTGGAATTACTCGAGTTCGTCAATCCGTTTGCGAGATATGGGAGTTTGAAATTAAGGAATTGTTGTGGAACCATCAAAATTTTCGCTGGTCTGATACTCGAAACCAATAACTATAATGGCCTAGGGGAAAAGTACACAAACCATTGAAATCGGGCGAGTTTCTACTTTCAGATGCAACAGGAATTTCTCGAGTTCGTCAATCCGTTTGCGAGATATGGGAGTTAGAAGTTAAGGAACGCTTGAGAAACCATCAAAATTTTCACAAGTCTGATACTCGAAACCAATAACTACTATGGCCTAGGGCAAAATTACACAAACCGTTGTAATCGGGCGAGTTCCTGCTTTCAGATGCAAAAGGAATTTCTGGAGTTCGTCAAATCGTTCGCGAGATATGGGAGTTTGAAGTTAAGGAATGGTTGAGAAACCATCAAAATTTTCGCAAGTCTGATACCCGAAACCAATAACTGGAATGGCCTAGGGAGAAAGTACACATACCGTTGTAATCGGGCGAGTTTCTACTTTCAGATGCAACAGGAATTTCTCGAGTTCGTCAATCCGTTCGCGAGATATGGGAGTTCGAATTTAAGGAATGGTTGAGAAACCATCAAAATTTTCGCAAGTCTGATACTCGAAACCAATAACTACTATTGTCTAGGGGAAAAGAACACACACCGTTGTTATCGGGTGGGTTTCTACTTTCAGATGCAACATGAATTTCTCGAGTTCGTCAATCCGTTCGCGAGATATGGGAGTTCGAAGTTAAGGAACGCTTGAGCAACCATCAAAATTTTCGCAAGTCTGATACCCGAAACCAATAACTACTATGGCCTAGGGGAAAAGTACACACACCATTGTAATCGGGCGAGTTTCTACTTTCAGATGCAACAGGAATTTCTCGAGTTCGTCAATCCGTTCGCGAGATATGGGAGTTTGAAGTTAAGGAATGGTTGAGGAACCATCAAAATTTTCGCTGGTCTGATACTCGAAACCAATAACTGGAATGGCCTAGAGGAAAAGTACACACACCATTGTAATCGAGCGATTTTCTGCTTTCTGATGCAACAGGAATTTCTCGAGTTCGTCAATCCGTTCGCAAGATGTGGTAGTTCGAAGTTAAGGAACGCTTGAGCAACCATCAAAATTTTCGCAAGTCTGATACCCGAAACCAATAACTACTATGGCCTAGGGTAAAAGTACACACACCAATGTCATCGGGCGAGTTTCTACTTTCAGATTCAACAGGAATTTCTCGAGTTCGTCAATCCGTTCGCGAGATATGGGAGTTTGAAGTTAAGGAATGGTTGAGAAACCATCAAAATTTTCGCTCATTTGATACTCGAAACCGATAACTGGAATGGCCTAGGGGAAAAGTACACACACCAATGTAATCCGGCGTGTTTCTATTTTCAGATGCAACAGGAATTTCTCGAGTTCGTCAATCCGTTCGCGAGATATGGGAGTTTGAAGTTAAGGAATGGTTGAGAAACCATCAAAATTTTCGCTGATTTGATACTCGAAACCAATAACTGGAATGGACTAGGGGAAAAGTACACACACGATTGTAATCCGGCGAGTTTCTACTTTCAGATGCAACAGGAATTTCTCGTGCTCGTCAATCCGTTCGCGAGATATGGGAGTTTGAAGTTTAGGAATGGTTGAGAAACCATCAAAATTTTCGCAAGTCTGATTCCCGAATCCAATAACTACTATGGCCTAGGGGAAAAGTACACACACCATTGTAATCGGGCGAGTTTCTACTTTCAGATTCAACAGGAATTTCTCGAGTTCGCCAATCCGTTCGCGAGATATGGGAGTTTGAAGTTAAGGAATGGTTGAGAAACCATCAAAATTTTCGCTGATTTGATACTCGAAACCAATAAGTGGAATGGCCTAGGGGAAAAGTACACACACCATTGTAATCCGGCGAGTTTCTACTTTCAGATGCAACAGGAATTTCTCGAGTTCGTCAATCCGTTCGCGAGATATGGGAGTTTGAAATTAAGGAGCGCTTGAGCAACCATCAAAATTTTCGCAAGTCTGATAATCGAAACCAATAACAACTATGGCCTAGGGGAAAAGTACACACACCATTGTAATCGGGCGAGTTTCTCCTTTCAGATGCAATAGGAATTACTCGAGTTCGTCTATCCGTTCGCGAGATATGGGAGTTTGAAATTAAGGAACGCTTGAGCAACCATCAAAATTTTCGCAAGTCTAATACTCGAAACCCATAACTACCATGGCCTAGGGGAAAAGTACACACACCATTGTAATCGGGCGAGTTTCTACTTTCAGATGCAACAGGAATTTCTCGAGTTCGTCAATCCGTTCGCGAGATATGGGAGTTTGAAGTTAAGGAATGGTTGAGAAACCACCAAAATTTTCGCTGATTTGATACTCGAAACCAATAACTGGAATGGCCTAGGGGAAAAGTACACACACCATTGTAATCGGGCGAGATTCTACTTTCAGATGCAACAGGAATTTCTCGTGTTCGTCAATCCGTTCGCGAGATATGGGAGTTTGAAGTTTAGGAATGGTTGAGAAACCATCAAAATTTTCGCAAGTCTGATACCCGAAACCAATAACTGGAATGGCCTAGGGAAAAAGTACCCATACCGTTGAAACCGGGCAAGTTTCTCCTTTCAGATGCAATTGGAATTACTCGAGTTCGTCAATCCGTTTGCGAGATATGGGAGTTTCAAATTAAGGAATGGTTGAGGAACCATCAAAATTTTCGCTGGTCTGATACTCGAAACCAATAACTGGAATGGCCTAGAGGAAAAGTACACACACCATTGTAATCGAGCGAGTTTCTGCTTTCTGATGCAACAGGAATTTCTCGAGTTCGTCAATCCGTTCGCAAGATGTGGTAGTTCGAAGTTAAGGAACGCTTGAGCAACCATTAAGATTTTCGCAAGTCTGATACCCGAAACCAATAACTACTATGGCCTAGGGTAAAAGTACACACACCATTGTAATCACGCGAGTTTCTACTTTCAGATTCAACAGGAATTTCTCGAGTTCGTCAATCCGTTCGCGAGATATGGGAGTTTGAAGTTAAGGAATGGTTGAGAAACCATCAAAATTTTCGCTGATTTGATACTCGAAACCGATAACTGGAATGGCCTAGGGGAAAAGTACACACACCAATGTAATCCGGCGTGTTTCTATTTTCAGATGCAACAGGAATTTCTCGAGTTCGTCAATCCGTTCGCGAGATATGGGAGTTTGAAGTTAAGGAATGGTTGAGAAACCATCAAAATTTTCGCTGATTTGATACTCGAAACCAATAACTGGAATGGACTAGGGGAAAAGTACACACACGATTGTAATCCGGCGAGTTTCTACTTTCAGATGCAACAGGAATTTCTCGTGCTCGTCAATCCGTTCGCGAGATATGGGAGTTTGAAGTTTAGGAATGGTTGAGAAACCATCAAAATTTTCGCAAGTCTGATTCCCGAATCCAATAACTACTATGGCCTAGGGGAAAAGTACACACACCATTGTAATCGGGCGAGTTTCTACTTTCAGATTCAACAGGAATTTCTCGAGTTCGCCAATCCGTTCGCGAGATATGGGAGTTTGAAGTTAAGGAATGGTTGAGAAACCACCAAAATTTTCGCTGATTTGATACTCGAAACCAATAACTGGAATGGCCTAGGGGAAAAGTACACACACCATTGAAATCGGGCGAGATTCTACTTTCAGATGCAACTGGAATTTCTCGAGTTCGTCAATCCGTTCGCGAGATATGGGAGTTTGAAGCTAAGGAACGCTTGAGCAACCATCAAAATTTTCGCAAGTCTGATAATCGAAACCAATAACTACTATGGCCTAGGGGAAAAGTACACACACCATTGTAATCGGGCGAGATTCTACTTTCAGATGCAACTGGAATTTCTCGAGTTCGTCAATCCGTTCGCGAGATATGGGAGTTTGAAATTAAGGAATGGTTGAGAAACCATCAAAATTTTCGCAAGTCTGATACTCAAAACCAATAACTAATATGGCCTAGGGCAAAAATACACACACCATTGTAATCCGGCGAGTTTCTACTTTCAGATGCAACAGGAACTTCTCGAGTTCGTCAATCCGTTCGCGAGATATGGGAGTTTGAAGTTAAGGAATGGTTGAGAAACCATCAAAATTTTCGCTGATTTGATACCCGAAACCAATAATTGGAATGGCCTAGGCTAAAAGTACACACACCATTGTAATCCGGCCAGCTTCTACTTTCAGATGCAACAGGAATTTCTCGAGTTCGACAATCCGTTCGCGAGATATGGGAGTTTGAATTTAAGGAACGCTTGAGCAACCATCAAAATTTTCGCAAGTCTGATACTCGAAACCAATAACTACTATGGCCTAGGGGAAAAGTACACACACCATTGTAATCGGGCGAGTTTCTACTTTCAGATGGAACAGGAATTTCTCGAGTTCGTCAATCCGTTCGCGAGATATGGGAGTTTGAAATTAAGGAACGCTTGAGCAACCATTAAAATTTTCGCAAGTCTGATACTCGAAACCAATAACTACTATGGCCTAGGGCAAAATTACACAAACCGTTGTAATCGGGCGAGTTCCTGCTTTCAGATGCAAAAGGAATTTCTGGAGTTCGTCAAATCGTTCGCGAGATATGGGAGTTTGAAGTTAAGGAATGGTTGAGAAACCATCAAAATTTTCGCAAGTCTGATACCCGAAACCAATAACTTGAATGGCCTAGGGAAAATGTACCCACACCGTTGAAATCGGGCGAGTTTCTCCTTTCAGATGCAATTGGAATTACTCGAGTTCGTCAATCCGTTTGCGAGATATGGGAGTTTGAAATTAAGGAATGGTTGAGGAACCATCAAAATTTTCGCTGGTCTGATACTCGAAACCAATAACTGGAATGGCCTAGTGGAAAAGTACACACACCATTGTAATCCGGCGAGTTTCTACTTTCAGATGCAACAGGAATTTCTCGAGTTCGTCAATCCGTTCGCGAGATATGGGAGTTTGAAGTTAAGGAACGCTTGAGCAACCATCAAAATTTTCGCAAGTCTGATAATCGAAACCAATAACTACTGTGGCCTAGGGGAAAAGTACACACACCATTGTAATCGGGCGAGTTTCTCCTTTCAGATCCAATAGGAATTACTCGAGTTCGTCTATCCGTTCGCGAGATATGGGAGTTTGAAATTAAAGAACGCTTGAGCAACCATCAAAATTTTCGCAAGTCTAATACTCGAAACCAATAACTACTATGGCCTAGGGGAAAAGTACACACACCATTGTAATCGGGCGAGTTTCTACTTTCAGATGCAACAGGAATTTCTCGAGTTCGTCAATCCGTTCGCGAGATATGGGAGTTTGAAGTTAAGGAATGGTTGAGAAACCACCAAAATTTTCGCTGATTTGATACTCGAAACCAATAACTGGAATGGCCTAGGGGAAAAGTACACACACCATTGTAATCGGGCGAGTTTCTACTTTCAGATGCAACAGGAGTTTCTCGTGTTCGCCAATCCGTTCGCGAGATATGGGAGTTTGAAGTTTAGGAATGGTTGAGAAACCATCAAAATTTTCGCAAGTCTGATACTCGAAACCAATAACTACTATGGTCTAGGGGAAAAGTACACACACCATTGTAATCGGGCGAGTTTCTACTTTCAGATGCAACAGGAATTTCTCGAGTTCGTCAATCCGTTCGCGAGATATGGGAGTTTGAAGTTAAGGAACGCTTGAGCAACCATCAAAATTTTCGCAAGTCTGATACTCGAAACCAATAACTACTATGGCCTAGGGGAAAAGTACACACACCATTGTAATCGGGCGAGTTTCTCCTTTCAGATGCAATTGGAATTACTCGAGTTCGTCAATCCGTTTGCGAGATATGGGAGTTTGAAATTAAGGAATTGTTGAGGAACCATCAAAATTTTCGCTGGTCTGATACTCGAAACCAATAACTATAATGGCCTAGGGGAAAAGTACACACACCATTGAAATCGGGCGAGTTTCTACTTTCAGATGCAACAGGAATTTCTCGAGCTCGTCAACCCGTTTGCGAGATATGGGAGTTAGAAGTTAAGGAACGCTTGAGAAACCATCAAAATTTTCGCAAGTCTGATACTCGAAACCAATAACTACTATGGCCTAGGGCAAAATTACACAAACCGTT
This sequence comes from Ptiloglossa arizonensis, assembly GCF_051014685.1. NCBI lineage: Eukaryota > Metazoa > Arthropoda > Insecta > Hymenoptera > Colletidae > Ptiloglossa > Ptiloglossa arizonensis. The sequence continues at coordinate 281,632 of NW_027478416.1, forward strand.
GTAATCGTGCGAGTTCCTGCTTTCAGATGCAAAAGGAATTTCTGGAGTTCCTCAAATCGTTCGCGAGATATGGGAGTTCGAAGTTAAGGAATGGTTGAGAAACCATCAAAATTTTCGCAAGTCTGATACTCGAAACCAATAACTACTATGGTCTAGGGGAAAAGAACACACACCGTTGTTATCGGGTGGGTTTCTACTTTCAGATGCAACATGAATTTCTCGAGTTCGTCAATCCTTTCGCGAGATATGGGAGTTCGAAGTTAAGGAACGCTTGAGCAACCATCAAAATTTTCGCAAGTCTGATACCCGAAACCAATAACTACTATGGCCTAGGGGAAAAGTACACACACCATTGTAATCGGGCGAGTTTCTACTTTCAGATGCGACAGGAATTTCTCGAGTTCGTCAATCCGTTCGCGAGATATGGGAGTTTGAAGTTAAGGAATGGTTGAGAAACCACCAAAATTTTCGCTGATTTGATACTCGAAACCAATAAATGGAATGGCCTAGGGGAAAAGTACACACACCATTGTAATCGGGCGAGATTCTACTTTCAGATGCAACAGGAATTTCTCGTGTTCGTCAATCCGTTCGCGAGATATGGGAGTTTGAAGTTTAGGAATGGTTGAGAAACCATCAAAATTTTCGCAAGTCTGATACCCGAAACCAATAACTGGAATGGCCTAGGGAAAAAGTACCCATACCGTTGAAACCGGGCAAGTTTCTCCTTTCAGATGCAATTGGAATTACTCGAGTTCGTCAATCCGTTTGCGAGATATGGGAGTTTCAAATTAAGGAATGGTTGAGGAACCATCAAAATTTTCGCTGGTCTGATACTCGAAACCATTAACTGGAATGGCCTAGAGGAAAAGTACACACACCATTGTAATCGGGCGAGTTTCTGCTTTCTGATGCAACAGGAATTTCTCGAGTTCGTCAATCCGTTCGCAAGATGTGGTAGTTCGAAGTTAAGGAACGCTTGAGCAACCATCAAAATTTTCGCAAGTCTGATACCCGAAACCAATAACTACTATGGCCTAGGGTAAAAGTACACACACCATTGTAATCGGGCGAGTTTCTACTTTCAGATTCAACAGGAATTTCTCGAGTTCGTCAATCCGTTCGCGAGATATGGGAGTTTGAAGTTAAGGAATGGTTGAGAAACCATCAAAATTTTCGCAAGTCTGATTCCCGAATCCAATAACTACTATGGCCTAGGGGAAAAGTACACACACGATTGTAATCCGGCGAGTTTCTACTTTCAGATGCAACAGGAATTTCTCGTGCTCGTCAATCCGTTCGCGAGATATGGGAGTTTGAAGTTAAGGAATGGTTGAGAAACCATCAAAATTTTCGCTGATTTGATACTCGAAACCAATAAGTGGAATGGCCTAGGGGAAAAGTACACACACCATTGTAATCCGGCGAGTTTCTACTTTCAGATGCAACAGGAATTTCTCGAGTTCGTCAATCCGTTCGCGAGATATGGGAGTTTGAAATTAAGGAGCGCTTGAGCAACCATCAAAATTTTCGCAAGTCTGATAATCGAAACCAATAACAACTATGGCCTAGGGGAAAAGTACACACACCATTGTAATCGGGCGAGTTTCTCCTTTCAGATGCAATAGGAATTACTCGAGTTCGTCTATCCGTTCGCGAGATATGGGAGTTTGAAATTAAGGAACGCTTGAGCAAACATCAAAATTTTCGCAAGTCTAATACTCGAAACCCATAACTACCATGGCCTAGGGGAAAAGTACACACACCATTATAATCGGGCGAGTTTCTACTTTCAGATGCAACAGGAATTTCTCGAGTTCGTCAATCCGTTCGCGGGATATGGGAGTTTGAAGTTAAGGAATGGTTGAGAAACCACCAAAATTTTCGCTGATTTGATACTCGAAACCAATAACTGGAATGGCCTAGGGGAAAAGTACACACACCATTGAAATCGGGCGAGATTCTACTTTCAGATGCAACTGGAATTTCTCGAGTTCGTCAATCCGTTCGCGAGATATGGGAGTTTGAAGTTAAGGAATGGTTGAGAAACCACCAAAATTTTCGCTGATTTGATACTCGAAACCAATAAGTGGAATGGCCTAGGGGAAAAGTACACGCACCATTGTAATCGGGCGAGTTTCTACTTTCAGATGCAACAGGAATTTCTCGAGTTCGTCAAATCGTTCGCGAGATATGGGAGTTTGAAGTTAAGGAATGGGTGAGAAACCATCAAAATTTTCGCAAGTCTGATACTCGAAACCAATAACTACTATGGCCTAGGGCAAAATTACACAAACCGTTGTAATCGGGCGAGTTCCTGCTTTCAGATGCAAAAGGAATTTCTCGAGTTCGTCAAATCGTTCGCGAGATATGGGAGTTTGAAGTTAAGGAATGGTTGAGAAACCATCAAAATTTTCGCAAGTCTGATACTCGAAACCAATAACTGCAATGGCCTAGGGGAAAAGTACACACACCATTGTAATCCGGCGAGTTTCTACTTTCAGATGCAACAGGAACTTCTCGAGTTCGTCAAATCGTTCGCGAGATATGGGAGTTTGAAGTTAAGGAATGGTTGAGAAACCATCAAAATTTTCGCAAGTATGATACCCGAAACCAATAACTACTATGGCCTAGGGGAAAAGTACACACACCATTGTAATCGGGCGAGTTTCTACTTTCAGATGCGACAGGAATTTCTCGAGTTCGTCAATCCGTTCCCGAGATATGGGAGTTTGAAGTTAAGGAATGGTTGAGAAACCACCAAAATTTTCGCTGATTTGATACTCGAAACCAATAACTGGAATGGCCTAGGCTAGAAGTACACACACCATTGTAATCCGGCCAGCTTCTACTTTCAGATGCAACAGGAATTTCTCGAGTTCAACAATCCGTTCGCGAGATATGGGAGTTTGAATTTAAGGAACGCTTGAGCAACCATCAAAATTTTCGCAAGTCTGATACTCGAAACCAATAACTACTATGGCCTAGGGGAAAAGTACACACACCATTGTAATCGGGCGAGTTTCTAATTTCAGATGCAACAGGAATTTCTCGAGTTCGTCAATCCGTTCGCGAGATATGGGAGTTTGAAGCTAAGGAACGCTTGAGCAACCATCAAAATTTTCGCAAGTCTGATAATCGAAACCAATAACTACTATGGCCTAGGGGAAAAGTACACACATCATTGTAATCGGGCGAGTTTCTACTTTCAGATGCAACAGGAATTTCGCGTGTTCGTCAATCCGTTCGCGAGATATGGGAGTTTGAAGTTTAGGAATGTTTGAGAAACCATCAAAATTTTCGCAAGTCTGATACCCGAAACCAATAACTGGAATGGCCTAGGGAAAATGTACCCACACCGTTGAAATCGGGCGAGTTTCTCCTTTCAGATGCAATTGGAATTACTCGAGTTAGTCAATCCGTTTGCGAGATATGGGAGTTTGAAATTAAGGAATGGTTGAGGAACCATCAAAATTTTCGCTGGTCTGATACTCGAAACCAATAACTGGAATGGCCTAGTGGAAAAGTACACACACCATTGTAATCGAGCGAGTTTCTACTTTCAGATGCAACAGGAATTTCTCGAGTTCGTCAATCCGTTCGCGAGATATGGGAGTTTGAAATTAAGGAACGTTTGAGCAACCATCAAAATTTTCGCTGATTTGATACTCGAAACCAATAACTGGAATGGCCTAGGGAAAAAGTACACACACCATTGTAATCGGGCGAGTTTCTACTTTCAGATGCAACAGGAATTTCTCGAGTTCGTCAATCCGTTCGCGAGATATGGGAGTTCGAAGTTAAGGAATGGTTGAGAAACCATCAAAATTTTCGCACGTCTGATACTCGAAACCAATAACTACTATGGTCTAGGGGAAAAGTACACACACCATTGTAATCGGGCGAGTTTCTACTTTCAGATGCAACAGGAATTTCTCGAGTTCGTCAATCCGTTCGCGAGATATGGGAGTTTGAAGTTAAGGAACGCTTGAGCAACCATTAAAATTTTCGCAAGTCTGATACTCGAAACCAATAACTACTATGGCCTAGGGCAAAATTACACAAACCGTTGTAATCGGGCGAGTTCCTGCTTTCAGATGCAAAAGGAATTTCTGGAGTTCGTTAAATCGTTCGCGAGATATGGGAGTTTGAAGTTAAGGAATGGTTGAGAAACCATCAAAATTTTCGCAAGTCTGATACCCGAAACCAATAACTGGAATGGCCTAGGGAGAAAGTACACATACCGTTGTCATCGGGCGAGTTTCTACTTTCAGATGCAACAGGAATTTCTCGAGTTCGTCAATCCGTTCGCGAGATTTGGGAGTTCGAAGTTAAGGAATGGTTGAGAAACCATCAAAATTTTCGCAAGTCTGATACTCGAAACCAATAACTACTATGGTCTAGGGGAAAAGAGCACACACCGTTGTTATCGGGTGGGTTTCTACTTTCAGATGCAACATGAATTTCCGAGTTCGTCAATCCGTTCGCGAGATATGGGAGTTCGAAGTTAAGGAACGCTTGAGCAACCATCAAAATTTTCGCAAGTCTGATACCCGACACCAATAACTACCATGGCCTAGGGGAAAAGTACACACACCATTGTAATCGGGCGAGTTTCTACTTTCAGATGCAACAGGAATTTCGCGTGTTCGTCAATCCGTTCGCGAGATATGTGAGTTTGAAATTAAAGAACGCTTGAGCATCCATCAAAATTTTCGCAAGTCTAATACTCGAAACCAATAACTACTATGGCCTAGGGGAAAAGTACACACACCATTGTAATCGGGCGAGTTTCTCCTTTCAGATCCAATAGGAATTACTCGAGTTCGTCTATCCGTTCGCGAGATATGGGAGTTTGAAATTAAAGAACGCTTGAGCAACCATCAAAATTTTCGCAAGTCTAATACTCGAAACCAATAACTACTATGGCCTAGGGGAAAAGTACACACACCATTGTAATCGGGCGAGTTTCTACTTTCAGATGCAACAGGAATTTCTCGAGTTCGTCAATCCGTTCGCGAGATATGGGAGTTTGAAGTTAAGGAATGGTTGAGAAACCACCAAAATTTTCGCTGATTTGATACTCGAAACCAATAACTGGAATGGCCTAGGGGAAAAGTACACACACCATTGTAATCGGGCGAGTTTCTACTTTCAGGTGCAACAGGAGTTTCTCGTGTTCGCCAATCCGTTCGCGAGATATGGGAGTTTGAAGTTTAGGAATGGTTGAGAAACCATCAAAATTTTCGCAAGTCTAATACTCGAAACCAATAACTACTATGGTCTAGGGGAAAAGTACACACACCATTGTATTCGGGCGAGTTTCTACTTTCAGATGCAACAGGAATTTCTCGAGTTCGTCAATCCGTTCGCGAGATATGGGAGTTTGAAGTTAAGGAACGCTTGAGCAACCATCAAAATTTTCGCAAGTCTGATACTCGAAACCAATAACTGCAATGGCCTAGGGGAAAAGCACGCACACCATTGAAATCGGGCGAGATTCTACTTTCAGATGCAACTGGAATTTCTCGAGTTCGTCAATCTGTTCGCGAGATATGGGAGTTTGAAGTTAAGAAACGCTTGAGCAACCATCAAAATTTTCGCAAGTCTGATACTCGTAACAAATAACTACTATGGCCTAGGGGAAAAGTACACACACCATTGTAATCGGGCGAGTTTCTCCTTTCAGATGCAATAGGAATTACTCGAGTTCGTCTATCCGTTCGCGAGATATGGGAGTTTGAATTTAAGGAACGCTTGAGCAACCATCAAAATTTTCGCAAGTCTAATACTCGAAACCAATAACTACTATGGCCTAGGGGAAAAGTACACACACCATTGTAATCGGGCGAGTTTCTACTTTCAGATGCAACAGGAATTTCTCAAGTTCGTCAATCCGTTCGCGAGATATGGGAGTTTGACGTTAAGGAATGGTTGAGAAACCACCAAAATTTTCGCTGATGTGATACTCGAAACCAATAACTGGAATGGCCTAGGGGAAAAGTACACACACCATTGTAATCGGGCGAGTTTCTACTTTCAGATGCAACAGGAATTTCTCGTGTTCGTCAATCCGTTCGCGAGATATGGGAGTTTGAAGTTTAGGAATGGTTGAGAAACCATCAAAATTTTCTCAAGTCTGATACCCGAAACCAATAACTGGAATGGCCTAGGGAAAAAGTACACATACCGTTGTAATCGGGCGAGTTTCTACTTTCAGATACAACAGGAATTTCTCGAGTTCGTCAATCCGTTCGCGAGATATGGGAGTCCGAAGTTAAGGAATGGTTGAGAAACCATCAAAATTTTCGCAAGTCTGATACCCGAAACCAATAATTACTATGGCCTAGGGGAAAAGTACACACACCATTGTAATCGGGCGAGTTTCTCCTTTCAGATCCAATCGGAATTACTCGAGTTCGTCTATCCGTTCGCGAGATATGGGAGTTTGAAATCAAGGAACGCTTGAGCAACCATCAAAATTTTCGCAAGTCTAATACTCGAAACCAATAACTACTATGGCCTAGGGGAAAAGTACACACACCATTGTAATCGGGCGAGTTTCTACTTTCAGATGCAACAGGAATTTCTCGAGTTCGTCAATCCGTTCGCGAGATATGGGAATTTGAAGCTAAGGAATGGTTGAGATACCACCAAAATTTTCGCTGATTTGATACTCGAAACCAATAACTGGAATGGCCTAGGGGAAAAGTACACACACCATTGTAATCAGGCGAGTTTCTACTTTCAGATGCAACAGGAATTTCGCGTGTTCGTCAATCCGTTCGCGAGATATGGGAGATTGAAGTTTACGAATGGTTGAGAAACCATCAAAATTTTCGCAAGTCTGATACCCGAAACCAATAACTGGAATGGCCTAGGGAGAATGTACCCACACCGTTGAAATCGGGCGAGTTTCTCCTTTCAGATGCAATTGGAATTACTCGAGTTCGTCAATCCGTTTGCGAGATATGGGAGTTTGAAATTAAGGAATGGTTGAGGAACCATCAAAATTTTCGCTGGTCTGATACTCGAAACCAATAACTGGAATGGCCTAGTGGAAAAGTACAAACACCATTGTAACCCGGCGAGCTTCTACTTTCAGATGCAACAGGAATTTCTCGAGTTCGTCAATCCGTTCGCGAGATATGGGAGTTTGAAGTTAAGGAACGCTTGAGCAACCATCAAAATTTTCGCAAGTCTGATAATCGAAACCAATAACTACCATGGCCTAGGGGAAAAGTACACACACCATTGTAATCGGGCGGGTTTCTCCTTTCAGATCCAATAGGAGTTACTCGAGTTCGTCTATCCGTTCGCGAGATATGGGAGTTTGAAATTAAGGAACGCTTGAGCAACCATCAAAATTTTCGCAAGTCTAATACTCGAAACCAATAACTACTATGGCCTAGGGGAAAAGTACACACACCATTGCAATTGGGCGAGTTTCTACTTTCAGATGCAACAGGAAATTCTCGAGTTCGTCAATCCGTTCGCGAGATATGGGAGTTTGAAGTTTAGGAATGGTTGAGAAACCATCAAAATTTTCGCAGGTCTGATACCCGAAACCAATAACTGGAATGGCCTAGGGAAAAAGTACACATACCGTTGTAATCGGGTGAGTTTCTACTTTCAGATGCAACAGGAATTTCTCGAGTTCGTCAATCCGTTCGCGAGATATGGGTGTCCGAAGTTAAGGAATGGTTGAGAAACCATCAAAATTTTCGCAAGTCTGATACCCGAAACCAATAACTACTATGGCCTAGGGGAAAAGTACACACACCATTGCAATCGGGCGAGTTTCTCCTTTCAGATCCAATAGGAATTACTCGAGTTCGTCTATCCGTTCGCGAGATATGGGAGTTTGAAATTAAGGAACGCTTGAGCAACCATCAAAATTTTCGCTGATGTGATACTCGAAACCAATAACTGGAATGGCCTAGGGGAAAAGTACACACACCATTGTAATCGGGCGAGTTTCTACTTTCAGATGCAACAGGAATTTCTCGTGTTCGTCAATCCGTTCGCGAGATATGGGAGTTTGAAGTTTAGGAATGGTTGAGAAACCATCAAAATTTTCGCAAGTCTGATACTCGAAACCAATAACTACTATGGTCTAGGGGAAAAGTACACACACCATTGTAATCGGGCGAGTTTATACTTCCAGATGCAACAGGAATTTCTCGAGTTCGTCAATCCGTTCGCGAGATATGGGAGTTTGAAGTTAAGGAACGCTTGAGCAACCATCAAAATTTTCGCAAGTCTGATACTCGAAACCAATAACTGCAATGGCCTAGCGGAAAAGTACGCACACCATTGAAATCGGGCGAGATTCTACTTTCAGATGCAACTGGAATTTCTCGAGTTCGTCAATCCGTTCGCGAGATATGGGAGTTTGAAGTTTAGGAACGCTTGAGCAACCATCAAAATTTTCGCAAGTCTGATACTCGAAACAAATAACTACTATGGCCTAGGGGAAAAGTACACACACCATTGTAATCGGGCGAGCTTCTCCTTTCAGATGCAATAGGAATTACTCGAGTTCGTCTATCCGTTCGCGAGATATGGGTGTTTGAAATTAAGGAACGCTTGAGCAACCATCAAAATTTTCGCAAGTCTAATACTCGAAACCAATAACTACTATGGCCTAGTGGAAAAGTACACACGCCATTGTAATCGGGCGAGTTTCTACTTTCAGATGCAACAGGAATTTCTCGAGTTCGTCAATCCGTTCGCGAGATATGGGAGTTTGAAGTTAAGGAATGGTTGAGAAACCACCAAAATTTTCGCTGATGTGATACTCGAAACCAATAACTGGAATGGCCTAGGGGAAAAGTACACACACCATTGTAACCGGGCGAGTTTCTACTTTCAGATGCAACAGGAATTTCTCGTGTTCGTCAATCCGTTCGCGAGATATGGGAGTTTGAAGTTTAGGAATGGTTGAGAAACCATCAAAATATTCGCAAGTCTGATACCCGAAACCAATAACTGGAATGGCCTAGGGAAAAAGTACACATACCGTTGTAATCGGGCGAGTTTCTACTTTCAGATGCAACAGGAATTTCTCGAGTTCGTCAATCCGTTCGCGAGATATGGGAGTTCGAAGTTAAGGAATGGTTGAGAAACCATCAAAATTTTCGCAAGTCTGATACCCGAAACCAATAACTGGAATGGCCTAGGGAAAAAGTACACATACCGTTGTAATCGGGCGAGTTTCTACTTTCAGATGCAACAGGAATTTCTCGAGTTCGTCAATCCGTTCGCGAGATATGGGAGTTCGAAGTTAAGGAATGGTTGATGAACCATCAAAATTTTCGCGAGTCTGATACTCGAAACGAATAACTACTATGGCCCAGGGGAAAAGCACACACCATTGAAATCGGGTGTGATTCTACTTTCAGATGCAACTGGAATTTCTCGAGTTAGTCAATCCGTTCGCGAGATATGGGAGTTTGAAGTTAAGGAACGCTTGAGCAGCCATCAAAATTTTTGCAAGTCTGATACTCGAAACCAATAACTACTATGGCCTAGGGGAAAAGTACACACACCATTGTAATCGGGCGAGTTTCTACTTTCAGATTCAACAGGAATTTCTCGAGTTCGTCAATCCGCTCGCGAGATATGGGAGTTTGAAGTTTAGGAATGGTTGAGAAACCACCAAAATTTTCGCTGATTTGATACTCGAAACCAATAACTGGAATGGCCCAGGGGAAAAGTACACAAACCATTGTAATCCGGCGAGTTTCTACTTTCAGATGCAACAGGAATTTCTCGAGTTCGTCAATCCGTTCGCGAGATATGGGAGTTTGAAGTTAAGGAACGCTTGAGCAACAATCAAAATTTTCGCAAGTCTGATAATCGAAACCAATAACTACTATGGCCTAGGGGAAAAGTACACACACCATTGTAATCGGGCGAGTTTCTCCTTTCAGATCCAATAGGAATTACTCGAGTTCGTCTATCCGTTCGCGAGATATGGGAGTTTGAAATTAAGGAACGCTTGAGCAACCATCAAAATTTTCGCAAGTCTAATACTCGAAACCAATAACTACTACGGCCTAGGGGAAAAGTACACACACCATTGTAATCGGGCGAGTTTCTACTTTCAGATGCAACAGGAATTTCTCGAGTTCGTCAATCCGTTCGCGAGATATGGGAGTTTGAAGTTAAGGAATGGTTGAGAAACCACAAAAATTTTCGCTGATTTAATACTCGAAACCAATAACTGGAATGGCCTAGGGGAAAAGTACACACACCATTGTAATCGGGCGAGTTTCTACTTTCAGATGCAACAGGAATTTCTCGTGTTCGTCAATCCGTTCGCGAGATATGGGAGTTTGAAGTTTAGGAATGGTTGAGAAACCATCAAATTTTTCCAAAGTGTGATACCCGAAACCAATAACTGGAATGGCCTAGGGAAAAAGTACACATACCGTTGAAATCGGGCGAGTTTCTCCTTTCAGATGCAATAGGAATTACTCGAGTTCGTCAATCCGATCGCGAGATATGGGAGTTTGAAATTAAGGAATGGTTGAGAAACCACCAAAATTTTCGCTGATTTGATACTCGAAACCAATAAATGGAATGGCCTAGGGGAAAAGTACACACACCATTGTAATCGGGCGAGATTCTACTTTCAGATGCAACAGGAATTTCTCGTGTTCGTCAATCCGTTCGCGAGATATGGGAGTTTGAAGTTTAGGAATGGTTGAGAAACCATCAAAATTTTCGCAAGTCTGATACCCGAAACCAATAACTGGAATGGCCTAGGGAAAAAGTACCCATACCGTTGAAACCGGGCAAGTTTCTCCTTTCAGATGCAATTGGAATTACTCGAGTTCGTCAATCCGTTTGCGAGATATGGGAGTTTCAAATTAAGGAATGGTTGAGGAACCATCAATATTTTCGCTGGTCTGATACTCGAAACCATTAACTGGAATGGCCTAGAGGAAAAGTACACACACCATTGTAATCGGGCGAGTTTCTGCTTTCTGATGCAACAGGAATTTCTCGAGTTCGTCAATCCGTTCGCAAGATGTGGTAGTTCGAAGTTAAGGAACGCTTGAGCAACCATCAAAATTTTCGCAAGTCTGATACCCGAAACCAATAACTACTATGGCCTAGGGTAAAAGTACACACACCATTGTAATCGGGCGAGTTTCTACTTTCAGATTCAACAGGAATTTCTCGAGTTCGTCAATCCGTTCGCGAGATATGGGAGTTTGAAGTTAAGGAATGGTTGAGAAACCATCAAAGTTTTCGCTGATTTGATACTCGAAACCGATAACTGGAATGGCCTAGGGGAAAAGTACACACACCAATGTAATCCGGCGTGTTTCTATTTTCAGATGCAACAGGTATTTCTCGAGTTCGTCAATCCGTTCGCGAGATATGGGAGTTTGAAGTTAAGGAATGGTTGAGAAACCATCAAAATTTTCGCTGATTTGATACTCGAAACCAATAACTGGAATGGCCTAGGGGAAAAGTACACACACGATTGTAATCCGGCGAGTTTCTACTTTCAGATGCAACAGGAATTTCTCGTGCTCGTCAATCCGTTCGCGAGATATGGGAGTTTGAAGTTTAGGAATGGTTGAGAAACCATCAAAATTTTCGCAAGTCTGATTCCCGAATCCAATAACTACTATGGCCTAGGGGAAAAGTACACACACGATTGTAATCCGGCGAGTTTCTACTTTCAGATGCAACAGGAATTTCTCGTGCTCGTCAATCCGTTCGCGAGATATGGGAGTTTGAAGTTAAGGAATGGTTGAGAAACCATCAAAATTTTCGCTGATTTGATACTCGAAACCAATAAGTGGAATGGCCTAGGGGAAAAGTACACACACCATTGTAATCCGGCGAGTTTCTACTTTCAGATGCAACAGGAATTTCTCGAGTTCGTCAATCCGTTCGCGAGATATGGGAGTTTGAAATTAAGGAGCGCTTGAGCAACCATCAAAATTTTCGCAAGTCTGATAATCGAAACCAATAACAACTATGGCCTAGGGGAAAAGTACACACACCATTGTAATCGGGCGAGTTTCTCCTTTCAGATGCAATAGGAATTACTCGAGTTCGTCTATCCGTTCGCGAGATATGGGAGTTTGAAATTAAGGAACGCTTGAGCAACCATCAAAATTTTCGCAAGTCTAATACTCGAAACCCATAACTACCATGGCCTAGGGGAAAAGTACACACACCATTATAATCGGGCGAGTTTCTACTTTCAGATGCAACAGGAATTTCTCGAGTTCGTCAATCCGTTCGCGGGATATGGGAGTTTGAAGTTAAGGAATGGTTGAGAAACCACCAAAATTTTCGCTGATTTGATACTCGAAACCAATAACTGGAATGGCCTAGGGGAAAAGTACACACACCATTGAAATCGGGCGAGATTCTACTTTCAGATGCAACTGGAATTTCTCGAGTTCGTCAATCCGTTCGCGAGATATGGGAGTTTGAAGTTAAGGAATGGTTGAGAAACCACCAAAATTTTCGCTGATTTGATACTCGAAACCAATAAGTGGAATGGCCTAGGGGAAAAGTACACGCACCATTGTAATCGGGCGAGTTTCTACTTTCAGATGCAACAGGAATTTCTCGAGTTCGTCAAATCGTTCGCGAGATATGGGAGTTTGAAGTTAAGGAATGGGTGAGAAACCATCAAAATTTTCGCAAGTCTGATACTCGAAACCAATAACTACTATGGCCTAGGGCAAAATTACACAAACCGTTGTAATCGGGCGAGTTCCTGCTTTCAGATGCAAAAGGAATTTCTCGAGTTCGTCAAATCGTTCGCGAGATATGGGAGTTTGAAGTTAAGGAATGGTTGAGAAACCATCAAAATTTTCGCAAGTCTGATACTCGAAACCAATAACTGCAATGGCCTAGGGGAAAAGTACACACACCATTGTAATCCGGCGAGTTTCTACTTTCAGATGCAACAGGAACTTCTCGAGTTCGTCAAATCGTTCGCGAGATATGGGAGTTTGAAGTTAAGGAATGGTTGAGAAACCATCAAAATTTTCGCAAGTATGATACCCGAAACCAATAACTACTATGGCCTAGGGGAAAAGTACACACACCATTGTAATCGGGCGAGTTTCTACTTTCAGATGCGACAGGAATTTCTCGAGTTCGTCAATCCGTTCGCGAGATATGGGAGTTTGAAGTTAAGGAATGGTTGAGAAACCACCAAAATTTTCGCTGATTTGATACTCGAAACCAATAACTGGAATGGCCTAGGCTAGAAGTACACACACCATTGTAATCCGGCCAGCTTCTACTTTCAGATGCAACAGGAATTTCTCGAGTTCAACAATCCGTTCGCGAGATATGGGAGTTTGAATTTAAGGAACGCTTGAGCAACCATCAAAATTTTCGCAAGTCTGATACTCGAAACCAATAACTACTATGGCCTAGGGGAAAAGTACACACACCATTGTAATCGGGCGAGTTTCTACTTTCAGATGCAACAGGAATTTCTCGAGTTCGTCAATCCGTTCGCGAGATATGGGAGTTTGAAGCTAAGGAACGCTTGAGCAACCATCAAAATTTTCGCAAGTCTGATAATCGAAACCAATAACTACTATGGCCTAGGGGAAAAGTACACACATCATTGTAATCGGGCGAGTTTCTACTTTCAGATGCAACAGGAATTTCGCGTGTTCGTCAATCCGTTCGCGAGATATGGGAGTTTGAAGTTTAGGAATGTTTGAGAAACCATCAAAATTTTCGCAAGTCTGATACCCGAAACCAATAACTGGAATGGCCTAGGGAAAATGTACCCACACCGTTGAAATCGGGCGAGTTTCTCCTTTCAGATGCAATTGGAATTACTCGAGTTAGTCAATCCGTTTGCGAGATATGGGAGTTTGAAATTAAGGAATGGTTGAGGAACCATCAAAATTTTCGCTGGTCTGATACTCGAAACCAATAACTGGAATGGCCTAGTGGAAAAGTACACACACCATTGTAATCGAGCGAGTTTCTACTTTCAGATGCAACAGGAATTTCTCGAGTTCGTCAATCCGTTCGCGAGATATGGGAGTTTGAAATTAAGGAACGTTTGAGCAACCATCAAAATTTTCGCTGATTTGATACTCGAAACCAATAACTGGAATGGCCTAGGGAAAAAGTACACACACCATTGTAATCGGGCGAGTTTCTACTTTCAGATGCAACAGGAATTTCTCGAGTTCGTCAATCCGTTCGCGAGATATGGGAGTTCGAAGTTAAGGAATGGTTGAGAAACCATCAAAATTTTCGCACGTCTGATACTCGAAACCAATAACTACTATGGTCTAGGGGAAAAGTACACACACCATTGTAATCGGGCGAGTTTCTACTTTCAGATGCAACAGGAATTTCTCGAGTTCGTCAATCCGTTCGCGAGATATGGGAGTTTGAAGTTAAGGAACGCTTGAGCAACCATTAAAATTTTCGCAAGTCTGATACTCGAAACCAATAACTACTATGGCCTAGGGCAAAATTACACAAACCGTTGTAATCGGGCGAGTTCCTGCTTTCAGATGCAAAAGGAATTTCTGGAGTTCGTTAAATCGTTCGCGAGATATGGGAGTTTGAAGTTAAGGAATGGTTGAGAAACCATCAAAATTTTCGCAAGTCTGATACCCGAAACCAATAACTGGAATGGCCTAGGGAGAAAGTACACATACCGTTGTCATCGGGCGAGTTTCTACTTTCAGATGCAACAGGAATTTCTCGAGTTCGTCAATCCGTTCGCGAGATATGGGAGTTCGAAGTTAAGGAATGGTTGAGAAACCATCAAAATTTTCGCAAGTCTGATACTCGAAACCAATAACTACTATGGTCTAGGGGAAAAGAGCACACACCGTTGTTATCGGGTGGGTTTCTACTTTCAGATGCAACATGAATTTCCGAGTTCGTCAATCCGTTCGCGAGATATGGGAGTTCGAAGTTAAGGAACGCTTGAGCAACCATCAAAATTTTCGCAAGTCTGATACCCGACACCAATAACTACCATGGCCTAGGGGAAAAGTACACACACCATTGTAATCGGGCGAGTTTCTACTTTCAGATGCAACAGGAATTTCGCGTGTTCGTCAATCCGTTCGCGAGATATGTGAGTTTGAAATTAAAGAACGCTTGAGCATCCATCAAAATTTTCGCAAGTCTAATACTCGAAACCAATAACTACTATGGCCTAGGGGAAAAGTACACACACCATTGTAATCGGGCGAGTTTCTCCTTTCAGATCCAATAGGAATTACTCGAGTTCGTCTATCCGTTCGCGAGATATGGGAGTTTGAAATTAAAGAACGCTTGAGCAACCATCAAAATTTTCGCAAGTCTAATACTCGAAACCAATAACTACTATGGCCTAGGGGAAAAGTACACACACCATTGTAATCGGGCGAGTTTCTACTTTCAGATGCAACAGGAATTTCTCGAGTTCGTCAATCCGTTCGCGAGATATGGGAGTTTGAAGTTAAGGAATGGTTGAGAAACCACCAAAATTTTCGCTGATTTGATACTCGAAACCAATAACTGGAATGGCCTAGGGGAAAAGTACACACACCATTGTAATCGGGCGAGTTTCTACTTTCAGGTGCAACAGGAGTTTCTCGTGTTCGCCAATCCGTTCGCGAGATATGGGAGTTTGAAGTTTAGGAATGGTTGAGAAACCATCAAAATTTTCGCAAGTCTAATACTCGAAACCAATAACTACTATGGTCTAGGGGAAAAGTACACACACCATTGTATTCGGGCGAGTTTCTACTTTCAGATGCAACAGGAATTTCTCGAGTTCGTCAATCCGTTCGCGAGATATGGGAGTTTGAAGTTAAGGAACGCTTGAGCAACCATCAAAATTTTCGCAAGTCTGATACTCGAAACCAATAACTGCAATGGCCTAGGGGAAAAGCACGCACACCATTGAAATCGGGCGAGACTCTACTTTCAGATGCAACTGGAATTTCTCGAGTTCGTCAATCTGTTCGCGAGATATGGGAGTTTGAAGTTAAGAAACGCTTGAGCAACCATCAAAATTTTCGCAAGTCTGATACTCGTAACAAATAACTACTATGGCCTAGGGGAAAAGTACACACACCATTGTAATCGGGCGAGTTTCTCCTTTCAGATGCAATAGGAATTACTCGAGTTCGTCTATCCGTTCGCGAGATATGGGAGTTTGAATTTAAGGAACGCTTGAGCAACCATCAAAATTTTCGCAAGTCTAATACTCGAAACCAATAACTACTATGGCCTAGGGGAAAAGTACACACACCATTGTAATCGGGCGAGTTTCTACTTTCAGATGCAACAGGAATTTCTCAAGTTCGTCAATCCGTTCGCGAGATATGGGAGTTTGACGTTAAGGAATGGTTGAGAAACCACCAAAATTTTCGCTGATGTGATACTCGAAACCAATAACTGGAATGGCCTAGGGGAAAAGTACACACACCATTGTAATCGGGCGAGTTTCTACTTTCAGATGCAACAGGAATTTCTCGTGTTCGTCAATCCGTTCGCGAGATATGGGAGTTTGAAGTTTAGGAATGGTTGAGAAACCATCAAAATTTTCTCAAGTCTGATACCCGAAACCAATAACTGGAATGGCCTAGGGAAAAAGTACACATACCGTTGTAATCGGGCGAGTTTCTACTTTCAGATACAACAGGAATTTCTCGAGTTCGTCAATCCGTTCGCGAGATATGGGAGTCCGAAGTTAAGGAATGGTTGAGAAACCATCAAAATTTTCGCAAGTCTGATACCCGAAACCAATAACTACTATGGCCTAGGGGAAAAGTACACACACCATTGTAATCGGGCGAGTTTCTCCTTTCAGATCCAATCGGAATTACTCGAGTTCGTCTATCCGTTCGCGAGATATGGGAGTTTGAAATCAAGGAACGCTTGAGCAACCATCAAAATTTTCGCAAGTCTAATACTCGAAACCAATAACTACTATGGCCTAGGGGAAAAGTACACACACCATTGTAATCGGGCGAGTTTCTACTTTCAGATGCAACAGGAATTTCTCGAGTTCGTCAATCCGTTCGCGAGATATGGGAATTTGAAGCTAAGGAATGGTTGAGATACCACCAAAATTTTCGCTGATTTGATACTCGAAACCAATAACTGGAATGGCCTAGGGGAAAAGTACACACACCATTGTAATCAGGCGAGTTTCTACTTTCAGATGCAACAGGAATTTCGCGTGTTCGTCAATCCGTTCGCGAGATATGGGAGATTGAAGTTTACGAATGGTTGAGAAACCATCAAAATTTTCGCAAGTCTGATACCCGAAACCAATAACTGGAATGGCCTAGGGAGAATGTACCCACACCGTTGAAATCGGGCGAGTTTCTCCTTTCAGATGCAATTGGAATTACTCGAGTTCGTCAATCCGTTTGCGAGATATGGGAGTTTGAAATTAAGGAATGGTTGAGGAACCATCAAAATTTTCGCTGGTCTGATACTCGAAACCAATAACTGGAATGGCCTAGTGGAAAAGTACAAACACCATTGTAACCCGGCGAGCTTCTACTTTCAGATGCAACAGGAATTTCTCGAGTTCGTCAATCCGTTCGCGAGATATGGGAGTTTGAAGTTAAGGAACGCTTGAGCAACCATCAAAATTTTCGCAAGTCTGATAATCGAAACCAATAACTACCATGGCCTAGGGGAAAAGTACACACACCATTGTAATCGGGCGAGTTTCTCCTTTCAGATCCAATAGGAGTTACTCGAGTTCGTCTATCCGTTCGCGAGATATGGGAGTTTGAAATTAAGGAACGCTTGAGCAACCATCAAAATTTTCGCAAGTCTAATACTCGAAACCAATAACTACTATGGCCTAGGGGAAAAGTACACACACCATTGCAATTGGGCGAGTTTCTACTTTCAGATGCAACAAGAAATTCTCGAGTTCGTCAATCCGTTCGCGAGATATGGGAGTTTGAAGTTTAGGAATGGTTGAGAAACCATCAAAATTTTCGCAGGTCTGATACCCGAAACCAATAACTGGAATGGCCTAGGGAAAAAGTACACATACCGTTGTAATCGGGTGAGTTTCTACTTTCAGATGCAACAGGAATTTCTCGAGTTCGTCAATCCGTTCGCGAGATATGGGTGTCCGAAGTTAAGGAATGGTTGAGAAACCATCAAAATTTTCGCAAGTCTGATACCCGAAACCAATAACTACTATGGCCTAGGGGAAAAGTACACACACCATTGCAATCGGGCGAGTTTCTCCTTTCAGATCCAATAGGAATTACTCGAGTTCGTCTATCCGTTCGCGAGATATGGGAGTTTGAAATTAAGGAACGCTTGAGCAACCATCAAAATTTTCGCTGATGTGATACTCGAAACCAATAACTGGAATGGCCTAGGGGAAAAGTACACACACCATTGTAATCGGGCGAGTTTCTACTTTCAGATGCAACAGGAATTTCTCGTGTTCGTCAATCCGTTCGCGAGATATGGGAGTTTGAAGTTTAGGAATGGTTGAGAAACCATCAAAATTTTCGCAAGTCTGATACTCGAAACCAATAACTACTATGGTCTAGGGGAAAAGTACACACACCATTGTAATCGGGCGAGTTTATACTTCCAGATGCAACAGGAATTTCTCGAGTTCGTCAATCCGTTCGCGAGATATGGGAGTTTGAAGTTAAGGAACGCTTGAGCAACCATCAAAATTTTCGCAAGTCTGATACTCGAAACCAATAACTGCAATGGCCTAGCGGAAAAGTACGCACACCATTGAAATCGGGCGAGATTCTACTTTCAGATGCAACTGGAATTTCTCGAGTTCGTCAATCCGTTCGCGAGATATGGGAGTTTGAAGTTTAGGAACGCTTGAGCAACCATCAAAATTTTCGCAAGTCTGATACTCGAAACAAATAACTACTATGGCCTAGGGGAAAAGTACACACACCATTGTAATCGGGCGAGCTTCTCCTTTCAGATGCAATAGGAATTACTCGAGTTCGTCTATCCGTTCGCGAGATATGGGTGTTTGAAATTAAGGAACGCTTGAGCAACCATCAAAATTTTCGCAAGTCTAATACTCGAAACCAATAACTACTATGGCCTAGTGGAAAAGTACACACGCCATTGTAATCGGGCGAGTTTCTACTTTCAGATGCAACAGGAATTTCTCGAGTTCGTCAATCCGTTCGCGAGATATGGGAGTTTGAAGTTAAGGAATGGTTGAGAAACCACCAAAATTTTCGCTGATGTGATACTCGAAACCAATAACTGGAATGGCCTAGGGGAAAAGTACACACACCATTGTAACCGGGCGAGTTTCTACTTTCAGATGCAACAGGAATTTCTCGTGTTCGTCAATCCGTTCGCGAGATATGGGAGTTTGAAGTTTAGGAATGGTTGAGAAACCATCAAAATATTCGCAAGTCTGATACCCGAAACCAATAACTGGAATGGCCTAGGGAAAAAGTACACATACCGTTGTAATCGGGCGAGTTTCTACTTTCAGATGCAACAGGAATTTCTCGAGTTCGTCAATCCGTTCGCGAGATATGGGAGTTCGAAGTTAAGGAATGGTTGAGAAACCATCAAAATTTTCGCAAGTCTGATACCCGAAACCAATAACTGGAATGGCCTAGGGAAAAAGTACACATACCGTTGTAATCGGGCGAGTTTCTACTTTCAGATGCAACAGGAATTTCTCGAGTTCGTCAATCCGTTCGCGAGATATGGGAGTTCGAAGTTAAGGAATGGTTGAGGAACCATCAAAATTTTCGCGAGTCTGATACTCGAAACGAATAACTACTATGGCCCAGGGGAAAAGCACACACCATTGAAATCGGGTGTGATTCTACTTTCAGATGCAACTGGAATTTCTCGAGTTAGTCAATCCGTTCGCGAGATATGGGAGTTTGAAGTTAAGGAACGCTTGAGCAGCCATCAAAATTTTTGCAAGTCTGATACTCGAAACCAATAACTACTATGGCCTAGGGGAAAAGTACACACACCATTGTAATCGGGCGAGTTTCTACTTTCAGATTCAACAGGAATTTCTCGAGTTCGTCAATCCGCTCGCGAGATATGGGAGTTTGAAGTTTAGGAATGGTTGAGAAACCACCAAAATTTTCGCTGATTTGATACTCGAAACCAATAACTGGAATGGCCCAGGGGAAAAGGACACAAACCATTGTAATCCGGCGAGTTTCTACTTTCAGATGCAACAGGAATTTCTCGAGTTCGTCAATCCGTTCGCGAGATATGGGAGTTTGAAGTTAAGGAACGCTTGAGCAACAATCAAAATTTTCGCAAGTCTGATAATCGAAACCAATAACTACTATGGCCTAGGGGAAAAGTACACACACCATTGTAATCGGGCGAGTTTCTCCTTTCAGATCCAATAGGAATTACTCGAGTTCGTCTATCCGTTCGCGAGATATGGGAGTTTGAAATTAAGGAACGCTTGAGCAACCATCAAAATTTTCGCAAGTCTAATACTCGAAACCAATAACTACTATGGCCTAGGGGAAAAGTACACACACCATTGTAATCGGGCGAGTTTCTACTTTCAGATGCAACAGGAATTTCTCGAGTTCGTCAATCCGTTCGCGAGATATGGGAGTTTGAAGTTAAGGAATGGTTGAGAAACCACAAAAATTTTCGCTGATTTAATACTCGAAACCAATAACTGGAATGGCCTAGGGGAAAAGTACACACACCATTGTAATCGGGCGAGTTTCTACTTTCAGATGCAACAGGAATTTCTCGTGTTCGTCAATCCGTTCGCGAGATATGGGAGTTTGAAGTTTAGGAATGGTTGAGAAACCATCAAATTTTTCCAAAGTGTGATACCCGAAACCAATAACTGGAATGGCCTAGGGAAAAAGTACACATACCGTTGAAATCGGGCGAGTTTCTCCTTTCAGATGCAATAGGAATTACTCGAGTTCGTCAATCCGATCGCGAGATATGGGAGTTTGAAATTAAGGAATGGTTGAGAAACCATCAAAATTTTCGCTGGTCTGATACTCGAAACCAATAACTGGAATGGCCTAGTGGAAAAGTACACACACCATTGTAATCCGGCGAGTTTCTACTTTCAGATGCAACTGGAATTTCTCGAGTTCGTCAATCCGTTCGCGAGATATGGGAGTTTGAAGTTAAGGAACGCTTGAGCAACCATCAAAATTTTCGCAAGTCTGATTCTCGAAACGAATAACTACTATGGCCTAGGGGAAAAGTACACACACCATTGTAATCGAGTGGGTTTCTACTTTCAGATGCAACAGGAATTTCTCGAGTTCGTCAATCCCTTCGCGAGATATGGGAGTTTGAAGTTAAGGAACGCTTGAGCAGCCATCAAAATTTTTGCAAGTCTGATACTCGAAACCAATAACTACTATGGCCTAGGGGAAAAGTACACACACCATTGTAATCGGGCGAGTTTATACTTTCAGATTCAACAGGAATTTCTCGAGTTCGTCAATCCGTTCGCGAGATATGGGAGTTTGAAGTTAAGGAATGGTTGAGAAACCACCAAAATTTTCGCTGATTTGATACTCGAAACCAATAACTGGAATGGCCTAGGGGAAAAGTACACAAACCATTGTAATCGGGCGAGTTTCTACTTTCCGATGCAACTGGAATTTCTCGAGTTCGTCAAATCGTTCGCGAGATATGGGAGTTTGAAGTTAAGGAATGGTTGAGAAACCATCAAAATTTTCGCAAGTCAGATACCCGAAACCAATAACTGGAATGGCCTAGGGAAAAAGTACACATACCGTTGTAATCGGGCGAGTTTCTACTTTCAGATGCAACAGGAATTTCTCGAGTTCGTCAATCCGTTCGCGAGATATGGGAGTTCGAAGTTAAGGAATGGTTGAGAAACCATCAAAATTTTCGCAAGTCTGATACTCGAAACCAATAACTACAATGGTCTAGGGGAAAAGTACACACACCATTGTAATCGAGCGAGTTTCTACTTTCAGATGCAACAGGAATTTCTCGTGTTCGTCAATCCGTTCGCGAGATATGGGAGTTTGAAGTTTAGGAATGGTTGAGAAACCATCAAAATTTTCGCAAGTCTGATACCCGAAACCAATAACTGGAATGGCCTAGGGAAAAAGTACCCATACCGTTGAAATCGGGCGAGTTTCTCCTTTCAGATGCAACAGGAATTTCTCGAGTTCGTCAATCCGTTCGCGAGATATGGGTGTCCGAAGTTAAGGAATGGTTGAGAAACCATCAAAATTTTCGCAAGTCTGATACCCGAAACCAATAACTACTATGGCCTAGGGGAAAAGTACACACACCATTGCAATCGGGCGAGTTTCTCCTTTCAGATCCAATAGGAATTACTCGAGTTCGTCTATCCGTTCGCGAGATATGGGAGTTTGAAATTAAGGAACGCTTGAGCAACCATCAAAATTTTCGCTGATGTGATACTCGAAACCAATAACTGGAATGGCCTAGGGGAAAAGTACACACACCATTGTAATCGGGCGAGTTTCTACTTTCAGATGCAACAGGAATTTCTCGTGTTCGTCAATCCGTTCGCGAGATATGGGAGTTTGAAGTTTAGGAATGGTTGAGAAACCATCAAAATTTTCGCAAGTTTGATACTCGAAACCAATAACTACTATGGTCTAGGGGAAAAGTACACACACCATTGTAATCGGGCGAGTTTATACTTCCAGATGCAACAGGAATTTCTCGAGTTCGTCAATCCGTTCGCGAGATATGGGAGTTTGAAGTTAAGGAACGCTTGAGCAACCATCAAAATTTTCGCAAGTCTGATACTCGAAACCAATAACTGCAATGGCCTAGCGGAAAAGTACGCACACCATTGAAATCGGGCGAGATTCTACTTTCAGATGCAACTGGAATTTCTCGAGTTCGTCAATCCGTTCGCGAGATATGGGAGTTTGAAGTTTAGGAACGCTTGAGCAACCATCAAAATTTTCGCAAGTCTGATACTCGAAACAAATAACTACTATGGCCTAGGGGAAAAGTACACACACCATTGTAATCGGGCGAGCTTCTCCTTTCAGATGCAATAGGAATTACTCGAGTTCGTCTATCCGTTCGCGAGATATGGGTGTTTGAAATTAAGGAACGCTTGAGCAACCATCAAAATTTTCGCAAGTCTAATACTCGAAACCAATAACTACTATGGCCTAGTGGAAAAGTACACACGCCATTGTAATCGGGCGAGTTTCTACTTTCAGATGCAACAGGAATTTCTCGAGTTCGTCAATCCGTTCGCGAGATATGGGAGTTTGAAGTTAAGGAATGGTTGAGAAACCACCAAAATTTTCGCTGATGTGATACTCGAAACCAATAACTGGAATGGCCTAGGGGAAAAGTACACACACCATTGTAACCGGGCGAGTTTCTACTTTCAGATGCAACAGGAATTTCTCGTGTTCGTCAATCCGTTCGCGAGATATGGGAGTTTGAAGTTTAGGAATGGTTGAGAAACCATCAAAATATTCGCAAGTCTGATACCCGAAACCAATAACTGGAATGGCCTAGGGAAAAAGTACACATACCGTTGTAATCGGGCGAGTTTCTACTTTCAGATGCAACAGGAATTTCTCGAGTTCGTCAATCCGTTCGCGAGATATGGGATTTCGAAGTTAAGGAATGGTTGAGAAACCATCAAAATTTTCGCAAGTCTGATACCCGAAACCAATAACTGGAATGGCCTAGGGAAAAAGTACACATACCGTTGTAATCGGGCGAGTTTCTACTTTCAGATGCAACAGGAATTTCTCGAGTTCGTCAATCCGTTCGCGAGATATGGGAGTTCGAAGTTAAGGAATGGTTGAGGAACCATCAAAATTTTCGCGAGTCTGATACTCGAAACGAATAACTACTATGGCCCAGGGGAAAAGCACACACCATTGAAATCGGGTGTGATTCTACTTTCAGATGCAACTGGAATTTCTCGAGTTAGTCAATCCGTTCGCGAGATATGGGAGTTTGAAGTTAAGGAACGCTTGAGCAGCCATCAAAATTTTTGCAAGTCTGATACTCGAAACCAATAACTACTATGGCCTAGGGGAAAAGTACACACACCATTGTAATCGGGCGAGTTTCTACTTTCAGATTCAACAGGAATTTCTCGAGTTCGTCAATCCGCTCGCGAGATATGGGAGTTTGAAGTTTAGGAATGGTTGAGAAACCACCAAAATTTTCGCTGATTTGATACTCGAAACCAATAACTGGAATGGCCCAGGGGAAAAGTACACAAACCATTGTAATCCGGCGAGTTTCTACTTTCAGATGCAACAGGAATTTCTCGAGTTCGTCAATCCGTTCGCGAGATATGGGAGTTTGAAGTTAAGGAACGCTTGAGCAACAATCAAAATTTTCGCAAGTCTGATAATCGAAACCAATAACTACTATGGCCTAGGGGAAAAGTACACACACCATTGTAATCGGGCGAGTTTCTCCTTTCAGATCCAATAGGAATTACTCGAGTTCGTCTATCCGTTCGCGAGATATGGGAGTTTGAAATTAAGGAACGCTTGAGCAACCATCAAAATTTTCGCAAGTCTAATACTCGAAACCAATAACTACTATGGCCTAGGGGAAAAGTACACACACCATTGTAATCGGGCGAGTTTCTACTTTCAGATGCAACAGGAATTTCTCGAGTTTGTCAATCCGTTCGCGAGATATGGGAGTTTGAAGTTAAGGAATGGTTGAGAAACCACAAAAATTTTCGCTGATTTAATACTCGAAACCAATAACTGGAATGGCCTAGGGGAAAAGTACACACACCATTGTAATCGGGCGAGTTTCTACTTTCAGATGCAACAGGAATTTCTCGTGTTCGTCAATCCGTTCGCGAGATATGGGAGTTTGAAGTTTAGGAATGGTTGAGAAACCATCAAATTTTTCCAAAGTGTGATACCCGAAACCAATAACTGGAATGGCCTAGGGAAAAAGTACACATACCGTTGAAATCGGGCGAGTTTCTCCTTTCAGATGCAATAGGAATTACTCGAGTTCGTCAATCCGATCGCGAGATATGGGAGTTTGAAATTAAGGAATGGTTGAGAAACCATCAAAATTTTCGCTGGTCTGATACTCGAAACCAATAACTGGAATGGCCTAGTGGAAAAGTACACACACCATTGTAATCCGGCGAGTTTCTACTTTCAGATGCAACTGGAATTTCTCGAGTTCGTCAA